>NC_091059.1:210745805-211059832 GCF_000393655.2 Nicotiana sylvestris | reverse complement strand
ACCAACAGCAACACGACCAAAGCCCAGGAAATCGAGATATGGCCCTGAAACACTTGGAGTTAATCGAAACTAGTGACAAGAAACCCAGCAGTAGAGTAAACTAAACAAGTCTCAAGATGGTTTCCAAACCTATACCAGCTCGCAGAGAAGAAACCACTAATGTTCAATTGAGTCCCAAAAGCTTCAAACTTCAAGTACTGGACAGGATTGCCTATTCAAACTATGCTTTTGTTCTTTTAAGAGATGTTGGAATTGAAATTCAGTTTAGAAATTGGGAACAAACTCAGAAGAAGAAGGCAATGAAACAGTGCTTTCTCTTTAGCTCTCAAAACCTTAAACTTTTATGTTTTTTTAACCTCCCTAGACTGATTAGAAAACTGATCTAAAATCCTCTCCCTTTCCTAGTTCTGCCCCCTTTTGTTCTGAAAAACCCTTCCTTTTATATCCCAAAAACTGACTTCATTCCCCCCCATGTGACCCTTCTGTTTTTCCACTCAAAACTTAAAAGAAAATCCCTTCCCATGAGATTCCCCCTGACAGCCCCCTTTTTCATTGTTAAAGTGGTTTATCCTTTATTAAATTAAGCAAGTATGGGCAGCACGAGTATGTCCTGACAGCACATGTTGTCCATTGTACTTTAATTCATTAAAAACTAACAAAGCACATGCTGCCCAAGGTCCAAAATGAGTAAACATGCCATCAATTCAAACTAAACTCTGAAATCTATACTAAACTGCAGCTATAAACCAATCCTTAAATGATTTCTGATTTAACTAAAGGACTAACACACAGTGATAATCAATTCTCAGCTGATTCAAAACAAAACCTCAGTAAACAAATCAACAACACGAGTCAAATTACTACCATTCCAAACTGGAACTAATTGATGACATATATCGAATCGACTACGCGAATTACAACACATACAATCAAAGCAGATAACTAAACTTGAACAGGCACAGATATGATTTTATGTTGATAGACACAGGGATTTGTGGAAAACTTAACTGATCGACGAAACTTATTTGACTCGATTACACAAACTGTAATTACACGCGATAAACACACAGAAACAAATTCGACCAAATAAAGATCTGGGTGAGATGGACAGAATAGTCGACACAAAACGAAAACAAATCGAACTGACATTTAAACACATGAACAAACATAATCAAAACAAACAACATGGAACTGACAAGGAAAAGAAAAAAAGAAATACCTTAAAGAATTGAAAATCAGACGACCCTGTCTCGGATTTTGAATCGAACCTCTTTTGGGGTTGAACGGACTTTAATCGAAGTGTTCTCAACTGAGAACACTTCGATTAAGGTCTATTAGATCCCAACCCTCTCGTTTAATTGGACAAAACCCTCAGATTCTGGATTTCTAGGGTTCTTAGGGCTGATTTGGGACTTGGGGTTTTCTGGTTAGATTTGGACCAAACCAAGCCTGGTTTGGTCACGAGGGAGGTCAAGGGAGTGCCTGGTATGGATTTTGGGGGGGGGGGTTGGCATAGGTTGGGGTCCGGCTCGAATCTTCAAATGAAGATTCGAGATGATGGAGGAAGATTCGAGACCAACGATTTGTAGATCCGTGTCCAGGGGGTCGAGGTGCATTAGGGGTGTTAGTCTGGTGGTCACCGACATCGTTGCCGCCGGGTTTCAGGTGAGGGAATGGAGGGGCGGCGCTAGGGTTCTTGAGGGTATCTAGGAAGGGGACGATGATGGGGAGGGGGTCTGGCTTAGGGGGCGTGGGGGTAAGGGTTTGGGCTTATATAGTTAGGGGGAAAATTAATCTAGGCTGTTAGATCATCAACAATCGATGGCCTGGATTGATCAGCTTAAATGGAAAAGACGTCGTATGGGTTAAGTGAGACCAGTGGGTCTCTGGGTGAGACGGGTCGGGTTAAAACATGGGTATAGAGATGTGATCTTGGCCGTTGATCATTCTGAGATCAACGACCCAGATCAAGCATGATCAAGACGACGTCGTCTGGAAGTCCCTGAGGTCAGCTGATCTGGACCGGGCAAAACAAATGTTTTGGGCCCGATTTGGGTCCAATTTGAAATGGCCCAATCCCAATTTTGTCCAATTTAAACCTATTTCTTTTCTTTTCCTATTTATAACAAAAATCCGAATTTACAAAAATCCTAAAAATATATTATAAAAATATAAAAAATCAAAATTATATCACAAGACATTAATTGATTTTTTAGCAACAATTAACACACAATACCATATATTGATTAAACAAAAATCAACCATTAACACTAAAAATGACAAAATTACCCAAAAATAATATTTTTTGTGATTTTTTATTCATTCAAAAACTCAATATGATTTAATTAATTCCTAATAGTAGAACAAAGCCCTAAATTTACATGCGACATATATTATTTTGTATTTTTAATTGATAAAACTAAACAATCACAGACAAAACTACAAATAACTACCAAAAATGCCACGTAAATTTCCAAAAATTGTACAACAAGACCATTGGTTTTATTTTTTCGATTTTTTTGGAGTAATTGTCGTGTAAACAAAAATCACGTGCTCACAGCCATAATATTCTGATTGGAATCACGCACAGTAGCCTCCAATGACTTTTAGTCCGTCCTTTCCCATGAGTGTACGTACGTCTGTTTCTATAATTTGAGGGTGTTGAATTTTGAGATTTCCATTAGTCTTCACATGAATAACATGAGAGAGAGCTGCTGGATTTGAGAATTTGAAAATGGGAAGTGGACGGTGGCTGTGGTGAGTCTTGCTCTCACCGGAAAAGGACATTCCGGCAGGTGAGAGGAGAAGGAAGGAGTTAGGCTACTGTGGCTAATTTTTAGGGAGTTCTTCTAGGTTGTAGGTATATTTGTTTTAGCTAGGTCTAGGTCTAGGAATTGAAAACTTAGGGTAGGGTTTCTATAATTGGGTATTTTATATGAAGGTGGGAATGGATGATGGCCATTAGATTAGAAGAAAATAGATGTCTAGGATTAAATCTTGCACTTAAGTGGGCTAATGGGTTGGGAAGAATGGGTTAAGGGTAATTGGGTTGGACCATGTCCTTTTGGAAAATATGTGGCCGAGTCACATAAATGTATTCCCGAATTTGGAAGTTATGTATCACAACTATGTCCCGGAAATCGTACCCGTAGCTATGATAATTTTATTATAACGCGCCTAAAGCGACTAGCGCATTTAATTATTTTCCTAATCTTTGAGGCTGTTGTGATGCCAAATTTATGAACAAGATATTATTGGAGGGGGGGTGGGGCAAAATGGCTAGCTAACATGATCTATTATTTGGCCGGATTCCCTATGGTTCAAGACCCACCTTATGTCCCATTCTTATTCCTTGCCAAGAAAGAAACAACTCCTTTTTCCATCTACTCAATTAAAAGCATTTATTCAAGAACCAAGACTACATACATCACAATCAAAATAAAAACGAATTAAACAATTTAAATGAAAACTAAGACATGCAACTCAAACAACGTAGAATCACAAATCAACAAACACGCGCACCAATCTATCATAACATAACGAAATGAAAATGAAAATGAAAATTGAGGAATAGACCTTTTATTGATGAACAAGGCTGAAAATTATCAATCAATCGGGCTAAATAAAGTAACGATCCTTGGACTGAAACACCGAAATTACAAATCGGAACCTCGAATCGACACCGAAAAACTCGAAACCCAAACTCAAAGCTACTGTTCACTCAATTTTTAGACTGAAATTCTCCCGTCCTCTTACTCTCATCCTCTCATTGTTGTTGTCCACTAGCTAAAACAGCTGCAATCTTACCAAAATCCAATTTTGATGATTTTTGTTTAGTCTCTAAATGATCAACTCAAATACTTCTATCCACATTAATGTGGGTGAAACAATTCAGCCATTTACTAATGGGTCACGATAAACACACCTTCAGTTTTGTGATGGAATAATTCAACATCGAAATTAATTAATTCTGCAGCCATAATATTCTGATTGGAATCACGCACAGTAGCCTCCAATGACTTTTAGTCCGTCCTTTCCCATGAGTGTATGTGCGTCTGTCTCTATAATTTAAGGGTGTTGAATTTTGAGATTTCCATTAGTCTTCACATGAATAACATGAGAGAGAGCTGCTGGATTTGAGAATGGGAAGTGGACGGTGGCTGTGGTGAGTCTTGCTCTCACCGGAAAAGGACGTTCCGGCAGGTGAGAAGAGAAGGAAGGAGTTAGGCTACTGCGGCTAATTTTTAGGGAGTTCTTCTAGGTTGTAGGTATATTTGTTTTAGCTAGGTCTAGGTCTAGGAATTAAAAACTTAGGGTAAGGTTTCTATAATTGGGTATTTTATATGGAGGTGGGAAGGGATGATGGCCATTGGATTAGAAGGAAATAGATAGCTAGGATTAAATCTTGCACTTAAGTGGGCTAATGGGTTGGGAAGAATGGGTTAAGGGTAATTGGGTTGGACCATGTCCTTTTGGGTTTGAACTTAGGCTAAAAAGACCAAATAATACAATGCATCTATAAAAATGTAAAAAGCACTCTAAATTAAAATAAACTAATATAAAACTAAATACTACTTGTGAAACTTTTTTTTTATTTTCAAATGTTATAATATTATAAATATAAATATACTAATTGACTTTAACCTAAAGATGAAAAAATATATTTATTTTTTTTAATTTTTTTTTTGTGATAAAATAAAGTAAAGAGAGTGATATTAAACCTAAACTAAATATTTACGCTTGTAGACATGTAATTTTTTACCCTTCCCGAGAATTTACACTTTTTAGCGTTTAAATAGTTAGTTTAGGTCTAATAGCGCCATTTTAACTAGTTTTGACTCTTTTACTTTATTTTATCAAAAAATAAAATTACAAAAATATTTTTCCTTATTTTAGCTAGTTGATATTTTGTCTAGTTAATTTTACTTTTGCAAAAAAAAAAAAAATACAAAAATAGTTTTGGCATTTTATTTTCCAAAATAAAAGATAAGAAGAAAAGTTCAAAAAAATAATAAGTAAATATATTTACTTAGTTTAGTTTTAAAGTTGTACGTTTTAGTGTATATTGAGTAGTATTAAAATTTCATTAATATAGTAACTATATGTCTTCTCTAAATATTTTTATTATTTTAAATATACTAGCATCTTTATAAAGTTATTTTTAATTTATCTTTAAAATAAAAGAAATAATTAAAAAAAAAGCAAACAAACAAAAACAGAAAAGAAAAAGATAAAAGTAAAACAAAAATCAAGAAAAGAAAGTAATAACGTGGCAATAGTTCTCTTCATTTCAGTTACGAAGTTTCATGCTCATTCCTTTGAGCTGATTCACAGAACAAAAAATAAAAAATTCTTTCCACTTTTACCATGTGGACCCTTCACAAGAAGACAAAAGGGAATAACAAACTATGCACAATTCCATTTTCAGAGTGGAAGGAAACTTGCGTTTCTTAGAGAGGGTGGGGGCCATATGATTTATTCCTTTTTCTCCAAGACTCACTATATAGATATATTAGGCACAATGGGAAAAAAGGACACACATAGAGATCTGGGGCTGGGCAGAGAAAACAACGAAAAACTGAAAAATAGAGAGGAAAAGAGGAGGGTTGTTTCCTTCTTTTTTATATAAATACACAACACACACATAACGCAGAGGGAGAGAGAGAATGAATCAGGGATTTCTGGGCACAAAATTGAAGAGCAACGATCTTCTTCTTCTTCCTTTTTCAAAAAATGCTAGCAGCTATAGAATTTTCAGCAATCTTCCTCCTTCTTCTTCAGAAAAATCACAGTAGCACCCCACCGATTTTGGAAAAAACTTCAGCGGCCAAAACTCTCATTTTCTTTGATTTTTCAAGAACACACATGTAACAAAGAGGGGGCTCGGCAGATTTTAAGAAAAGCACACACATAGAACAAAAGGGGAAAACGGAAGCAGAGAAAGAACGAGAAAAGCACTTTGTTTCTGCATTTCAATGTTCCATAGAAAAAGCTGAAAAATCAGCCATTAAAATAGCCCCTTAAGCTCCATAGCTCTCACCCATAAGCCTATTCTTTGGTCCCTTTTTCTCCGTCAAAATATAGCTTCACAGTATCACTAAAATTCAGCTAAATTCCAGCCCATAATGCAACAAAGTAGCCACAAAAATCAAGCTCCAAAAGCCTTGAACTCAACCGAAAAAATAACTCCAAATACTATCCCAAGAAGGTCGAAGTTAGTGGAAGAGATCATCTTTCCGGGGTTGGAGTCACCGAAGTGGACGATAGGCAAGAGAAGACAGAGGAGTGGACCTGACAAGCATAAGATTCATTCAATAGCCAAGCAGGAGAGTATGCACCACTCCGAAGTACTAATAACTAAGTTGAAAAGAGAGCGGGGCAGGCCATAGACGAAAGTGAACTATAGACTACTTACCAAAGACCATAGGCAATGGACGAAAGACCAGCAGAAGGGCATTAGTCGCCGAGGAAGCTAGTGCGCGTAGATCAAAGCTTAGTGGAGAGACCATACATAGGAAAGTTACAAGGACAGGTTATCAACAGGGGTCGATGGCAGGTTCGATTACGGAGAAGTAAATAATCAAAGATTATGCGGAGGGTCCAGCAGTCACAAATAACCCAAGCAGAAGGGTCAAGCCTATTTGAATTTGTTATTGGAAAATGAGGAGGAAGACATCTGTCATGGAGAGGCAATCCTCAGCTCGATGAATCTGAAGCAGCAGATCTGCAAGACTCGGTCCTTCTTTCTTCTTTCTCAGTTTAAAGAGAGGAGAGGAAGGGAGAAGCGAACGGTTTTTGATCATTTTATTGACGAGATTTTCAATGAAAGCTGAGATGGGGTAAGTGTGAAGAGTCAACTATTGCCCTACTTTTCTTATTTCTTAGAAGAATGGCCCCGGTATACTCCTAAAAAGGGGATTCTCGCTCTACTGAATCGAAAGAATGACTCTCGCGTTTGGAACAGATAATTAAGACCTGTATGTTTGGATTCGTAGTTTATCGATCTTACGAGCATGTAGCATTGATCTGTTGCTATTAAATTTGGTCTTGAAACCTGAACGAGAAATCAGTGAGCAATAGTGTTAAGCCATGGATTTTTAATTTTAATTAGTAGAAGTTGGGTTTGATGGTGGCTTGATAGTGGATAGTGGCATGGCTTGGATTGATAGAAATAATAAATGGCTAGTGATTAATCTGGTAAATTTGGTAGGACGTGTCACACATCCTTTTTACCTAAACCCCCGAGAGGGTGTAAAGGGAGTTTTTTCTAATTTAAATGACAATCGAAACGGGATTTATTTATTTATTCAGAGTCGCCACTTGGGATAGTTTATGGTATCCCAAGTCACCGGTTCAAATCCCGAATTGAGGAAAAGATTGACTCTGTATTACAGTCCACGAACACAGAAATCTGGGTAAGAATTTCTGTTAATCCGGGAGAAGGTGTTAGGCATTCCCGGATTTCATGGTTCCAGCACGGTCGCTCAACTGTTATAATTGGCCTATTATCTGATTTTAGTACATGTTTTAGCCTATGGGCATTTTAACTTTAACCGTTTTTAATTAGTTATTTTCAGGAAAATTTCAACGCTTAAAACACATCTTAAACCACGTCACATAAATGCACCCATGACCCTTGACATACTTTATCTAACGTTGTTGAGATTTAGATTTGAGTCACATAAATGCGCACCCGAGTTTAGGAAGGTAAATTATTAAAATAACGCGCCTAAAGCAGCTACTTGATTTCAAGGCATTTTCTACACTAATTAAGATAAGAAAATGAAGTTCATCAATTGTGGAATAATGATTATGGGAAAAGTGTAATATTGGATTGCTTGTTCATTTTTGAAGAATTGGACCCGACAACTAGCAAGGATTTCCAAGACACAACATTGTGCTTCCTTCATTCTTGTATTTTTGGATTCAAAAATCAAAATTAAGCAATTAGTTTCTTAAGACCAAAGTAACAGCACACAACAACAACATCCCAACATTCTTTCTAGGCGCTAATTTGTGGATCCGGGGCAATAATCATTCTTTCTCCTTAAACAAATTAGTTGGCTTTCAAGGTGTAATTTGGAATGTGTCAGAATTGTCGTGAGGTTGCTGTTGCTGCAAAGAACCATACGCAATGACCAATATTGCTAGCCTTCTACTCATTCACATGCAACTTGTTATCAGTCCAAACAAGAAGTATCCAACAACAGAATCATCCCAACAACATTACCCAAAAACAATTCAATATCAAATTATGGGGACATAGCAAACATGAGCAATTAAATCCAAATAACAAGAAAAAATAGAGAGCAAAGTAAACAGGATATATTCCACGAAAGTATAAAGCAAATCTTCACAAATAATTAAAACAATAACATAAAGGAGGAGGAAGAAATAGACTTCAAAAGGAGCTTTCTTTATATTAGCCTTTGTTCGGATGTACAAATGAGCACCGATGATAAGAAACTCAAGCAATTACAGCAGCATAACAGGAGCCGAAAAACAACAGCAACATGAAATTATTCCACGAACCTCGAACCTCGGACGATACCTCAAACATCAATCTCCCGAAGTTTCTCTATATACGACGAAGTGCATGAAAAATAGAATCTTCCTAGTAATCGGAACCTCTGCCGAAAAACTGAATCACGACCTGGAAGCTTCGCCGAATCTTCGACGGAATTTGGCTGCTTGGCTAGTTTTCGCCAGAAAATATGGCCAAATAGAAAGCAACGGGCGAGACCATCTCATTATGAAAAATCATCAGTGAAAAACCCCAACAAATCAGAACCAAAGAAACCTTTGAGAGAAGACTAGTATGGAAGAAGTGAAAAAGGGATCCAGAAAATTTTGATTTTTCTTTTAGCCTGCTGTTCAATTGAGCTATAGTTACATGGCTGCCGATTTAATTTGGATGGAAGGAGACCATTGAAAATTTTGGAAAAAAATGGAAAGGGTCCGCCGTTTTTCTCTCTTGGAATTGGGGTTCTCCTTTTTGAGTTATCTTCCGCTCATAGCTCTTAGAGTGTATCTCTCCTGTTGTTTATGCCCCTCCCCTCTTTTTTTTTTTCTTCAGATTTTAAGCATTACTTTATATGTAGAGTCTAGGTTTAGGTGTATTTTTGTGCATTTTGCTAATTAGTCCCTAGGTCTTTTTGTGTTAAGTCCTTAGGGTCTTTTTTATTTGTTTTTGTTCTAAAGAAGAGTCTAGACGGGTCCCTAGGCTTAATGGACTAATCCGAATTGGGCCAAGAATTGGGCTCTAAAACTCTTAAAATTGTGATCCAACACCTTAATTGACTTCTTTTAAAATAAGATAAAAATACTACACAATCCAAAAGCTAACATGAAACTATTATATATTTTTTGTATTTTCAAGATTATGTAAAGAGAAAAATAAGGTACTATTTTTGTATATTTTTTTATTTAAATTTATGAAAGATACGTAAGCTAAAATATTTTTTTTGTAATTTTCCATTTTCATGACGAAAATAAAGTAAAGAAGTCAAAATAGTTAAAATAGCTATATTAGGCCTAAATTAAATATTTACATGCTAAAATATGAAGAATCTTGGGGAGGGTCAAAAATCACATGTCTACAGTTGCCCCTCTTTGACTGGAAACGCGAAGAGTTTTCAGACAAAGAACGACTAGACATGTTTTTTGACCCGATCCTTATTTGGGAGAGACTAAAAATGAGAAAAGGGAAATGTGACCGAGCCCTGGTATCTGATCTGCCTACATATCCTTGGCTATAAAGGAATCAGACCACGTGTAGTTCAGAGGTGAGTGAGATGATGGAGTATGCCGAGGTGGAGAGCCGGTTGAGGTGCCGTTCCGCCGAGGTTCCGGTCCGCGGTACTATTATTACATCAAAAATCAAAAGATGAAAAAGACTAGCTAAGCCTGTCAACTATGAGTTACAAGATTGCTATCTATAAGTCTTATGAAGCTTGATCTTGAGCCTTGAATGGTTCTTCATACAGACTTTGGATTTGAACCTTGACGCTTGCTAGTTGTAGGTGCTAGCTCTTTCTTCTTAAGATTTTTGGATCAAGATCGAACATGTAGTGCTTGTTACCTCAACGATGTCTTGAGAAGCTCATATCTTTCATCAACTTCTACATTTGGATTAACTTCTTGCCTTTCTTTTTTTTTTCTTTATTGTGACTAACTTCTGTTGATCAGCTCGGACTGTTGACTCGCATTCTTGCCGTGAACTTCTTTTGTTGCTGACTTGAATTGTAATCTGAGATGCTTTCCCTTTTCTTCAGGTGGACGCCTGATTACTGAACTCGAATTATAATCTGAGATGCTTTCCTTTTCTCCAGATGGACGCCTGATTGCCAAAACTTGAACTGTATTCCCGTACTCTCCAGGTGGGCGCCTGATTGCTGAACTTGAACTGTATTCCCATGCTCTCCAGGTGGGCGCCTGATTATTGAACTTGAACTGTATTCCCGTGCTCTCCAGGTGGGCGCCTGACTGCTGAACTTGAACTGTATTCTCGTGCTCTCTAGGTGGGCGCCTGACTGCTGAACTTGAACTGTATTCCCGTGCTCTCCAGGTGGGCGCCTGACTGCTGAACTTGAACTGTATTCCCGTGCTCTCCAGGTGGGCGCCTGACTGCTAAACTTGAACTGTATTCCCGTGCTCTCAGGTGGGCGCTTGACTGCTGAACTTGAACTGTATTCCCGTGCTCTCCAGGTGGGCACCTGACTGCTGAACTTGAACTGTATTCCCGTGCTCTTCAGGTGGGCGCCTGACTGCTGAACTTGAACTGTATTCCCGTGCTCTCCAGGTGGGCGCCTGACTGCTGAACTTGAACTGTATTCCTGTGCTCTCCAGGTGGGCGCCTGACTGCTGAACTTGAACTGTATTCCCGTGCTCTCCAGGTGGGCGCCTGACTGCTGAACTTGAACTGTATTCCCGTGCTCTCCAGGTGGGCGCCTGACTGCTGAACTTGAACTGTATTCCTGTGCTCTCCAGGTGGGCGCCTGACTGTTGAACTTGAACTGTATTCCCGTGCTCCCCAGGTGGGCGCCTGACTGCTGAACTTGAACTGTATTCTCGTGCTCTCCAGGTGGGTGCCTGACTGCTGAACTTGAATTGTATTCCCGTGCTCTCCAAGTGGGCGCCTGACTGCTAAACTTGAACTGTATTCTCGTGCTCTCCAGGTGGGTGCCTGATTTCAACAAAAATAGACAAAACAAAGAAAATTTTCTGCCCCAGTTTGGTAGCTGGGCATATCTGTGAGTGTTAAACTGAATCATATTACCAAACATTATCAAGAATTTGAAAGCTAGATCCCGTTATCCAGGAGGGTCCTGACAACTCCTATTTAAATGACAATTTTAAAGCTAAATTATATCTTCTAAAGGTGTGACTTCCGCTAAATCTTGTTATCTAAGAGGGTCTTAAACTACACCCCATTATCCAGGAGGGTCCTGAAAATCAAAAATCAAGTTTTATCTTAAGAGTGATAACTTTTACGGCTGAATATACTACCCTAAAACAGAACTTACGCTAAATCTTGTTATCTAATGAAAATCTTAAAGCTAAGTCCCATTATTCAGGAGGGTCCTGAAAACTCCTAATTGAATCCCATCTCAAACATGCAACTTTGAAACCAACTTATATTCCTTTGTGGTACATTTATGCTAGATTTTGCTACTCATTATTGTTTTGAATTTTAAACTAGGTCCCATTTTCCAGGAAGGTCTTGAGAATTTACGGTCAAACCTGTCTGGTGCTTGCTTTTCCTTACGGAGGGTTTCTCTAAAACAAATGAAATTTTCTGCCCATGTTTCAATCAAAGAAAACTTATGAATTTAAACATGATGGTTGGTTTGTGGCCTTGAACTTTGAGGGAGATTGCTCCTTCACTTCCTATGGTAACTTCGGTTTTAACTCAAAAGATCTTGCTTGTTTATTGATTGACCACTTTTCTCTATCGCCCTTATCACGGAAAATACCTCTTCTCCATTCAGACCCAATATCCTACATCTGTTGCATTGCTCATGAACTGACATTTACCAAACCTTTGAGTCTTACATGAATCTCAAAGCACGACAATTGCCACTCACTCATTGTGTATGCTGTTCTTTCTTGACTTAAACCCCTGGCCCTGGTCTTGAGGTCTATTGCTCCTTCACTTGCCATGATAACTTTGATTTCTGCTCGGAAGACCTTAATTGTCACTAGTTAACCACTTTCTTTGTCAATCATATCATAGAAAATACCTTTGATCCGTTCACCCTACACCCTCCATCTGTTGCATTGTTCATGAATTGATATATACCAAACCTTTGTATTTCACATGAATCCCAGAGCATGTTGATTGTTACCAACTTAGTGTGCACGTTGTTCTTTCCTAACTTATGCTACTTTGATGTGCTGGCCAGATCCCGTTTTGTGCAATTGGAAAACCGGTGGCAAATTTTGAAGTCATTTCTCACTTATTTTGACCAAATAGACTCAGGAAGAGGAAGTAAACAAAACAAAAGGAAATAGAGTAAAGGACAAAGGAAAGAGATGATTCCTAACAAGAAAACTACAAAGTAGAAACCTATCAGATGTGGATACCAACTCTAATGACCATGACATGCACCTGTGGCCTATTCTGTTGAGCAAGTCTGATGTTCAACTCCTGTTATACCCCTAAACCGTGAAACTAGGCTTCAATGCTCCGATTATCCAATATGATTCATAATCCTTTTTCAACTTGTAGTGCCCAAAGGGTTTTCACCATCAAGCCTCTCTCGTTTTTGATTCTTTCTCTCAACTTACCGTCGCCTTACGGTGCCCGTGAAGGTTTTCACCAATAAAACTCTCTCATTTTTGATTTCTCTCAGCTCCCATCGCCTTACGGTGCCCATGAGGGTTTTCACCAATAAGACTCTCTCATTTTCATTATTTTTCTGCTTGGACCAGAGTGTTGCCCCTGATATGAATTACCTCTCATTGCTTGACTTGGCATCTCTCGAAGACTGATCAGAAGGTCTTTCTTTGGACCGTAACATGGGCTTTTGGATAGGGTTAAAAACAAAGGATATTAAAGGCTCAAAACAATTCACATGGGTTCAAAATTATAACTTTTGGAACTAGATTTTCTCACAACAACCGCAACTTCTGCCCCAGTTTCTTTGCTTGTGGACTTTTGGATTTTTATTTTGATAGGAACGAACCGTGAGGCTGCCTACGTATCCTTAAAAGGAATCAGGTCGAACGTAGTTTATGTCATAGGAATTACTTTGTTTGTTGGGATTTTTCTTTCCTCTTTCTTCCTCTTTCTCTTCTTTTCTTTTCTTTCTTCTTTTTCTCTTTTTGTTGTTTTATTGTTTTGTTTTTTTTCTTTTTCTTTTTCTTCTCTTTTTTTTAACTTATCTTTTACACTTGTGTTTCTGATCTTTGCTACTGATTCCGAAAGAGGGGTATGAAAGAAAATAAATAAGGCTCAAAGGGGTAACGAAGGATAAAGTGTTTAGATAGCAGGATAAAATGCCTTCGTCATTCCAATCTCCAAAACATGCCAAGTACAAACAACACAATTAAACAAACCAAGGAAAACATTTATAACATATTTTGATTGTACCAAACTTGAATCATATCCACACGTTCGCCTTTTACATCTGTTAACTACAAAGCACCATTGGACAACACTCTCACTCTCATTACCACGAACGACCCCCTGCAAATTTGGGGCGAACTTGCCTTTAGCTTTGACCCGATGCGGCAGGATGCATTTCAATAGGGTTTCTTTATGTTCTATCTGCCCCAGTTTCACACAATTTGGGCTTGAAGTGATCTCAAAATGCCTTTGCTTATTTCCCCTCGCATGTCCCTACATCTTCAAAATTGCTTCATTGCTTCATGACTAAATTGACTTTTAAAACCAGGCTGAGAATTATGCGTGCATGTCATGTCACTAGAGTCAACAGGAAAAGAACTATAAAAGAAAAGAGAACTAAACAAAAATGACTAGCAGTTATAAAAAACAGAAAATTGCATTAGACAGCTAGTGAAAGGATTTGAACAACAAAACAAGTAAACTAAACTGGGGTTACAAACCTAGAACAAACCTAGACAACACTAAACGAGCTGCTACGACTAAACAACTAGGCAAAATAAAAGGATAGAAGGGTTTGAGTCACAAGACAATATACGGATTACAACCCTGGAAATAACCCGGACAACAGAAATGACAACAAAATAAACCACCAAAACTCCTCCCTAGCTAACCAAGAAAAGAGCGTCTTTCCAATCACCAAACTCAGCATCTTAGCCACTAACTTCTGCATCAACAATACTAGGACCTTCACAAGTCTCTATCACATTGTTCTTAACAAATTGCTTTTGGGTTCCCTGTGCTTGCTCATTCTTAGGATCAACCTCTGATAGCACTGAAAGCTTTGTAGCGCGTGGACCTCCGAGGATCTCAGAAGAATTCTCATATTCCTTTTCAAAATAAATCATATCCACCATATGCGTCTCATTACGCACAGGCGATGGCCCTTGGCTAGTGTCTGTTGCATCTGGATTTTACACGACAATGTCACCTGTATCAATAAGCTTCTGAATTGCTTTCTTCAGATGCCAACACTTCTCTATGTCATGCCCCAAGACATCTGAGCAATACGCGCACCTTTGAGAAAAATCAAACTTTTTTGGAAGAGGGTTTGACATTTTTACCTGAATCAGCTTTAACATGTCCAATTTCCTTAGCCTCTGGAATAGACTGGCATATGACTCTCCCAATGGAGTGAATGTTTTCTTTCTCTGCAACCTCTCATTCTTAAATGCTTGATTGGGCTGGAAAACTGATCTAGGATGGTTTCGGTAGGCTCGTGGGGGCGGGTAAGACATTTGGGGAAGTGGTGTGGGTCATCGCGGGCCTTGTGGGTGTGGAGCATATGGTGGTGCATTGTGGATAGAGTACTAGGAAAGTGATGTACGACTTTGGGAGTAGTGTGGAGAGAAGTAGCATTGGGGAGGGTCATCTGGTGCACAAGGATATCCACGGGCACGATGTCAAGGCTGGAAGTGTTGAGCAGGAAGGCCCATCGAATCATCTTTTCTGTTTCTCTTTCTTCCACCCAAACTTACTGGGATGTTCTGAATGTCTTTCGTAGTATCTTTCAATGCCGAATAACTCATGATTTTGCCTGACTTGATTCCCTCTTCTACCATCTCCCCCATTTTTAACACATCATTGAAAGGCTTACCCAAGGCCGGGATCAAATGACTGAAGTAGGTGGTCCCCTAGGCTTGTAGGAAAAGCTCAACCATTTCTTTTTTACCAATCGGGGTACTGACTTGAGCAGCTTGCTCCCTCCATCTGAGCCCAAACTCCCTAAAGCTTTCTTCCAGCTTCTTTTCCATTCTAGATAGGGAAGAGCAGTCTAGGGTAACGCCTGATTTGTATTGAAAGTATCGAATAAAATCTTGAGCCATGTCACCCAATGTAGGCCACTTTCCAACATTTTGACAATTATGCCATTCCAAAGCTGCCCCAGTCAAGCTCTCACCAAAATACGCCATCAAAAAATCATCTTTCTCGCCAACACTTCTCATTTTACTGCAAAAAACCCTCAAATGGGCTACCGGATCCCCATGCCCATCATACAAGTTAAATTTTGGCACTTTAAATCCCGCGGAAAGGCAAACGTCAGGGGACAGAGACAGTTCTTTGTAAGCCATGCTACCCTGGTCTCCCATTCCTTGTTTGTTCTCTAGGGACTGTTCTATGCCTTTTAGCCTCCTGGGTATCCCATCTCGCCCTCCTCTTCCTGTGAACTTTTCATTTTCAACATGAGGCTCATCCCGCGGGCCCTGCTTGTATGAGTTCGGGACCTTGTGGGCAACCTCTGAGGGGTAATGTTGGGCATCATGAGCTTTGAGTGAGTGTTCATTGTCGGGGATAGTGGATGTGACAGGAGGGCACTTTTGGGAGAAGATAGTTGGAGGACGAGTGATGGAGCTACTAGGGTAGTTGGGAAAGCTGTGATAAGTGGGTGGATCTAGAGAGTATGGAGGATCATCTGGCATTGGGTCCGGAGTTTGGGTAAGGGCAACATCTAGGAAGCTAGGTGGTGGCGGGGGTGGTGCCTTCCCAGTCATCCAAGAACGATACATGTCCTCCATGTGTTGTCTTAACATCTTTACCTCTTCAACCAACCCATTGTCCTGTTCGGACAACTGCTTTCGGGCACCGGTATCAACCAACTCAGTTCTGTTGTTGTCTGCCATTGCCTTTTGACTTTATGTTGTAGAGAAGAGTTACCACTTTAAAAACCACAAACCAATCACCCTTCTGCTATGAATATAACAAAATGAAGCCATCACGTTAGCGTTAGGCCATTTAACATAAGATAATCTCACTTTATGTGCAGTGCACCTAGCCACAGTTATCGGTTGTAAAATGACTTCGAGGGTACGAAGGTCAGTTGGCATCATCTCAATTTGTTCATTTCAATACTCTCTTTTCTTTGCTTTTCTAGCACTTGCTTGATTATTTTCCTTCTTCTTTTTCTAATTTTACTCTTTTCTTTCCTTCATTTCTCGCATCCCACAATTTCATCTCTTTTTTTTCTCTTTTTTTTCCTTTTCCCTTTTTTTCTTTTCTTTTAACAGTAAAAAAAATAATTTGATCGAACCCTATGTAGGATGCCTACGTATCATGAAGCCGCATGAGTCAGATCTTTGCGTAGTTCTGGAAGAACGGGAATAAAGTAAACAAACTAACGTTTTTTTTTTTTTTACCTTAAGGACTATTTTTATAAGAAAAGAGGAATAAAAGAAGCAAATCTTTTTTTTTTGAATTTTCTAGACTTAATGTTCTATAACCTATTGCAAACTCAAGCTTAACGAGCATATATTTTTTGCTTTTTTTTTTGAAACAAACACTCTATGGGAAATTATTAAGGAAAAACCCTAGAAGAGAAAAAAAAATATTTTTTGATTCTTTTTTTTTTTTAGGAAGAAGATCGAAAGAATAAACCACAGAAAAATATTTTGAATTTTCATTTAATATCCTGATGCAGGATTTTGAAACAAGCAATGAAAAAGATAAAACAACATGTTTTTGGATTTCAATTTGATTGCATAAAGGAAGAAACTTTAAACAAATGATAAAGTATGTTCTTTTTTCTTCTATGTACAATATCCTAAAGTTCTTGGAAAAATAAAAGAATATTTTTTTTTCATTTTTCATTAATTTCCCAAAGAAGAACCTCAAAAGAAAATCTTTTTGGATTTTTGAGATTAATGCCTTAAAGGAAACTTTTAAAAAGGTACTAAAAGGATTTTTTTTTGAATTTTAGTCCTAATATAGTAAAGGAAATATAAAAATAATTTTTATTTAAGTCCTAGATATTAATTGCCTAAAAGAAAAACCACCTCCAAAATATTTTTTTTCATTCCTACAATTAGTATTTTAAAGAAAATTCCTAACGGAAATATGAAACGCAATTTTTTTTTTTGGATTTTTGATTCATTACACACTCTTTCAAATGCAAAATAGAAAGTACAATAATAATAATAAAACTCGACATTACTATACAAAACTAAAAGGTAAAAGACAACATAAAATAAAATAACAGACTCAAAACATAAAAAGAAAAGAAAATCTTCTTTTAATCTACTCCTGAATGAGCGATCCTGACTAGATGTCCTGGGGCTCTGTCATGCTCAAACTCCGATAAGTAAATCCACACCTGTATGAGAAAATTAAAACTAAATAGGTTAAAGACCTAGAGCGATATGTGAGACAATAACCCTTCCTATTGGAAACATGCAAGACATGATTTAGGCTATTTTTGCAAAATGACTTATTTGGCCAAAAGATGGCTAGAAGTGAAAAATTTGGCTAAGACCCCGCAAAGCCAAGAACCTAAGATTTACTAGGAAGACCGGACCCTATGTGGGTTGCCTACGTATCACGTCTCGAAAGACGAGAATCAGGTATGCATAGTTCGGGCAGATTGGATACGGACAAGAATTAAAAAAAACACTTAATTTAGAGAAAACATATTTTTGTCTTTTTTTAAAAAAAATGATGAGACATGTAACTTCTTTTTGGATTTTTTTTTGATTTTCTGATTTACGGAAAATGATGAAAAAATGCAAAATATCTTTTTTTTTTTTGAATTTTCAAGCTCTCTTTTTTTTAACAAGAATGTGACAGAAAACATAATCGGGCCCCACTCGCTTTATCTTCACACTTCAACCTCTTTTTCGTTTTCTTTTTCATTTGCCCTCAACTATCATTGGTCTGCCAAATGAACCTTTTACCCTTGAAGAAATGCAACATGTAGCACATAGGATGCATCGAGATGGTCTGTTATTTTGGGTACACCTGTCCTAGACGGACCCAACCCCTATGTTGAGTCCCCAAAGTCAAATGCACGTGATGCAAACAAACGTTCCTACTAGGGATCCGGCATGAGGCTGAGTTATTCTAGGTTCAAAACCTGGGTATGTGTTCTAGACTATGTACCCGAGCGGACAACTCGAGCCGAAGAGGGGGCTACGTATCGGGAATCAAAAGGCCATCCGGTTTAGTAACTTGTCCGAACCTCTTTCTTATTTTAAGGTATGACATTAACAGAATAAGGAGTCTCGACCAGCGAGCACATCCCCGAAGATGAGAAGAGAAGGGTTTCGTAGCAGTTTATATACAGTTCAGATAATATCAAAGCGGTAAAAGCATCATTTAACACATTAAGCCCAAACATGTAATCAGATAACAGATAAAGCCAAATACAACAATTCATCTAAGCTCGAATTCTGAACCCTGAACTAGAGATTCTGGGTTCGATCCCCAGCAGAGTCGCTAGAGTTGTCACACCTTCTTTTTACCTACACCCCCGAGAGGGTGTATAAGGGAGTTTTTTCCAATTTAAGTGACAATCGAAACGAGATTTATTTATTTATTCAGAGTCGCCACTTGGGATAGTTTATGGTGTCCCAAGTCACCGGTTCAAATCCCGAATCGAGGAAAAGATTGACTCTGTATTACAGCCCGCAAATATAGAAATCCGGGTAAGGAATTCTGTTAATCCGGGAGAAGGTGTTAGGCATTCCCGGATTCCGTGGTTCCAGCATAGTCACTCAACTGTTATAATTGGCCTATTATCTGATTTTAGTACATGTTTTAGCCTATGTGCATTTTAACTTTAACCGTTTTTAATTAGTTATTTTCAGGAAAATTTCAACGCTATTAAAACACATCTTGAATCACGTCACATAAATGCACCCGTGGCCCTTGACATATTTTATCTAACGTTATTGAGATTTAGATTTGAGTCACATAAATGCGCACCCGAGTTTAGGAAGGGTAAATTTTTAAAATAACGTGCCTAAAACAACTACTCGATTTCAAGACATTTTCTACACTAATTAAGATAAGAAAATGAAGTTCATCAATTGTGGAATAATGATTATGGGAAAAGTGTAATATTGGATTGCTTGTTCATTTTTGAAGAATTGGACCCGACAACTAGCAAGGATTTCCACGACACAACATTATGCTTCCTTCATTCTTGTATTTTTGGATTCAAAAATCAAAATTAAGCAATTAGTTTCTTAAGACCAAAGTAACAGCACACAACAACAACATCCCAACCTTTTTTCTAAGCGCTAATTTGTGGATCCATGGCAATAATCATTTTTTCTCCTTAAACAAATTAGTTGGCTTTCAAGGTGTAATTTGGAATATATCAGAATTGTCGTGAGGTTGCTGTTGCTGCAAAGAACCATACGCAATGACCAATATTGCTAGCCTTCTACTCATTCACATGCAACTTGTTATCAGTCCAAACAAGAAGTATCCAACAACAGAATCATCCCAACAACATTACCCAAAAGCAATTCAATATCAAATTATGGGGACATAGCAAACATGAGCAATTAAACCCAAATAATAAGAAAAAAAAAAGAGCAAAGTAAACAGGATATATTCCACGAAAGTATAAAGCAAATCTTCACAAATAATTAAAATAATAACATAAAGGAGGAGGAAGAAATAGACCTCAAAAGGAGCTTTTTTTATATTAGCCTTTGTTCGGATGTACAAATGAGCACCGACGATAAGAAACTCAAGCAATTACAGCAGCATAACAGGAGCCGAAAAACAACAGCAACATGAAATTATTCCACGAACCTCGAACCTCGGATGACACCTCAAACTTCGATCTCCTGAAGTTGCTCTATACGACGAAGTTCATGAAAAACAGAATCTTTCGAGTAACCGGAACCTCTGCCGAAAAACTGAATCATGACCTGGAAGCTTCGCCGGATCTTCGACAAAATTTGGCTGCTTGGCTAGTTTTCGCCGGAAAATATGGCCAAATAGAAAGTAACGGGCGAGACCATCTCATTATGAAAAATCATTAGTGAAAAACTCCAACAAATCAGAACCAAAGAAACCTTTGAGAGAAGACTAGTATGGTAGAAGTGAAAAAGGGATCCAGAAAAGTTTGATTTTCCTTTTAGCCTGCTGTTCAATTGAGCTATAGTTACATGACTGCCAATTTAATTTGGATGAAAGTAGACCATTGCAAATTTTTGAAAAAACTGGAAAGGGTCCGCTGTTTTTCTCTCTTGGAATTGGGGATCTCCTTTTTGAGTTATCTTCCGCTCACAGCTCTTAGAGTGTATCTCTCCTTTTGTTTATGCCCCTCCCCTCTTTTTTTTCAGATTTTAAGCATTACTTTATATGTAGAGTCTAGGTTTAGGTGTATTTTTGTGCATTTTGCTAATTAGTCCCTAGGTCGTTTTGTGTTAAGTCCTTAGGGTCTTTTTTTATTTATTTTGTTCCAAAGAAGAGTCTAGAAGGGTCTCTAGGCTTAATGGACTAATCCGAATTGGCTCAAGAATTGGGCTCTAAAACTCTTAAAATTGTGATCCAACACCTTAATTGACTCCTTTTAAAATAAGATAAAAATACTACACAATCCAAAAGCTAACATGAAACTATTATATATTTTGTATTTTCAAGATTATGTAAAGATAAAAATAAGGTATTATTTTTGTATATTTTTTTATTTAAATTTATGAAAGATACGTAAGCTAAAATATTTTTTTGTAATTTTCCATTTTCATGACGAAAATAAAGTAATGAAGTCAAAAATAGTTGAAATAGCTATATTAGGCCTAAATTAAATATTTACATGCTAAAATATGAAGAATCTTGGGGAGGGTCAAAAATCACATGTCTACAGGCCGTATGGATTTACTAAGCTCTTTCTTCCTTAATAGTTATAATTCTTAATAACCGCTAGTTGCTTTAAGTGTGTTAATAATTACCATCATGATCTCGGGTACGGTTCCCGTAGCGTGGTATGATACGTAAATCCCAATTCGGGTGTGTATTTCATGTGACCTGATCACAACTTAAAATAATAATAAAGTAAACATGTCGCAAATTGCGGGTGCATTTCATGTAGCGTGGTTTGCTATGTGTTCCGTAAAATAATTCCTTAAATAAATAAAAGTGGTTATAAAGTTAAAAATGCACAATAGGTTTAAAACGTGTAATTTTTCAGATATTTAGGCCAATTATTAATAGTTGAGCGACCGTGCTAAAACCACGAAACTCGGGAGTGCCTAACATCTTCTCCCGGGTTAACAGAATTCCTTACCCGGTCTTCTGTGTTCGCGAACCAAAAATAGAGTCAATTTCCTCGATTTGAGATTTAAAATAAACAGGTGACTTAGGACACCATAAATTATCCCAAGTGGCGACTCTGAAATAAATAAATAATTCCATTTCGATTAATGTCACATGATGATGCACACTTTGTGGGGATAATGCGTGGTGACATGGAGTATGAAGATCCTCCCGAGAGCTTGCCGACTGAAATTGGAGAAGGCCATGGTGATTCTGATGAGCAAATTTGTGGCTAAATGTCAAGCTTAACAATTGAAAAGTCATTCTCTCCTTACTAGGAAGGAATCTTGGTAGCTTGTTTTGATATTTTTTCTATTATCTGGGTTATTTCAGGGTTGTGATCCAGACATTATTTGTTTTATTGAGTCAAACTCTTCTATCCCTCCATTTTGTCTGTGTGAGTCTTGTCTGGCTGTTCTGTTGCTATTTTCATTATCCGGGTTATTTTAGGGTTGTAACTCGGATTTTAGGTTGTTTGTCTTGTTGTCAAATCCTTTCATCCTTTATTCAATAAAATACAGTTTGTCCTTTTATGTCATTTTGTTCTTAGTTCTTTTCTCGCTAGTTCTAATAACATGACATGCATGCGGAAATTTTGGTCAGATCTTAGAAACTGATTTAATCTGGAATTAGATAACTGGAAAAATACACTTTTAAGGATGAATAAAGAGTTAAAATACTTTGGAATTAAGGTCGAGTAAAATTCACCTTCAAATCATTGTGAAGATCGGGCTTGAGGATGTTTAGTCAATTGAAGTTTGTTGGAAAATTTGACATTAAGGGATGGAAAGTGTCTTGTGACCACGACACACCAAGAAGACAGATATGTTCGTCAATGCTGTGCGAAAAGATATTATGCTCGGCGTTCTTGAGGTTGGGAGGCTTTTTTTTCTGCTACCCAAACACTTTATACCCTTTGTCACCCCTTTGAGCCTGTGTTATTTTCTTTGACCACCCATTTTTGGAATCAGGTTTAGAGTCAAAAGTAAGAAAAAAATGAAATAACATTAAAAGTCCATGCCCCAAGAGTACAAACTGGGGCAGCTCTTTGAAAGTTCAAGTGAAAAAGAAAAAAAATATCCATGTCCCAAGAGTACAAACTGGGGCAATTCTTAGAAGGTTCAAGTGGAAAAAAATGAAGAAGAAAAGAACTGTCAAAGGTCCATGCCTCCAGAAAATAGAAGTTGGGGCAACTTGTTTTGAAAAAAAAAAGATAAAGAAAAAAAAGACAGAGAAACAGAAAAAAAGATGAAAAATAGTTTAGGTCAGATGTTTGAACTACGTTCGACCTGATTCCTTAAAAAAGGATACGTAGGCAACCTTACACGGTTCGGTCCAACCAAATAAGAATTCAAAAAAAAAGAGAGAAAAAAATCCAAAAATTCCCAGTATCTGAAACTGGGCAAAGATGTTATTTCACTTTGGAAAGAATTGATTCCAAGAGTTGTAAGTCTACAACCCCTCATTTTGAGTCTACTTTGAGCCTTCATGCCGACCTTTCTTCCAATCCTATCCAAAAACCTTCCAAATAAAGACCTTCCGATATGCCTTCAAGAATGGCAAGAGACGCATGCAATGAACAACGGTTGTCACGCGACATAGAACACTATCAAGTTGCTCACAAAAGAAAACCAAAAAAAGGGAAAGAAAAAGAAAAGAAAAAATGAGAGAGTCTTACTAGTGAAAATCCTCACGGGCACTGTAAGATGATGGTAAACAGAGATGAATAAATGAGAGAGACTTGCTGGTGAAAATCCCTCGGGGCACCACTTGTCGAAAGTGAGACATGAAGTTGATGCAAAGAATTGGCACGAACAAGCCCGACTTCAATGGTCATAAGAACAACAAAAGGGAAGATTGGATTAGATTGATAGATCAGACCGTTGAGTCCAAAATGCATGTCATGACCATTAAGTCTAGTTATTGAAGAAAAAAGGAAAAAAAAGAAAAAAAAACTCTTCCTTCTGTCCTTTCGACAGTGGCATTTCTTGTTAATACTTGTTTCTTTGCATCATTGTGTCCTCTCACTCTGAGTCGGTCCTTGTCAAAACAAGCAAGAAAAGATTTTAAAATCTGCTACCAGCTTTTCAATTGCGCAAAGTAAATTTGGCCAGCACATTCAGTTGTTACTGTTAACATGCCTTGAGGATTCATGCAAAGGCTCCTCCCAAAAGACTCTTGTCAACCTACTTGGCGCAAGCAAAAATAACTTGTAATTCTCTCTGACAGACAAATTGCTCAAAAGCAGGGAGTTATTCAAGATCAGAAAAGGTCACATAAACAAAGATCTCCAGTTTGGATAAGGTTGATTGAGCCACAAATACAAATGGTATCGAGTGTGAAAGAATCAGGGCTGATGCAGAGCAAAAGTCTCTTGAAGCCGACTCAAGCTGATTGAGCAGAAGCCAAGCTGCCCAAGACTCAAGGCCACAAACCGACCACCCATTTCAAAACTGACAAATTTTTCTTTGTTGAAACAGGAACAAAGCAGTGCAAGGAAAATGGTTAAAAAAAAATAAAGAAGAAAAAGAGAAGAAGAGAAGAGCCGACAAAAGGGAAGTTTCTCAAAACTTTGACTTTATTTGTTTTGCTATGATGCATAAAATCTTGCCATTGATTTTCACATTTTTCCTCCTAGGATAAAAAGTCCTAGTCTGATGGATTTTCCTCCCATTAAAAATCTTAGTCTGATGAATTTTTCTCCTAAGATAGGAAACCTAGTCTGATGAATTTTCTCCTAGGATAGAAATCTTAGTCTGATGAATCTTTTTCCTAAGATAACAAAAAAAAAACCCTAGTTTGATGAACCTTTCTCCTAGGATAAACATCTTAGTCTGATGAATTTTTCTCCTAAGATAGAAGACTTAGTCTGATGAACTTTCTCCTAGGATAGAAATCTTAGTCTGATGAATCTTTCTCCTAAGATAGAAAAAAAGGGGGAAAAAGTACCTAGTCTGATGAACTTTCTCCTAGGATCAAAATCTTAGTCTGATGAATCTCTCTCCTAAGATAGAAAACCTAGTGTGACAAATTTTCTCTTAGGATAATTTGAAAAAAAGGGAAGTCTGTATTTGAAAAATAAAAGACAAAAAAAGAGAAGGGGTCAATTTTAGTTTTCTTGAGTTATCAATCTTTAGTTGTCTTGAAATCAAGACCCTCCTGGATAATGGGATTTAACTTTTAAATTCATAGAACTCTTTTGGATAACAAGATTCGATTAACACTCACAGATGTTCCCGGTACCAAACTGGGGCAGAAAAGTTTCTTTTGTTTTATCTGTTTTGTTGTGGTATCAGCCGCCCACCAGGAGAACAAGGGAAGACAGTTCAAGTTTCAAGGGAAGGCAGTTCAAGTTTCAAGGGAAAGTAATTCCGAAGGAAGACAGTTCAAGTTCAGCAATAGGCGCCCACCCAGAGAACAAGGGAAGACGGTTCAAGTTTCAAGGAAAAGCAGTTTCGAAGGAAGACAGTTCTAGTTCAGCAATCAGACGCCCACCTGGAGAATGAGGGAAATCATTTCAGAATTTAATTCAAGATAGAAGTAGCGGAAGCTCACCTCAAGAATGCGAGTCGACAGTCCGAGATAACCAAAAGAATAAGTCTCAATCAAAAAAAAGGAAAAAGAAAAAAAAGAAAAAGAAAAAAGAGGGAAGTCAATCCGAATGCAGAAGCAAATGAAAGATGTGAATTGCTCAAGACATGGATGAAGTCACGAGCATTGCATGTTCAGTCTTGATCCAAAGAAATTGAAAAAAGAAAGAACTAGCACCTGCAGTGTCACGACCCTAAACCCGGACTCGATCGTGATGGCGTCTCTCGTGAAGACAAGGCCATCCGACACTTCCCATTTTTCAATTTATTAACAGTTAAGCATTTAGAAACAGTTGAAACATGATAAAATAATCCAAAGTAGTAGATAATACCATAAATACGCGAAAGAACAACCCAACACAGCTCGATACTAGGGTGTCACTAGTCATGAGCATCTATAAGTCATAATACAAATCCGCTAAGTCAATAAACTAGTACAACTGTCTGAAAGGAGATAGAAGTGATAAAGGAGTAGAGACACGGGGCTGCGGATGCCAACAACTACCTTGTGAACTCCGAATGTCCGCCTAAAGCTGGAGGGATCAACACTCAGGAGTGGAACCAGCTACGCCTGAATCTACACAGAGGGTGCAGGGAGTAAAGTGAGTACTCTAACTCAGTGAGTAATAAATGTAAATAAATACTGAAAGCAAAAAATCACGTAAGACACAAAACATTCTATAAAGAAGCAGTAAAACCATTTAGAATCTGTAAATCAGTGAAAGGTAGGTAAAATCCTTTAACTCAAATGTAGTTTCATGAAAAAGCATTTTTCAATAATTAAGCAGGTAATTGGCAGTCAAATATGAAAATAAACACATAAAGGCTCGCCCCTCGAGCACAGTATCAACAAATCCGCCTCTCGGGCAACATCTCAGAACAATACCAGCCCCTCGGGCTCAATCTCACATCACAATGGGTACCTGCGCTCACTGGGGATGTACAAACTCCTGGAGGGGCCCCTTACGGCCCAAGCGCAATATCAAGCCACCTCGTAGCATCATCACTAGGACCTCGGCCTCATATCAATCAAGCCACCTCGTGACATACATATCTCAGGCCCTCATCCTCATAATCAGTATCAAATGTTTCCTCACAACATAGGCCCTCGGCCTTACTCAATCAAAAATCTCATAAGCCACTCGGGCTATAGTAAAACAGTGTTTCTCAGCCCAAAACATCATTTAAAAATATCATTTAAGTATTAAAACTGAGTAAACATGGCTGAGTACGAAAACAGTGGAGAATAAGGTGGCTGAGTTCAAGTATACAGTCAAAAGAGTGAGGAAATATCAATAAAAATCCCCGAAGGGTTCAAATAGTTGGCACGAAGTCTAAATATGACATTCAGCCCAAATCATGATGATAGCAAATAGATTTCAATCAAATACGCGGTAAAATAGTCATTCGGGATGGACTAAGTCACAATCCCCAACAGTGCACGACCCCACGCTCGTCATCCAGCGTGTGCCTCACCTTAATATAGCACTACAATGTGCAATCCGGGGTTTCAAACCCTCAGAACATCATTTACAATCATTACTCACCTCGAACCGGTCAAATATCTAGCTCGCGACGCCTTTGCCCCTTGAATCGGCCTCCACTCGCGTCGAATCTGTCCAAAATCAGAACGAGGATGTTAAAATAGGCTAAAGGAACAAAACCCAAGCAAAATTAATCAAAATACTACACAAATCCCGAAATTATCAAAACCCGACCCCCGGGCCCACGTCTTGAAATTTGATAATTTTTACATCAATAGATTCCTTATCTCCCCACGAGTTCATACATATCAAAAGTTCTCAAATCCGACCCTAAAGATAAAGAAGCAGAAATAGGGATAACAGAGCGGTAACTCATGAGACAACTGGCCGGTTCGTCACATCCTCCCAACTTAAACAAACGTTCGTCCTCGAATGAGTAAAGAAACGTACTTGAAGCCTCAAACAGGTAAGGATATCTGCTCTGCATCTCCCGCTCAGTCTCCTAGGTAGCCTCCTCCACGGGCCGGCCTCTCCACTGCACTTTCACTGAAGCTATATCCTTTGACCTCAACTTCCGAACCCGACGACCCAAAATAGCTACTGGCTCCATATGCACACTCGACAAGCTGGGTGGAAAAGCAAGCTCATAAGCCACCGCCCCAATCCTCCGAAGCACCCCAAAAGGCCCAATGAACCGAGGACTCAATTTCCCTTTCTTCCCAAATCTCATAACACCCTTCATGGGCGAAACTTTCAACAGAACCTTTTCACCAACCATGTAGGACACTTCTCGAACCTTCCTGTCATCATAACTCTTTTGCCTCGACTGCGTTGTACGAAACCTCTCCTGAATCACCTTCACCTTTTCTAAAGCATCATGCACCAAGTCTGTCCCCAATAGCCTAGCCTCACCGGGCTCGAACTAACCAACTAGAGATATATACCACCTCCTATACAAAGCCTCATATAGAGTCATCCGAATACTCGACTGGTAGCTGTTGTTATAAGCAAACTCTGCGAGCGGTAGAAACTGATCCCATGACCCTCCGAAATCAATGACACAAGCGCGCAACATGTCCTCCAATATCTAAATAGTGCGCTCGGACTGCCCGTCCGTCTGAGGGTGAAAAGCCGTGCTCAACTCAACCTAAGTACCCAACTCTCGCTGCACAGACCTCCAAAATTGCGAAGTAAACTGAGTGCCCCTATCTGAAATGATGGAAACTAGGATACCATGCAAACAAACAATCTCCCGGATATAGATCTCTACCAACCGCTCTGAAGAATAGGTAGTGCACACAAGAATGAAGTGCGCAGACTTGGTCAGCCGATCCACAATCACCCAAATAGCATCGAACTTTCTCAAAGTTCGTGGAAGTCGAACGACAAAGTCCATAATGATCCTCTCCCACTTCCACTCAGGAATATCCATCTGTTGAAGCAAGCCACCTGGTCTCTGATGCTCATATTTTACCTACTGACAATTGAGATACCGAGCTATAAATCGCACAATATCTTTCTTCATTCTCCGCTAGCAATAGTGCTGTCTCAGATCCTGATACATCTTTGCGGCACTTGGATGAATGGAATATCGCGAGTTATAGGCCTCCTCAAGGATCAACTCTCGAAGCCCATCCACATTG
This sequence comes from Nicotiana sylvestris, assembly GCF_000393655.2. Lineage (NCBI taxonomy): Eukaryota > Viridiplantae > Streptophyta > Magnoliopsida > Solanales > Solanaceae > Nicotiana > Nicotiana sylvestris. The sequence goes on along the minus strand of NC_091059.1, from coordinate 211,031,445 downwards.
GGCACACAAATCCGGCCCTGCATCTTCAACACCCCATCATCTCCAATGGTCACATCTCTAGCATCATCATGCTTAACTCTATCCTTAAGGACAAGCAAGTGCGGATCATCATACTGACACTCTCTAATGTGATCATATAAGGAAGACCGAGAAACCACACAAGCCAATACCCGACTGGGCTTCGAAATATTTAACCTCACGAATCGATTGGCCAAGGCCTGAACATCAACGACAAGAGGTCTCTCCCCAACTGGAACATATGCCAAACTCCTCATACTCAATACTCACTGCCTTTCGGCTCAAAGCATCGGCCACCACATTGGCCTTTCCTGGATGGTACAATATAGTGATATCATAATCCTTAAGCAACTCCAACTATCTCCGCTGCCTCAAATTAAGATCCTTTTGCTTGAACAAATGCTGAAAGCTGCGATGATCAGTGAACACCTCACAAGATACGCCATATAAGTAATGCCTCCAAATCTTCAATGCGTGAACTATGGCAGCCAACTCCAAATCATGAACGTGGTAGTTCTTCTCTTGGGGCTTCAACTGACGAGAAGCATAAGCAATAACTCTACCCTCCTATATCAACACACAACCAATGCCAACTCTCGAAGCATTACAATACACGGTATATGAACCTCAAGTTGATGGAAAAACTAACATTGGAGCTGTGGTCAAAGCTGTCTTGAGCTTCTGAAAGCTCTCCTCACACTCGTCCGACCATACAAATAAAGCACCTTTCTAAGTCAACTTGGTCAAGGGCAATGCGATAGATGAGAATCCCTGAACAAACCGGCAATAATAACCCGCCAAACCAAGAAAGCTGCGAATCTCTATGGCTGAGGATGGTCTGGGCCAACTCTGAACCGCCTCTATCTTCTTCGGATCAACCTGTATACCCTCGCTGGACACCACGTGCCCCAAGAAAGCCACTGAACTGAGCCAAAACTCACACTTGGAGAATTTTGCATAAAGCTTCTCCTCCCTCAATCTCTGCAACACAACTGTCAAATGCTCCGCGTGCTCCTCCTAACTACGCGAATATACCAGAATATCATCAGTGAAGACTATGACAATCGAGTCAAGATAAGGTCGGAACATACTGTTCATCAAATGCATGAACGTTGCTGGGGCATTGGTCAGCCCAAAAGACATCACCAAGAACTCATAATGACCATATCGGGTCCTGAAAGTTGTCTTAAGAATATTCGAGTCCCTGATCTTCAACTGGTGATAACCTGAACAGAGATCAATTTTGGAGAACACTCTCGCTCCCTTAAGCTGGTCGAATAAATCATCAATGCGAGGCAAATGATACTTTTTCTTAATTGTTACCTTGTTCAATTGCCTATGATCAATGCACATCCTCATTGTGCCATCCTTCTTCTTCACAAATAGAACCGGCGCACCCAAAGTGACACACTAGGCCGAATGAACCCTTTATCAAGGAGTTCTTAAAGCTGCTCCTTTAATTCATTCAACTCCGCTGGTGCCATACGATACGACGAAATAGAAATGGGCTGAGTGCCCGGCACCAGGTCAATACCGAAATCAATATCCCTATCCAGTGACATGCCCGATAGGTCTGTAGGAAACACATCGGGAAAATCCCTCACAACTGGAACAGAATCAATACTGGGAGTCTCAACATCGACATCCCTCTCAAAGGCTAGATACAAAAGACAACCTTTCCCAACTATACGCTGGGCTTTCAAGAATGAGATTACTCTACCGAGAACATAATCAGTCACACCTCGCCACTCAATCCGTGGCACACTCGGTATAGCCAATGTGACTATCTTAGCATGATAGTCCAGAATAGCATGACATGGAGATAGCCAATCCATGCCCAAAATGACATCGAAATCCACCATACACAATAATAAAAGATCCACATGGGTCTCCAGACCCCCAATAGTCACCTTACACGACCGATACACACGGTCTACAACAACAGTATCACCCATCGGGGTAGATACATGAACAGGTGAAGCAAGAAACTCACGGGGTGTACTCAAATAACGAGCAAAGTATGATGACACATAAGAAAAGGTGGAACTGGGGTCAAATAATATAGAGGCATCTCTGTGGCAGACTGAAACAATACCTGTAATAACAACATCTGAAGCAATAACATCGGGTTTGCTTGGAAGTGCATAGGAACAGGCCTGACCGCCACCTGATCAACCTCCCGTACGCCTCAAACTGGAACCAACATAGCACATAGCTGTGCAGTCAACTAATCCATAGCAAACTCCCCCACTTGGCTTGAAGCCATAGATCAAAACACACTCAATAACTCATAACGTATATACTCTATTGCTTCCATAGTACCATTGTGAGATTAAACTCGATCCTTCGTAAGTTCGTGAAACACAGACCATCTAGTACTTTTCTTATGCAGATCTCGCATTCACTCTCGTAGTAGTCAACCCTACTCTCTTAAGCAACCTAAATTCAAATTTTGATACATATATTTCCTTGGTAACAGAGATCTTCCAATAAATGACACAAGGGATTATGCAAACTTCAGAACAATCCGCATGAGATAACCCTGCCTACTTTGCCTCAAACTAACATTTCCGTATACCTTCCACCGTCATAAACATTACGCAATCACTTAAACTTCCTGAGTTTGAACTCAGACCGCAACATGAAATTTACTCCACTCCCAACTAGGAAACATGGAAAGATTCTTCACACACCCATAACTCGTGGCTATACCTCAAATCAAGATGAAAATCAAGTACCTAATAGTTCTTCTATCCTCCAGCACACCCTTCTTGTCGTTTCCAAATCATATGAATACGCCTCACAGTCATACATACTCATCACGTAGCTATCCAGTCATTACTCCCCTTAACTGGGACACAACAGAACATATAGATCCAGAAGCACGCGCTCACAAAATCAACAGCTCAAGGCTCGAGCTATAGGCAAAAATCCAGCCTCAAGTCCTCCAGACTGACCCAACCTCAATGCACAGAAAATCATATCTCGCCCCTCGATCAGGGAATCACAAGCCATTGATGCACATATGATACTGAGTGCTCATGCACGCATACGAACGCATGGAAGGAATTCAAAGAGTTATATTTCAAGCAGAATCAAGGACGCACGATAAGAATTTCAAGAATATGAAGTTTTTCCTAAAGGTTCTGCAGCCTCTCGAGGATAAATATAGACGTCTCCGTACCGATCCGCGAGACTCTACTAAACCTGCTCATGACTCGTGAGACCTATGTAACCTAGGCTCTGATACTAACTTGTCACGAACCTAAACCCGTACCCGATCGTGATGGCACCTCTAGTGAAGACAAGGCCAGCGGACACTTCTCATTTTCCAATTTATTAACAGTTAAGCATTTAGAAATAGTCAAAACATGATAAAATAATCCAAAGTAGCAGATAATACTATAAATACGGGGAAGAACAACCCAACACAACCTGATACCGGGGTGTCACTAGTCATGAGCATCTATAAGTCATAATACAAATCCGGTAAGTTAATAAACTAGTACAACTGTCTGAAAAGAGATAGAAGTGATAAAGGAGTAGAGACACGGGACTGCGTATGCCAACAGCTACCTCGTGAACTCCGAATGTCCGCTTGAAGCTGAGGGATTAGCACTCGGGAGCGGAACCAGCTACGATTGAATTTGCACACAGGGTGCAGGGAGTAAAGTGAGTACTCCAACTTAGTGAGTAACAAATGTAAATAAATACTGAAAGCAAGAAATCACGTAAGACACAAAGCATTCTATAAAGAAGCAGTAAAACCATTTAGAATCAGTAAATTAGTGAAAGGTAGGTAAAATCCTTTAACTCAAATGTAGTTTATGAAAAGCCTTTTTCAATAATTAAGCAGGTAATTGGTAGTCAAATATGAAAATAAACACATAAAGGCTCGCCCCTCGGGCACAGTATTAACAAATTACACCTCGGGCAATATCTCAGAACAATACCAGCCCTTCGAGCAATCACATATAACAATACCAGCCCCTCGGGCTCAATCTCACATCACAATGGGTACCCGCGTTCACTAGGGGTGAACACACTCCTGGAGGGGCCACTTACGGCCCAAGCGTAATATCAAGTCACCTCGTGGCATCATCACTAGGCCCTCGGCCTCATATCAATCAATCCACATCGTGGTGTACATATCTCCGGCCCTCGGCCTCATAATCAGTATCAAATGTTTCCTCACAACATAGGCCCTCGGCCTTACTCAATCAAAAATCTCACAACCCACTAGGGCTATAGTAAAACAGTATTTCTCAGCCCAAAATATCATTTAAAAATATCATTTAAGTATTAAAACTGAGTAAACATGGCTGAGTATGAAAACAGTGGAGAATAACGTGACTGAGTTCAAGTATATAGTCAAAACAATGAGGAAATATCAATAAAAATCCCCGAAGGGTTCAAATAGTTGGTACGAAGCTCAAATATGGCATTCAACCCAAATCATGATGATAGCAAATAGATTTCAGTCAAATATTCGGTAAAATAGTCATTCGGGATGGACTAAATCACAATCCCAACAGTGCACGACCCCACGCTCGTCATCCAGCGTGTGCCTCACCTCAATATAGCACTACAATGTGCAATCCGGGGTTTTAAACCCTCAGAACATCATTTACAATCATTATTCACCTTAAACCGGTCAAATCTCTAGCTCGCGACGCCTTTGCCCCTCGAATTGACCTCCATTCACGTCGAATCTATCCAAAATCAGAACGAGGATGTTAAAATAGGCTAAGGGCACGAAGCCCAAACAAAAATAATCAAAATACTACACAAATCCCGAAATTACCAAAACCCGACCCCCGGGATCACGTCTCGGAATTCAATAATTTTTATATCAATAGATTCCTTATCTTCCCACTAGTTCATACATATCAAAGGTTCTCAAATCTGACCCCAAATGGTCCTTCAAATCCTCAATTAAAGGTCTAAGTTTTCAAGCCCTAGTTCTTCAATTTTTTGCTTAATTTCCATGATTTTCTAGGTGGAATTCATATAATAATCGCGTTTTAAGTCCAAGAATCTTACCTCCAAGTGATTCCCCTTGAATCCCTCTTCAATTTCCTTCAAAAAGCTCAAAAAACGACCAACTATGGAGGAAATAAACCCTACATTCGCGGACAAGATGACCTTTTAAACTTCTGCCCAGGCCTGAAAATCCTTTTTCGCGAACGCGGTCAAAGCCTCGCGTTCGCGAAGCACAAAAATAACTTTGACCAAAACCCTCTTACGCGAACGCGACAAGATCTTCGCGAATGCGATGCTTTACCCAGATGAACCTTTGTGAACGCGTTCCATCCATCGCGAACGCGATGGGTTAATTCCACTAAAGCTCAGCCTCTCAATTCCTTCTATGCGAACACGACTACACGCTCGTGAACGTGATGCACAATCTCGTAGCCCTTCGCGAATGCGAAGGCTAAATTTCCACCTCCCTCATCTGACTCTTCGCGAATGCGAGGGTCTACTCACGAACGCGACGATAAATACCTGCAACTGCTGAACCTGTAATTTCTGCAACTTTCTTAACTTCAAAATGATCCGGTTGACCACCCGAAACTCATCCGAGGCCCTTGGGACCTCAACCAAAGGCACAAACACATCCTAATACCTTATTCAAACTTATTCCAATCATTAAAACACCTCAAATAACATCAAATCACCCAAAACACATTGGATTCAAGCCAAACTTTTCTAAAATCTTCCGGATTCTGTTTTTGATCAAAAACCCAACCAAACCACGTCCGAATGACCTAAAATTTTGCACACACATACCAAATGATAAAACGGAACTACTGCAACTTTCGAAATTCCATTCCGACCCCTATATCAAAATCTCGCCTACCAACTGAAAATCGCCAAAATATCAACTTCGCTAATTCAAGCCTAAATCTACTACGAACCTCCAAAATTCATTCCGATCACGCTCCTAAGCCATAAATCACCTCCCGAAACTAACTGAACCCTCGGAACTCACTTTCGAGCCCTCTAACACATAAGTCAATATCCGGTTGACTTTTCCAACTTAAGCTTCCTTAAAAGAGATTAAGTGTCTCAAACCTTACCAAAATCATTCCGGATTCAATCCGACCAACCCGATATCACAAAATATGGATAAAAAAGCATAAAGAAGCAAAAATAGGGAAAACGGAGCGGTAACTCATGAGACAACTGGACGGGTCATCACATGCAGCTAACAAGCATCAAAATTCAGATCAGAGTCCGCGTGAAGAACCAACCAAGACTCAAGATCAAGCTTCAGAGGACTCATAGATAGGAATATTGTAATTCATAGCTGATAGGTTTGTTTAGTTCTTTTTAGATTTTGATTCTGATGTAATAATGGGATCGCAGACCGGAACCTCGACGGTACCTCACTCGGCTCTCCACCTCGGTGTACTCCATCACTCTTCCTAATTTTGAACTATACGTGGCCTGATTCCTTTATAGCCAAGGATATGTAGGCAGCTCAGATATCAGGGCTCGGTCACATTCTCCTTTTTCTTAGTTTTTGGTCTCCCGAAATAAGGGTCGGGTCAAAAAACTTGTCTCGTTGTTCTTTGTCTGAAAATTCTTTGTGTTTCCTGTCAAAGAGGGGCAGCTGTAGACATGTAATTTTTGACCCTCCCCGAGATTTTACAATTTTTAGCATTTAAATAGATCGTTTAGGTCTAATATCACCATTTTAACTAGTTTTGACTCTTTTACTTTATTTTAACAAAAAAATAAAAATTACAAAAATATTTTCCCTTATTTTAGCTAGTTGATATTTTGTCTAGTTAATTTTACTTTTGCAAAAAAAAAAAAAATACAAAAATAGTTTTGGCATTTTATTTTCCAAAATAAAAGATAAGAAGAAAAGTTCAAAAAAAATAATAAGTAAATATATTTACTTTGTTTAGTTTTAAAGTTGTACGTTTTAGTATATATTGAGTAGTATTTAAATTTCATTAATATAGTAACTATATGACTTCTCTAAATATTTTTATTATTTTAGATATACTAGTATCTTTATAAATCTATTTTTAATTCATCTTTAGAATAAAAAATAATAATAAAAAAAGCAAACAAACAAAAACAGAAAAGAAAAAGAAAAAAGTAAAACAAAAATCAAGAAAAGAAAGTAATAACGTGGCAATAGTTTTCTTCATTTCAGTTATGAAGTTTCATGCTCATTCCTTTGAGTTGATTCACAGAACAAAAAACAAAAGATTCTTTAAGCTTTTACCATGTGGACCCTTCACAAGAAGAGAAAAGGGAATAACAAACTACACAATTTCATTTTCAGAGTGGAAGGAAACTCACATTTCTTAGAGGAGGTGGGGGCCGTATGATTTATTCCTTTCTCTCCAAAACTCACTATATAGATATATTAGGCACAATGGGAAAAGGAGACACACATAGAGATTTGGGGCTGGGCAGAGAAAACAATGAAAAAGTGAAAAATAGAGAGGAAAAGAGGAGGGTTGTTTCCTTCTTTTTTATATAAATACACAACACACACATAACGCAGAGGGAGAGAGAGAATGAATCAGGGATTTCTGGGCACAAAATTGAAGAGCAACGATCTTCTTCTTCTTCCTTTTTCAAAAAATGCTAGCAGCTATAGAATTTTCAGCAATCTTCCTCCTTCTTCTTCAGAAAAATCACAGTAGCACCCCACCGATTTTGGAAAAAACTTCAGCGGCCAAAACTCTCATTTTCTTTGATTTTTCAAGAACACACATGTAACAAAGAGGGGGCTCGGCAGATTTTAAGAAAAGCACACACATAGAACAAAATGGGAAAACGGAAGCAGAGAAAGAACGAGAAAAGCACTTTGTTTCTGCATTTCAATGTTCCATAGAAAAAGCTGAAAAATCTGCCATTAAAATAGCCCCTTAAGCTCCATAGCTCTCACCCATAAGCCTATTTTTTGGTCCCTTTTTCTCCGTCAAAATACAGCTTCACAGTATCACTAAAATTCAGCTAAATTCCAGCCCATAATGCAACAAAGTAGCCACAAAAATAAAGCTCCAAAAGCCTTGAACTCAACCGAAAAAATAACTCCAAATACCATCCCAAGAAGGTCGAAATTGAGTTTGCCAATGAGGTGTTCGTTTGCTGCTCTGGTGGCGGTCCGATTTGTGGCTATATACGTAAGAAACCATGTGGTTTGTTGCTCGTTTTCAGTTTGACATAATCATTCATGGTGATTCATTTTAATCAAAAAAGTATCGTTCTCGAGGTCCGCTTTTCCTTTCGCTTGTTGTTATTTCAGTCCATTTTTTTTCTTGCCGTTTATTTGTTCTGTGTTTTAAAGCTCTTGATTAAGACCTGTATGTTTGGATTCATAGTTTATCGATCTTACGAGCATGTAGCATTGATCTGTTGCTATTAAATTTGGTCTTGCAACCTGAACAAGAAATCAGTGAGCAATAATGTTAAGCCATGGATTTTTAGTTTCAATTAGTAGAAGTTGGGTTTGATGGTGGCTTGATAGTGGATAGTGGCATGGCTTGGCTTGATAGAAATAATAAATGGCCAGTGATTAATCTGGTAAATTTGGTAGGCCGTGTGGATTTACTAAGCTCTTTCTTCCTTAATAGTTATAATTCTTAATAACCGCTAGTTACTTTAAGTGCGTTAATAATAACCATTATGATCACGGGTACGGTTCCCGTGGCATGGTCATGATACGTAAATCCCAATTTGGGTGTACATTTCATGTGACCCGACTATAACTTCAAATAATAATAAAATAAACATATCGTAAATCGCGGGTGCATTTTATGTAGCATGGTTTGCAATGTGTTCCGTAAAATAATTCCTTAAATAAATAAAAATAGTTATAAAGTAAAAAATGCACAATAGGTTTAAAACGTGTAATTTTTCAGATATTTAGGCCAATTATTAATAGTTGAGCGACTATGCTAAAACCACGGAACTCGGGAGTGCCTAACACCTTCTCCCGAGTTAACAGAATTACTTACTCGTTTCTGTGTTCGCAGATCAAAAATAGAGTCAATTTCCTCGATTTGGGATTTAAAATAAACCGGTGACTTGGGACACCATAAATTATCCTAAGTGGTGACTCTGAAAATAAATAAACAATCCCATTTCGATTAATGTCACTTAAATTGGAAAAACTCCCTTATATCCCCCTCGGGTGGTAAAAAGGAGGTGTGACAACGCTAAAATGTGTAAAATCTTAGGGAGTGTCAAAAATTACATGTCTACAGCTTCCCATCTTTGACTGAAAACGCGAAAAGTTTTCAGACAAAGAACGATGAGATAGGTTTTTTGACCCGACCCTTATTTAGAGAGACCAAAAACTAAGAGAAATGAGAATATGACCGAGCCTTGGTATCTGAGCTGCCTACATATCCTTGGCTATAAAGGAATCAGGCCACGTGTAGTTCAGAATTAGGAAGAGTGATGGAGTACCGAGGTGGAGAGCCTATTGAGGTGTCGTCGAGGTTTCGGTCCGCGGTCCCGTTATACATCAAAATCAAAAATGAAAAAGACTAACTAAGCCTATCAGCTACGAGTTACAAGATTCCTATCTATGAGTCTTCTGAAGTTTGATCTTGAGCCTTGGTTGGTTCTTCATGCGGACTCTAATATGAACCTTGATGTTTGTTAGCTGCAAGTGTTGGTTCAATCTTCTTCAGCTTTTTCAGATCAAGACGGGACATGCAGAGCTTGTGACTTCAATTATGTCTTGAACAGTCCACATATTTTCTCCGCTTCTGCGCTTTGGATTCACTTTTTTTTATACTTGATTGAGACTTCTTTTTGGTTATCTCGGATTGTTGACTCGCATTCTTGCCTCGAGCTTTTGCTACTTCTAACTTGGATTGAATTCTGTAATAACTTCCCTTATTCTCCAGGTGGGCATCTGCTACTAACTTGAAACTTGAAATAATTTCGAAACAAATTCCCTTGTTCTCCAGGTGGGCGCCTGCTACTACAACAAAACAGACAAAACAAAAGAAACTTTTCTGCCCCAGTTTGCACTAGGAAGATTTGTGAGTTGTTAGCAGAACTATAAATCGCCTGCGCTGCTAATGAAGGATGCAATGATGAGAGTAAAATTAATGACTTGACTAGGATGTGTGTCTTCTAAAAGTTATTGAGCTTGCGGAAAACTATAAACTAAGCTTGGCCAAAGTAAAGACTGACCTATTCTCCAGGCGGGACCCCTGATTTCAAGAAAACTAAAAATTGATAACTTAAGAAAACTAAATATTGTCCTTTTTTTTTCAAATTCAGACTTCCCTCTTTTTTTAAAATAAAATTATTATCCTAGGAAAATTCATCGGACTAGGTTTTCTATCTTAGGAGAAAGATTCATCAGACTAAGACGTTTATCCTAGGAAAAAAATTCATCAGACTAGGTCCTTTTTTCTTTTTCTTTTTTTTCTTTTTTATTTTTTGGTATCTTAGGAGAAAGATTCATCCGACTAAGACGTTTATCCTAGGAGAAAATTTATCAGACTAGGTTTTCTATCTTAGGAGAAAGATTCATCAGACTAAGACGTTTATCCTAGGAGAAAGATTCATCAGACTAAGACGTTTATCCTAGGAGAAAATTCATCAGACTAGGTCCTTTTTTTTGGTATCTTAGGAGAAAGATTCATCCAACTAAGACATTTATCCTAGGAGAAAATTCATCAGAGTAGGTTTTCTATCTTAGGAGAAAGATTCAGCAGACTAAGATTTCTATCCTAGGAGAAAGTTCATCAGACTAAGACGTTTATCCTAGGAGAAAGATTCATCAGACTAGGTTTTTTTTGTTATCTTAGGAGAAAGAATCATCAGACTAAGATTTCTATCTTAGGAAAAAAATTTATCAGACTAAGATTTTGTCCTAGGAGAAAATTCATCAGACTAGGTTTCCTATCTTAGGAGAAAAATTCATCAGACTAAGATTTTGATTGGGAGAAAATCCATCAGACTAGGGCTTTTTACCCTAGGAGGAAAAATGTGAGTAAAATGGCAATATTTTATGCACATTAGCAAGACAAATAAAGGCAAAGATTTGAGAAACTTTCCTTTGTCGCCTCTTCTCTTTTTTTTTTTAATATTTTTTTAAAACTACTTTCCTTTCATTGCTTTGTTCCTGTTCAAACAAAGAAAATTTTGTCAGTTTTATAAATGATGGTCAGTTTATGGCCTTGAGTTTTGAACAGCTTGGATCTTGCTCGATCATCTTGAGTCAGTCTCAAGAAACTTTTGTTCTGAACCAACTCTGATTGTTTCACACCCAGTACCATTTGTATTTGCGGTTCAATCAGCCTTATCCCAACTGGAGATCTTTGCTTAGGTGACCTTTCTGATATCTTGAATGACTTCCTACTTTTGAGCAATTTGTCTGTCAGAGAGACTCACAAGTTATCTATGATTGCGCCAGGTAGGCTGACAAGAGTCTTTTGGGGGGAAGCCTTTGCATGAATCCTCAAGTCATGTTGAAAATAACAACTGAGTGCGCTGACCAAATTTACTTTGTACAACTGAAAAGCTGATAACAGATTTTGAAATCTTTTCTTACTTATTTTGACAAGGACTGACTCAGAGTGAAGGACACAATGATGCAAAGAAACAAGTATTAACAAGAAATGCCCATATCGGAAGGACAGAAGGAAGAGTTTTTTTTAATAACTAGCCTTAATGATCATGACATGCAGTTTGAACTCAACGGCCTGATCTATCAAACTAATTCAATCTTCCCTTTTACCATTCTTATGACCTTTGAAGTCGGGCTTGTTCGTGACGATCCTTTGCATCAACTTCACGACTCACTTTCGACTAGTGGTGCCCCGAGGGATTTTTACCAACAAGCCTCTCTCATTTATTCATCTCTACTTACCGTCGCCTTACTGTGCCCGTGAGGGTTTTCACTAGTAAGAGTCTCTCATTTCTTTTATTTTATTTTATTTTTGTTTTTTTCTGTGAGCAACTTGACAGTGTTCTATGTCGCGTGACAACCGTTGCTCATTGCATGCTTCTTTTGGCATTTCTTGAAGGCGTATCAGGAGGTCTTTATTTGGAAGGATTTTGGATAGGGTTGGAAAGAAAAGACGTCATGAAGGCTCAAAATAGACTCAAAGTAAAGGGGGTTGTGGACTTACAACTCTTGGAATCGACTCTTTCAAAAGTTAAATAAAATCTCTGCCCCAGTTTCAGCTATTGGGGATTTTTTTGGGGATTTTTTTTAATTCTTATTTGGTTGGACCGAACCGTGAGGCTGCCTACGTATCCTTTTTTTAAGGAATCAGGTCAAACGTAGTTTTTTTCCCAAGAATGGGAGATGATCTATGTATTAAAAAAATGTACAATCTCATCCACCCAATGTTAGCTTTTTAATGTTTCAAGAGGAAAGCACTAGATTTTGTCCCATGTTTTCAAATATCGCCATCAATACAATAATTTCAAAAGTGCTGAGCATCCTTTTCAATAGCAGACACGCCTGAATGGGTTTTGCTTCATACGAGTATTGTTCCTCGTGGAATTAATTTGCCTATTTTTAAATCCCTTCCATTGGAATGAATGCATAGCATTAATACCACCAATTGAAATTTCATTAAAAAATAGACAAACTTGACCGTAACTTTTTCACTTGAGCACATTTTTTTTTGCTCCAGTTATTTTTTGTTTTCCAGATTTTCTTGAAGAAATGTGAGCTCCACTTTACAATGCCAACATTTTTATATTCCCAGATAGCCCCTGCAAAAAAGCAAACTTTGTTAGAATAAAAAAAGGCCCTTATTTCCTACTCCCAAAGGCTGTTGAATTCCCAAGGAAAATTGGGTCGTGTAGTGTGCACTTTTAATCTCCATTCGTTCATTTTCTAAAATGCTCAATGTCCAGTTGACCCTCCAGCACGTGAGACCATGAAACACCCATGCTTTGGCCCCTTCTTTTGACCAATTTAATAATCCAAGATGCGTCAAGTTACCCCATTTGATAGTCTTAAAAGAATTCTTGAGATTTGTAGCTTCACATGGAAATATTCGTGCATATGGGGGTGTGATATATGCGTGCATTAAACAATACAAAAGCTTCCATTGTACTTTAGTGCCCATTCTTTCATTTCCCAAAGTGCAGTCGTGGATTATAGAATTTAAAAACTGTCTTGGCCTTTGTTTAGTGCCTAGCATTTCCTCCAAGTCACGCTTGTTCTCCCATGATTGTTGACCATCCAATGCCTTTATCGATTGATGTTGTGCTCAATGAAAGGTATGCTTTTGAACTTTATCGTGGCTTGTCTCTTTTGCATCATACCAAGCAAAAGCTCGCCAAAATACGTGCTGCTGCAACAACTGATCGTAACTGTTCTCTTCAATTGAATTAGCACTAACTCTCTCACTGATGCCTATGACCTTTTTCCAGACTGACCTCTCCCATGTGACATTGTGCTCACAGCCTCCAACATACACCACCTTTCTTGGATTACGCTCAGAGATGCCAATGAAGACAAGCGTGTAGTGCAAAAAGCTGTGACCATTGCTTTTTGATTCTCTCGAGTGATGCTGGTGCATATGGTGTTGTGAAAACAATGTCACGCTCAAATTTTTAAGCTGATCCTGCACATTTCTAATTCTTTGACTTAAAATGACGTGAACTCCCAGCTGTCCCTTTCTCTTAAAACATCTGAATCCAATTCTTAATCTCCAGATTTTTTCTATCCTTTTGAGTTCTCTTGACAAAGTAACAAAAAAATTTTCTTGTTTGTTGACGCTTCCATGGTTTGTATCACTGCCCAACTACAAGTAACTTCCATTGGAATGAATTCATTGCATTAATACCACCACTGGAGATTTCTTGACAACAAAGTACAGCAGTACAAATTTAGTACCTGCAAAAAGGTAAGAAATGTTAGTGAATATCCCCATGTTGTCCTTTGTTTCTTCCCTTTCTTTCTCTAGTTTCTTGCAACTCTTATTCTTAGTTTTGGACATTGTAGCTTATCTTCATTTACCATCCTCCTGCTTGATACATCAAGTTCCCAGAAATCAAAACTCTCGATGTTACCACTGTCAAGAGCATAGTTTGCAAGGTGATCTGCTAGTTTGTTTCCCTCTCTAAATATATGGGATATTTTGAAATTACACCCCTCTTTGAGACTGTTGATTTCCTCTACTGCATCCACAATATTCCAAGGTGGTTTCCACAGTCCATCTATAATGTTTTTAAGCATCAATGAGTCTGTCTGTAGCCAAATGTTGTTGAAGTTCATTGCTCTACACATTCTCATTGCCTCTACTAATGCTGTCGCCTCTGCTTCATTATTAGATCCCTCCTTTATTTCTCTTCCTGTTGCATAACTGATATCTTCAAATTCATCCCTGAGAACTATCCCAATTGCACTCCTGCCAGGATTCCCTCTTGATGCCCCATCCGTATTGGCTTTGATCCAACCATTACTTGGCTGCTCCCATAACACCTTTTCCCACCTCAACTTAGGAACATAATTCTCTAAAGTATGCAGTAAGTCTTTCCATTTATGAGGTACGTAAATGCCTGGTTTCCTGATTTTCACTAGATATTGAATTGTGGATGAAACTTGATAAATTACCCTGTTGATAGATACAACATCCCCATATTTCAGTGAATTCCTCCTTTTCCATAGCTCCCAAACAATACACGCTGGCAGTGCTTGCATGATAGGCTTCAATCTGGGAATAACTGGTGCTGTCCAACACTTTGTAATTTCTTGTTGTAATGACAACCCTTGTAATGCAATTCCTGCTCTCCTCAGGAAGTAACTCCAAACATTCCTAGCTGCATTGGATGTGAAGAACAAATAAATTTAATGACTCCTCCTTAGGATTAGCACAACACCAATATTTAGATGGCATGGAGTATCCTATTTTACACAAGAAATCATCAAGTGGCATCTTGGCTTTCCACACCTTCCACAGAAAGAAGGATATCTTGAAAGGTAAGCCTTTGACCCATATCATCCTGTAAGCTAATCTTGGGTTGTCTCTTCTTCGAAGGTAATCCCATGCAGACTTCACTAAAAATGACCTCTTGTTTCAAGCATCCAGAATGGTGTATCTAACTCTGCACATTCGATGGGTGGTCTAATATTCTGCACAATGTGGTTTGCCAAATCTTCAGGTAGAGTCTGATATAATTTTTCCAAGTTCCACATACCATTTTCAACCAGATCATTGACATTGTGAATATCCTCATCGATACCAAACTCTGCAAGCACTTGGAAATATAAGGCTCCCAACTCAGTCCAATTGTCGAACCAGAATTGAGCTGATCCCATTCTCGGTTTCCAGTAGATTTGATGCTCAATCAAGTCCCTACATTCTAGCATTTTTCTCCACACGTTGGATCCACGCTTCCAAGGTACAATTACTGGATTTAGTTTCTTGCAGTACTTTTGACTAATAAATGCACTCCATAAACTGGGCTTTGTCCTGAAATTCCACCACAATTTGCAGAATAGTGCGTTGGATACATCATGTAGGGACCTGAAGCCTATGCCTCCCTCCTCATAAGGCATACAAAGGTTAGTCCATGATGACCAATGTCTAGAGTTGCCTCCCACATTGCTGCTCCAGAAGAATTTGGCAAAAATGCTATGTAATTTATTGATCACATAAATTGGTGGATTAACTGCTGACAACATATGAATTGGGATACTCTGCATGACATTTGCGATCAATACAGCTATGCCTCCTACAGATAGGAGTTTGCCTTTCCACGACTGCAATTTGTCCATGACCTTAGTGATTAATCCCTGGTAGTAGTCACTCCTTCTTCTTGCATAAAACATAGGGCAACCAAGATAGGTCATAGGGAAACATTGTCTTCCTATACCTGTAATCCTTTTAACCTTGTTAATCACCTCATTATCCGTTAAATGATGCAGGTATATGGCAGATTTGGCTTTGTTCACCAGTTGACCAGACGATGATTCATAAGCTTGCAAAACCTCCATGACAAGTCTCAGTGAAGTTTCATCAGATGAGGAGAAAATGATTGTATCATCAGCGTATGAGAGATGATTTATTTTTGGGCTCCATTTTGGCATTCCAAATCCAAAGAAATACAGGTTAGTGTGTAGTGAATTCAATCCTCGAGATAGTGCTTCTGCTGCTAGAATGAATAGGGTTGGCGATAAAGGGTCACCCTGCTTAAATCCCCTCGATGATTTGAAGAAACGATTTGGTTGACCATTTATAAGAATAGAATACCAATTATTCCCAATCAAATCAAAGATCAATCCAATAAACGCTTCAGGAAATCCCATCTTCCTTAGCATTTTGGTCAGGAATAGCCATGATAGTCTATCATAAGCTTTTGTCATGTCGAGCTTAATCACAACATTTGGGCCTGCTTTTGTTCTTAACCTGATATCCGTAATGATTTCTTGAGTTAACAGTACATTCTCAACTATACTTCTTCCCTTCACAAAACCTGCCTGTTCCTGTGAGATTAAGTTTGGTAAAAATTCAACCAACCTTTCATGAATAACCTTCGAGAAAATCTTGTTAACAAAGTTTCTTAGACTGATTGGTCTCATGTCTGCAAAGGTCATAACTTCTTTTTTCTTTGGTAATAAAACCAGGTTTGTGTGTGTCACACTCTTTGGCAATTGCTGACCGCAAAAGAAAGCCTTGACCATGCCTACTACATCTTCTTCAATGATTTCCCAGCATGTTTGATAAAAGGCTCCAGTGAAGCCATCTGGTCCACCTGCTGAGTCCCCATTCAACCCCATAACTGCTCTCTTTACTTCTTCATTGGAAGGCATAACCATCAATCTTTCATGTTGATCACTATCTACCATTTAAGGTACATGATTTAGAATATCAAAAGCATTAGGAACTTTACTCTCAATAAATTGATCCTTGTAGAACTTTAGTGATTCTTCTGCTATTAAGTGATCTTCTTCAATCTAGTTACCAAGGCTATTCTGGATCCTTGATAATTTTAGTCTCTTCTCCCATTAACTTGAGCATGGAAGAATTTAGAGTTTCTGTCGCCATCTTTGAACCATAACATGCCAGCTTTTTGTCTCCAGAATTCTTCCTCTAATGCAAGATATTTAATCATTTCAGCTTGTACCTGTTGTAATCTTTGTCTGTTCATCTGTGTAGGATTGACTTCAAATTGTCTTTCATGAACCAGGACCACCTCCTCCAGGCTTGAAATCTTCTGGAATATATCCCCATATGTAGCTCTGCTCCAGGTAGATAGTGCTTGCTTAAGATTCTTTAACTTGTTGTTAAAAATGCAAAAAGGGTTAGCACTAATCGGCATTCCAATTCTCCTTTACTACATCTTTGAAGGTTTCATTCTTTGTCCAGAAGTTTAGAAATCTGAATGACTTCTTAATTGAAGGAGTTTCTATATCACATTTCAGCAGCATCGGGCAATGATCAGACCCAATTTTGGACAGGTGAGTTACCTCCAATCCAGGAAAGGTCTGTTGCAATTCATTATTGCCAAAACATCTGTCCAATCTTTTAAAAATACAGTCCTCCTCTGATCTTTCATTCCACCATGTAAATATGCTTCCTTTAAATCCCAAATCTGTCAAGTTACAGGTATTTATGTAGTGCCTAAAGTCATCTACTTCGAGGAGAGAAACCGGCAATCCTCCATACTTATCTTCCTCGTCCCATATCACATTAAAGTCGCCTCCAACTAGCCATGGTACTGTCATATCTGATGCCATTGCATACAAAGTATCCCATAGTTCAATTCTTTCAATGCGATCACATTTGGCATAAACTAGTGTAAGGATGAGCTCAACATGTGTTTCAGTGTGCATCAATCTCAAAGTCAGCTGTTGAGTCATGTTATATAGAATAGTAACCTCAAAAATTTCATCAATAAAAGCCCAAATCTTGTTTGACACATTCACCACAGCATGTGCCAAACCAATTCTTGCTCTATACCTCTCCATTTTGTGAGACTATTGCATAGGCTCAAAGATTCCTATGAACTCAAAGTGATGTTTTCTGTGCATTGTAATCAGCCTTTCAAATGCTTGCATTGTATTTACTGACCTCACATTCCATATAATGGCATCTATTAAAGGTTTTTGGGTTTGGACAGTGTTCTCCTTATTTGTACTCCACTGACTGGTACAGTAGAAGTCTCTTTTAACTGTTTCTTTTTTCCTTTTGTTGCAGATTTTACTGGTTCAATAATCCTTGGCGACAGATCACCCTGCTTGGCAACATTAAGGAAGTTTTGTGCAGTGGATTCCTCATCCATGTCTCTACCTTTAAGTTTTGCGTGACCACCTTGGTCATGTGCTTCTATTGGTTCTTTTGATGTCACAACATCATATGCCTGATTGTTAAGTTCCGCAGCTTTTTCCTGATTGGTATGTTCAGCAGCTTTTTCCTCATGTTCATTGGTCAACAGGTGTGTTTTGTTCGATGGAACAACACTTCTTGCTACATCCTTCACTGTGCTCAATGGTACAACACTTCTTGCATAGACCTGCATTGTCTTTTCTTGGTTCTTGTCTGCATTTTCAGCTTCTTTCAAGACATTACTAACATCATTATGTAAAGTCCCTCCTGGATCTATAATATTGATGTTCCCCTCTTTTGTCTTTTCTGCTGTTGCATTTGTGCATTCACTTATACTTTGAATATTGATTGCATTGGCATTACAATTAACACTTGATTCTCATCTTCCACTTCATTTCCTCCGATTTCTTCTTCACTATGCATTGTATCTGGAATCTGCCCATCTGCTAAGACTTCCTCTATTTGGTTGATCCATAATCTCCCTCCTACACATTTATCTTTTTCATTGGTCCTGAATTTCTCAAAATCTGTATCTTCAATTAATTCATTCTCTTTATTGTTTACTAAATATTGTTCAACTTTGGTGTCCTGTGAAGGAATGTCTTGACATGAAGTATTGACCTGAACTACATTTTTTTTGAATGCTTCTTGCACCCATTGGGCAGTTAAGTAATTGTCAAAATGCTGCTCATTCCCCAAATCTTGTTGTACATAATCTGTTGTTGATTCCCTATTTGCTGCATGATTTCTTATTGCTGTAGGATTGAAAGTAGGTGTTGCAGGGTTCAGTTTCTTTGGTTCTGACATAGCTAATGGTCTCCTAGATGAACTAGGTGATGTTACCTTTTGTACCATTTGTCTAGTCGAAAAATCAAATTGCAGCTCTTCTGACTTATTCTCCCCAACTGTATGAATATTAATGGGGTCTGTATTATTTTCAGTCACAGGAATTATGGACTTGGAGGAATTGTTATGGACAACACTGTCAATGAGTTGATTTGTACAAAGTTCTTCACTGTTTTCCACTTCTAAACATGCAAACTTGTTTGTTGTCTGAACTTGTTGTGGAATTCCTTTTTGATTGTTTACAACCACGATTTCTTGTCTTGTTTTTGCTAAATCTGTTGTCTGCTTCTCTTTTGTTTGCACTCTCCTATCTTTGACCTCCTTCCATTGAGCAACTTGATTGCCAACAACTTTCCCACTTGTAAGAACCATTATCGGAGCATTGTTTGTTTTGTTATCCTTGTTGGGCTGCACTACAGCATCAGTTGAAGCCTTCTTTTCATCATTTCTGCTGGCCATTAGTTCAGGATGAATTTTCCAGCATTCGAACACATCATGGCCCTGAAGCTTACATTCCTTACAATACTTGGGTAGATAGTCATATTTTATAGTCACCCACTCAGTTCTAATATCTCCAGAAAGCTCATTAACAATGTCTAATCGAACCTTCTTAGGCAGGTCTGCTAGCAGGTCCACCAACACTTTCACGCGAGCACAACTAGGTCTAGTTTTCTTGACAGTAGCCAAGTCCAAATGGAGGGGTTTACCGACTGTAGAAGCTAGGGAGAACAAGCATTCTCTTACAAAATAAGTAGGCAGCAGATTAGGGAATGAGATCCACGCCATTACCTTAGGAGTCTCTTCGTCAACTTTAAATTTAGCATCATAAATCAAGGTTCTTAGTTGATATTCATCTCCAAGCTTATCCTTTACATAATACACACCTTTTGACGAGAAGTCTACATAATCTTGCCATAATGAAAAACGAATCAAAATGTGCCTATCACGTAGATATCCAATGTTGCATTCAGCTTTGATACCACACTGTAAAGGAACAATGCGACGTATTTCATTGATATCTGGCCATCCGTATGAAAATTTGCAAACAACATCCTGTTGCAAACCTTCCATTAAATTCATGCGTTCAACTTGTGCTTTAGAAAATCGTACAGTTGGTTGTCCTTGAAATATATGGGCTTGTCTTGGAGGAATTGGCTCAACTACTGTTGCATGTTCTTGCATTGTCGAAGTGTTGTTTGTAGGTTTTACAGCATTTGCATAGTCCATAGGTTTTGTGCCATTAGAAGGCTGGGTGATGTTGGGGGTGGTTGTGGAGGTGGCCCAACGTGAGAGGGTGGCTGGCCACTGGCCATAGTGGCCATGGCAGCACTGCGTGACAGTCTTCCCTAAATCAACCCAGAACACTAAGGACGATTCTAATACAACAGGGAGTTCTTCAAAATCTGGATACTTCGCGTAAAAGTTGTAAATCACTGAAGAAACGTGATGCTACATTAATAGTAGCCAAAATCTAGATCGAATATCTGCCAGATAATTCACCAAGAGAGATGTCGTGTTATAGTAATTTTCGAACTCAACTGATAATCAGTAGAATTGTTATACAAGTATATAGTTTTTCAACAAACCAACACTTGAGCTTAGAGCATAACAGATTCACATTATAAAGTTGAATAACGAAGCAGTTTGAAAGAAATAACTCGACGCTACAGTAACTGGAAAAACTAGAATTAAGATCTGTAGCTTCTTGATACAGAAATCAGTGAAAAAACAAAGGGAGGTTGTTCGTGATGAGAATGGTGTTCTTTTAAGACCAATTTTGTAGTGTTCCCTCGCCGGATGAAAGAGTTAATGGCCAATGAATAGTGACGGAATCACTATTCATGGTCTTCCTTTGGTTGTTAGGTTTAATTATGTCAGGTTTGAGTGTATTTTATTTCGAACGTAGTTCAAACATCTGACCTAACTTTTTTTTTCATCAATCTTTCTATTTTTTTCTTTTCTCTTTTTTTCTATCTTTTTTTTGTTTTCAAAACAAGTCGCCCCAGCTTCTATTTTTTGAGGGCATGGACCTTTGACAATTCTTTTCTTCTTCATTTTTTTTACTTCAACTTTCTAAGAATTGGCCCAGTTTGTACTCTTGGGATATAGACTTTTCTTTTCTTTTCTTTTTCTCTTTTTTTCATTTTATTTTTGTTTTTTGACTCTTGACTCTAAACTGGATTCCAAAAGAGGGTGGTCAAAGAAAATAACACAAGCTCAAAAGGGGTAACGAAGGATGTAAAGTGTTTAGATAGCAGAAAAAAGGGCCTCCCAGCTTCGAGAACGCCAAACATAGTATCCTTTCGCAATCATGACATTGATGAACATATTTATCTTCTTGGTGTGTCGTGGTCACAAGACACTTTCCATCCCTTAATGTCAAACTTTCCAACAAACTTCAATTGATTAAACATCCTCAAGCCCGATCTTCACAATGATTTAAGGGTAAATTTTTTTTCTCAGTTATCCAATTCCAAATTAAATTAGTTTCTAAGATCTGGCCCAAAATATTCGCATGCATGTCATGTCATGTCATTAGAACTAGCGAGCAAGAAACTAAGAACAAAATAACACAAAAGGACAAACTGTATTTCATTGAGTAAAGGATGAAAGGGTTTGACAACAAGACAAACAACCTAAAATCCGAGTTATAACCCTAAACTAACCGGGATAATGAAAACAACAACAGAACAGACAGATAAGACTCACACAAATAAAATTGAGGGATACAAGGGTTTGATTCAATAAAACAAATAAAATCTGGATGACAACCCTGACATAACCCAGATAGTAGAAAAAACATCAAAACAAGCTACCAAGATTCATTCCTAGTAAGGAGAGAATGACTTTCCAATTTCTATGCTTGACATTTAGCCACAAATTTGCTCATCAAAATCACCATATCCTTCTCCAATTTCAGTCGGCAAGCTCCCGAGAGGATTCTCATACTCCGTGTCACCAGGCAGAATCCCCACAAAGTATGCATCATCATGTGCATGTAAAGGTTCTGCACGATATTCTGGGTGTGACTGTCTTGGATCACAATCAGTTTTTCCTGGATCATCCTTTCTATTTTTCTTTTCAAATCCTGACAACATTTAACATTGTGCCCCTGGGCATTGGAATGGTATTCGCACCTTTTAGAAGGGTCAAAGCTTCTTGCACGTGGATCCACATGATTTGGAGGAATAGGTGCAGTCATGTCATAATGCTTTAATTTCTCAAACAAGCTTGCATAGGACTCTCCTATTGGTGTAAAATTATCTTTCAACCTTTGTTCCCCTTTATAGCCCTGGCTTGGATGTGGGTTATAGGGCACTTGAAAATTTTGTGGAGGCTGGTAGAGATTTTGTGATGCTCGTGCTCGCCTTCTAGGATATTTTGGTGGCTGGACAACGTACTGAGGTGGAGCAACATAGTATTGTGGGTTTTGAGGTGGATAGTACTGCTCAGGGGAATCATCGCAAACCAGACGAGGCTGCTCATACCTTTGATATGTTCTCCTAGGACCTCTTTGCGACCCTGATGTCATCATGGTTTCTTTATCCTTCTCATTGACTTATAATTCTACCCGTCTTAAGACCATTCTCAACCATTTTTCCCATTTTGATCGCTTCCGAGAAGGATTTGCCCACTGCAGACATCATGTTTTGAAAATAATCTGGCACTTGAGCCTGCAAAAAGACAGTGATTAACTCGTGGTTATCCATGGGTGGCTTAACTCTAGCCGCTTGCTCTCTCCATTTAATGACATATTCTCTGAAACTTTCAGTTGGTTTCTTCTTCAGGTTTAAAAGGGAATTGCAGTCTGGGGCGATGTCAATGTTGTATTGGAACTGTTTAACAAAGGCCTGTGCCATGTCATCCCAGACATACCAACGAGATGTGTCTTGATCCATAAACCATTCGGAGGCTACTCCCGTAAGGATTTCCCCAAAATAAGCCATCAATAATTCTTCCTTTCCTCCCTCACCTCTTAGTTGATTGCAATACATTTTCAGGTGGGCTATGAGGTCTCCATGTTCATCATACTTTTCAAATTTGGGAGTTCTGAAACCAGGCGTCAAGTTGATCAAAGCCTACCCTGCACTACTATTGAGTAGCAAGAGAGGGTCGAAGCAGCTTTTACCCGATTTAGGGCTGGGATTGATTTCCGCATAGATCTAGATGTTGGAGTCGGGTATCTATCTAATTTAGAGTTGGGTATGTATTCCAAATTACACTTCTAAACATTTTTGGGTTTTTGTTTTACTTCTACTTTTATCAAACTACAATGGTAAATTAAACTAGAATAAGCTAAGAGTAAAATGCTGCGGGTTGTTCAAATGGTTTAAAAGGTACTAGGGTAGTGACTTTCGCCTAGGTGTTCAATTGATGGATACTTGAGTTTGAGTCATGATTGACATATTTGGGGAGTATGATATAACCGTTGCACGATTTTACCCACTCTGCACCTCTCGGTTGTTCAAGTGATTTTGCCCGAATTGACTTTCTTAAGACCAATTGGGTATGCAAATTTGCACAAACAATCAAGGTTCAAGTCGGGTATTACTCTCTCGAGGTTTAACCCTTTAATTAGGGCTATCAATCTCTTGAGTACGCCCCAATTCCTTGTTGGACCAATTTCAGAGACTCAAGCTCTTTTTCTCAAGAAGAGCTCATGTCAACTAAACACAAACTAGTGTTTGCAACCACTAATTCAGTAATTAAACATGAAATTAGCCTAAATATCAAACACTCATAGTCAATCTAGCCCTAAAACACAAAACCCATCAATTACCCACACTAGGGTTGAGCCACAACCCTAGCTTATGGGTTTAGCTACTCATAATTAAAGAAGAAAAACAAGAAATAGATGAAGAACAATTCATATTAATTAATTACTAAGATAAACAAGAAGATTAAATGTTGAAATTTAGATCAAATTGCCCAAAATAGCTAAAATATTCGAACCCACGAGTGCAGCTCTTAGCTAAAACTATATGATAACCTAAAAATGGAAAAAGAAGCTATTTATACTAAGCTGAGAAATCTGGACAAAAATACCCATGCGGGGCTAGTGCGGACCGCACAAAATCACGTGCTACCGCACTAAGGCTCTTGACATAAAAATCCATCTCTATGACTCAGGCAATGCAGACCGCACAGAATGGAGTGCGACCGTGGAGGTTTCTAGTGCGGTCCGCATGAAATGGAGCGCGGACCTCATTGGCATGAAACTCGGAACTGGCAACTCTCTGATCCCTCTTACTGCGGACCACACTAAATCGAGTGCGGCCGCATTGATCCCAGTGTGGACCTCACAAAACCTAGTGCGGCCGCATTGCCCTTTTTGCCTGAATATCATACTCTTTGAACCTCATTTGTGTGGACCGCACAGAATGGTGTGCGGCTGCACTGGCCTTGTTTTGTCTGAGCTTTGTCTTGTCTTGATACTAGTGCAAGTTTCACTCTTTTTGAGCTGATCTTTGACATCTTGTCACCTTGTTGATCAAACCTGCAATCAAGCACAACTTGTGAGCCTTTGAGACTATTTTGTACACATTTCTAATCAAAACTTAAGCAAGAAGGAGTATAAAATATAGAAAAATACCTAGTTATCAACTCCCCCAAACTTAAGCTTTTGCTTGTCCTCAAGCAAACAAAATAAGACCCACCCCTCAAGTGAAAATCCCAGAAAATTCAGCTGTCCTAAAGTAACCTCATCTTGCATCAATTGGGACTAACAATTGCCCTCAATACAAATGAATCATTAACAACATTTACTCTTTGAAACACCATGGAATAAGTGCGACATAAGAGCATCAAGAGTTGACTCAACTCATCAAAGAACTCTTTCTATTACTTTGGTCATTGTGGAACCCAAACTCACACATCCTCAACTCTCCCTAAGAAAACTTCACCTTTAGAATAGTGGCACTCGGAATGAGGTCAATGGAAGTTCACTCATCTCTCTCAAGAAAAAGTCACAAGTCCGGCTCTAAGTATCATATGGTTGTCCCTTATGTGAGTCACCACTAATGTAAGCTACATTCAACTCAAGATCATATAGGGCTTTTGTGGAGACATGGTGAAGGCTTTTGGTTCAGGGTAGGAAATGTTTGGTCTAAGTAGGTTCCATCTTCCCTTTGTCACACCTCCTTTTTTACCTACACCCCCCGGGTGTATAAGGGAGTTTTTTCCAACTTAAACTGACAATCGAAATGAGATTTATTTAATTAGTGATTTAGAGTCGCCACTTGAGATAATTTATGGTGTCCCAAGTCACCGGTTCAAATCCCGAATCGAGGAAAAGATTGACTCCGTTTTTATAGTCCGCGAACACAGAAATCCGGGTAAGGAATTCTGTTAACCCGGGAGAAGGTATTAGGCATTCCCGAGTTTTGTGGTTCTAGCACGGTCGCTCAACTATTATAATTAGCCTATTATCTGATTTTAATACATGTTTTAGCCTATGGTGCAATTTTAACTTTATAACCGCTTTTATTTATTTTAAAGGAAGATTGCAACGTCATTTAAAATACGTCTTGAACTACGTCACATAAATGTACCCGCGGTCCTCGACATATTTTATCTAATATTATTGAGATTTGGATTTGGGTCACATAAATGCGCACCCGAGTTTAGGAGGGTAAATTATTAAGATAACGCGCCTAAAGCAACTACGCGTTTGCAACTTTGCGAGGGCCATGAAAATTCGTTAAATGGCGTGCCTCCATTTCTACGGATTTAAGTATTTATTAAACGAGGGCCATGCATTTAAGGTTTTTGTTTGCACGGTGCACCTCGAATTATTCTAACCAAAAGGTTTTAAAAAATAAATAATGAGGGTCATAAACTATTATGTATTAAAAGATATGGCTCTCCTCAATTAATAAAGGGTTTGGCTATTTGATTAATGGGCATAAGAAATTCTCGGATCATTTTTTAAGAAATTAGATCTGACCGATTTGTAACAATGGGGAATTTGGGCCAGTCAGTAGAATGGGCTTGGGCCTAACAACGACATTAGCAAGAAAACACACATGTAGCAAGGATTGCCATTTTCTGTTTCCAAATGATTTCAAGGCTTTGGGCCCAAGTTGAGCCCAAGTCTAACAAATGAGGGGGCATTAACGTTTGACCTTAGATCGAGTCCCTATGAGCCCAAATCAATCCAATAATAGGAATTAGGCCCCAAATGGCCATTATGAAATCAAACCCCAAATAAAATTACTGATCTTCAGCGTTAGGAACAAACAGACCATTAATCATTTGAAATAACGAAATACCTAAGACTCAAACACCATTCAATTGAGTTTTACAAGCTGTAATTACAAATCCTTATCCACAAGCAATTTACTCACTAATCTGCATACTAAAATGGTTTTCAGATTCAGCATGTGTGTGTAGACGTATTCTTCTCTGCACCCCACCCCCCTCACTTTAAATCCTCATTCCAAATAACTTGAGATTAGCAATTATCTTGCAAAGCATTAAGAGATCCAACACAAACTACTTTATGCTAACATGCTCAAACAGAAGCTGGACAGTTATCCAATTAACTCATTCCCATCAAGTGTCCTTTCAGTTCAAATTTAATTACCATAACAAGAACTCCAAATCTGACATTTAACTAATGAGTGCTTGCTAAAAAATAACTTCATATCAAATACCAACCAACTCAGTTCTCATACAGTACATGAAATGAGCTTGGAATCATTTTATCTAAGAGAAATGGAACTAAACTAAAGATTCAAAACATGGAGGTCACGCTTGGCATTCTGAATTTTATTTCACACTTCGAATCAAAACTTTACATGAGGTGGGATTCAGAGAAGCTTACCTGGAAAGCAAAACAAAATAGAAAATGAGGGATCAGAACAGTTGCAGCTAGACCAGATTAAACCAACCAAAGCAGTGAGATCAGCTCAAGAATTCAATAGAACAGTAAGCCCATAACAAAGCTTGAACCAAAAATTTTCAAAACACGACTTCAATCCATTTCAACCCCAAGGTGAGAAACTATCATTTTCAGAAGTTATGTTCACCAAATGAAATCAGAAGACTCCAAAAATGAGCAGAGTTTTAGCAATTTTCTAAACAAATATTCTGAGGAATTCAGAATATTTTCAAATGGGACTCAGCCGTTTCAGTTTCTTTTTTCATATTTTTCTCCCCCTCTTCAATGAATGGAAAGATAGCTTATATAGGCATGCCTAAGGCAACCCTAGTACACCTAGCCAATTCCTTATTTACCCCTCCTTCCTTAGTTATTTTTTTTACCCTTTTAATCCTTTTTAAAAATATCTAAAACTTTCAGATCTTATCCTATTCTTTGGAACCTTCTATCCTAACAGAATTTGATTCCCTTATCCCTTAAATCCCTATATTGACCCCGGACACCCATGTATTTACTATTCAATTACTAACCTAGGTCAAGTTAACCCACGACCCCAAATGAACGAGTCTCATAACTGGGTCAATGATTGACCACAGTTAATACAAGAACATAAACCATCACGAATGATCAAGCAAAGAAGATCAAATTCAGAAAAAGAAAATAAACAATAATTCCAAACTTTGCGATTAAACCTAACTTTAATTATCAACTAAATGAACTTCATTATTAAATAAAACAAGACAGAAATGAAGCAAGTAAAATCAAACAAGAAAAAAAATACTCAATTAGCATAGTCGTGGGACAAGAGAATGGGCAATACCAATTTAACGCTAGGATATCTTGACATAGCGAAACGAGTCAATGAACGATGACGACGAAGCTTAGTCGGTCAGTGTTTACTTGGTGGGAATCCGGTGAGCTTCGACATGAGCCAAAAATTATACTAATCGATTGTTCTTACCGAGAACACTTGACTAGCATAAATTTTGGCTCAAATCGAGTCTTGAAACCATTAGAAATCAGAAAGAAGAACGGATTAGGATTTTATTTTTTTTGGAATTTCAGATTTGGAATTGAAGCAAATGGGTGAGGATTTTGGGGAAATTGATGGTAGGTACGAGATGAGGAGAGTATGGTGGTTGTTTGATGTGAATTTAGGTAGGATTGGAGTAGCGCCGCAGGCAGAGTTTGTTAGGGATTTCAGGGCGGCTGGTTAGGGTTAGGTCTCTAAGAGGAGGGAGTCTAAGAGAGACGATGAGATGGGGGGTATGAGGGGGCGGGGTCCGTTCAGACACTTATATACTATCAAGACCCACAGTTCCAAACCGTTGGATCTATAGGAGATCAACGACTGAGATTCATGCCTATCGAAATGAGTCGTTTTGTTTAATGTGGAGACGAACCGGTTTTGGACGGCTTCTGGGCCAACTTTGACGGGTATGGGAGGGAAAATCGTTTGGGCTTGCCAAATTAGCCCAAATACATCATTTCTTATTTCCTTCTTTTGTTTTCTTTTCTTTTTAACTCTTCTTTCTTCTTCTTCTTTTTTTCTTTTAAATTAAAACTAAAAATAAGACAAAAATTAATTCCTAAAACAAATTGTCCTACCACATTAAATTAATTTAACTCTAAATTATAATTACCACAACTAAATCAGATACCAAATTAAAGGGAGAATTACCAAAAATCAAAATTAAAATTAAAAAGCAAAAATAAACTATTTTATGATTTTCCATTTTTGTAAAGCAACTTAATTACTAATTAATTCTTAAAAATGCAAAGTTAAATCCTAAATGCAAATGCAACATATTTTTTTGTATTTTTCATTAATTAAATAAAATAAATATGCACAGACAATATGCGAACAATAACAGGAAATGCCACAAAATTCCACCAAATTGCAAACAATGGAAAAAATTATTTTTTTTTGAATTTGTGGGAGTAATTCATATAAGGCAAAAATCACGTGCTCACAGCTGCCCCTCTTTGCTCGGAAACACGAAGAGTTTTCGTGCAAAGATAAAGTGAGCGGATACGAGCGATTTTTGCCCGTTTGAATACTCCGCGGGAAGCATTTTTGAAAGATTTGACTGCACCCTGCTTCTGAGGTATCCTACATATCCTTGGCTATAAAGGAATCAGGTCAGTATAGTTCGAGAAGTTTTAGTAGCTGAGACTACCATGAAGCTGTGATTTCACTGTTGTTGCTGCTGTTGTTTACTGAACTCCTTATTTCACCATGTCAAAATACAAAGAAGCTTGACTAAATTATGACCTATTACAAAAATCCTGTATGTATCTTCAAACTTGATCTTGTGGTTCTTGTTGCCTTGTTGACTTGTATTCTCCCGGTGAAATTCCTTTGTTACCGACTTGAATTGTAATCTGAGATGCTTTTCCTTTTCTCCAGGTGGGCGCCTGATTACCAACACTTGAGTTGCTTTATTCTCCAGGTGGGCGCCTGATTTCCAACACCCTAACTGTATTCCCGTGCTCTCCAGGTGGGCGCCTGATTGCCAAAACTTGAACTGTATTCCCGTGCTCTCCAGGTGGGTGCCTGATTGCTGAACTTGAACTATATTCTCGTGCTCTCCAGTGGGCGCCTGATTGCCAAAACTTGAATTATATTCCCGTGCTCTCCAGGTGGGCGCCTGATTGCTAAAACTTGAATTGTATTCCCGTGCTCTCCAGGTGGGCGCCTGATTGCTGAACTTGAGCTGTATTCCCGTGCTCTCCAGGTGGGCGCCTGATTGCCAAAACATGAACTGTATTCCTATGCTCTCCAGGTGGACGCCTGATTGCCGAAACTTGAATTGTATTCTCATGCTCTCCAGGTGGGCGCCTGATTGCCAAAACTTGAACTGTATTCCCGTGCTCTCCAGGTGGGCGCCTATTGCCAAAACTTGAATTGTATTCCCGTGCTCTCCAGGTGGGTGCCTGATTGCTGAAACTTGAATTGTATTCCCATGCTCTTCAGGTGGGAGCCTGATTGCTGAAACTTGAACTGTATTCCCGTGCTCTCCAGGTGGGCACCTGATTGCTGAAACTTGAACTGTATTCCCATGCTCTCCAGGTGGGCGTCTGATTGCCAAAACTTGAATTGTATTCCCGTGCTCTCCAGGTGGGTGCATGATTGCCAAAACTTGAATTGTATTCCTGTGCTCTCCAGGTGGGCGCCTGATTGCCAAAACTTGAATTGTATTCCCGTACTCTCTAAGTGGGCGCCTGATTGCCAAAACTTTATCTGCTTTGTTTTCCAGGTGGGCTCCTGATTTCAACAAAATAGACAAAACAAAGAAATTTTCTACCTCAGTTTGGTAGCTGTTTGGTGCTTGCCTTTCCTTACGGAGGTTTTCTCCGAAACAAACGAAATTTTCTGCCCCTATTTCAATCAAAGAAAAATCTTGTCAGTTTTAAAAGTATGGTGGTTGGTTTGTGGCCTTAAACTTTGAGGGCGATTGCTTCTTCACTTCCTGTGGTAGCTTCGGTTTCAACTCGAAAGACCTTGCCTGTTTATTGACTGATCGCTTTTCTCTATCACCTTTATCACAGAGGATACCTCTGATCCGTTCAAACCCAATACCATTCATCTGTTGCATTGTGCTTTTGCATTGATATGTACTGAACCTTTGTGTTTCTCATGAATCCCAAAGCACGTCAATTGCCATCCACCCAGTGCGCATGTTGTTCTTTCCTGACTTAAATCACTGGCCTTGGACTTGAGGTCTATTGCTCCATCACTTGCCATGATAACTTTGATTTCTGCTTGGAAGACCTTGCTTGTCACTGGTTAACCACTTTCTTTGCCAATCATATCACAGAAAATACCTTTGATCCGTTCACCCTAACCCTCCATATGTTGCATTGTTCATGAATTGATATATACCAAACCTTTGTATTTCACATGAACCCCAAATCATGTTGATTGTTACCAACTCAGTGCGCACGTTGTTCTTTCCTGACTTATGCCACTTTGATGTGCTAGCCAGATCCCGTTTTATGCAATTTGGAAATCTAGTGGTAAATGTTGAAGTCATTTCTCACTTGTTCTGACCAAACAGACTCAGGAATAGGAAGTAAACAAGACAAAAAGAACAGAGTAAAGGAAAATGGAAAGAGATGATTCCTAACAAGAAAACTACAAAGTAGGAACCTATCAAATGTGAATATCAACTCTAATGACCATGACATGCACCTGTGGCCTATTCTGTCAATGCAAGTCTGATGTTCAACTCTTGCTATACCCCTAAACCGTGAAACTAGGCTTCAATGCTCCGATTCCAATCTGATTCATGATCCTTATTCGACTTGTAGTGCCCGAAGGGTTTTCACCATCAAGTCTCTCTCATTTTGTTCTTTCTCTCAACTTACCATTGCCTTATGGTGCCCGTAAGGGTTTTCACCAATACGAATCTCTCTTTTTTCATTTTTCTTGTTTGGACTGGAGTGTTGCCCCTGATATGAATCACCTTTACTTGCTCGACTTGGTATCTCTCGAAGACTGATCGGAAGGTCTTTCTTGAGACCGTAATGTGGGCTTTTGGATAGGTTTAGAAAGAAAGGGTATCAAAGGCTCAAAACAATTCAAACCGGTTCAAAATTACAACTTTCGAAATTAGATTTCTTACAACAACCACAACTTCTACCCCAGTTTCTTTTCTTGGGGACTTTTGGATTTTATTTTGATGGGACCGAACCGTGAGGCTGCCTACGTATCCTTAAAAGGAATCAGGTCGAATCTAGTTCATGTTATAGGAATTACTTTGTTTGTTGTGATTTTCTTTTCTTTTTATTTCTCTTCTTTTCTTCTTTTTGTTGTTTTTCCCTCTCTTTTTCTTCTTTTTTTTCTTTTTCTTTTCATTGTTTTCTTTCTCTTTTCATTCTTTTCTTTCTCTTTTTCTCTTTGTCCTTTACTTACATTTTGCACTTGCGTTTCTGAAATTTACTACTGATTCCAAAAGAGGGATATGAAAAAGAAATAAATAAGGCTCAAAAGGGTAAAAAAGGATAAAGCATTTAGATAGCAGAACAAAATGCCTTTGTCATTCCAATCATCAAAATATGCCAAGTACAAACAAACACAACTTAACCAAAGAAATCATACATAATATCTTTTGACCGCATCAGAATTGATAGTCATTTCTACACATTTGCCTTCTACATCTGTTAAATACAAAGCACCATTAGACAACACTCTCACTCTCATTACCACGAACGGCCCCCTGCAAATTTGGGGCGAACTTGCCTTTAGCTTTGACCCGATGTGGCAGGATGCATTTCAATAGGGTTTCTTTATGTTCTATCTGCCCCAGTTTCACACAATTCAGGCTTGAAGAATCTCAAAATGCCTTATCTTACTTCCCCTCTCATGTCCCTACATCTTCAAAATTGCTTCATTGCTTCATGACTAAATTGACTTTTAAAACCAGGCAGAGAATTAAGCGTGCATGTCATGTCACTAGAGTCAACATGAAAAGAACTATAAAAGAAAAGAAAACTAAACAAATATGACTAGCAGTTACAGAAAACAGAAAATTGCATTAGACAGCTGGTGAAAGGATTTGAACAACAAAACAAGCAAACTAAACTGGGGTTACAAACCTAGAACAAACCTAGACAACACTAAACGAGCTACTACGACTAAACAATTGGGCAAAATAAAAGGATAGAAGGGTTTGAGTCACAAGACAATATCCGGATTACAACCCTGGAAAGAACCCGGACAAAAAAAATGACAACAAAATAAACCACCAAAACTCCTCCCTGGCTAACCAAGAGAAGAGCGCCTTTCCAATCACCAAACTCAGCATCTTAGCCACTGACTTTTGCATCAACAATACTAGGACCTTCACAAGTCTCCATCACATTGTTCTTAACAAATTACTTTTGGGTTCCCTGTGCCTGCTCGTTCTTAGTATCAACCTCTGATAGCGCTGAAAGCTTCGTAGCGCGTGGACCTCCGAGGATCTCAGAAGAATTCTCACATTCCTTTTCAAAATAAATCATACCCACCATATGCGTCTCATTACACACAGGCGATGGCCCTTGGCTAGTGTCTGCTGCATCTGGATTTTGCACGACAATGTCACCTGCATCAATAAGCTTCTGAATTGCTTTCTTCAGATGCCAACACTTCTCTATGTCATGCCCCGAGGCATCTGAGCAATATGTGCACCTTCGAGAAAAATCAAACTTCTTTGGAAGAGGGTTTGACATTTTTATCTGAATCGGCTTCAACATGTCCAATTTCCTTAGCCTCTGGATCAGACTGGCATATGAATCTCCCAATAGAGTGAAGGTTTTCTTTCTCTGCAACCTCTCGTTCTTAAATACTTGATTGGGCCAGAAACCTGATCCAGGAGGGTTTCGGTAGGCTCGTGGGGGCGGATAAGACATTTGGGGAAGTGGTGTGGGCCATCGCGGGCCTTGTGGGTGTGGAGCATATGGTGGTGAATTGTAGACAGGGTACTAGGAAAGTGATGTACGACTTTGGGAGTTATGTTGAGAGAAGTAGCATTGGGGAGGGTCATCTGGTGCACAAGGATATCCACGGGGACGATGTCGAGGATGGAAGTGTTGCGTAGGACGGCCCATCAGATCATCTTTTCTATTTCTCTTTTTTTTCCACCCAAACTTACTGGGATGTTCTGAATGTCTTTCGTAGTATCTTTCAATGCCGAATAACTCATGATTTTGCCTGACTTGATTCCCTCTTCTACTATCTCCCCCATTTTTAACACATCATTGAAAGGTTTACCCAAGGCCGGGATCAAATGACTGAAGTAGGTGGGCCCCTAGACTTGTAGGAAAAGCTGAACCATTTATTTTTCACCAATCGGGGTACTGACTTGAGCAGCTTGCTCCCTCCATCTGAGCCCAAACTCCCTAAAGCTTTCCTCTGACTTCTTTTCCATTCTAGATAGGGAAGAGCGGTCTGTGGTAACGCCTGATTTGTATTGAAAGTATCGAACAAAATCTTGAGCCATGTCACCCAATGTAGGCCACTTACCAACATCTTGACGATTATGCCATTCCAAAGCTGCCCCAGTCAAGCTCTCACCAAAATACGCCATCAACAAATCATCTTTCTCGCTAACACTTCTCATTTTACTGCAAAAGACCATCAAATGGGCTACCGGATACCCACGCCCATCATACAAGTTAAATTTTGGCGCTTTAAATCCCGCGGAAAGGCGAACATCAGGGGACACAGACAGTTCTTTGTAAGCCATGCTACCCTGGTCTCCCATTCCTTTCTTGTTTTGTAAGGATTGTTCTATGCTTTTCAGCTTCCTGGATATCTTATCTCACTCTTCTCTTCCTGTGACCTTTTTATTTTTAGCATGAAGCTCATCCCGAGGGCTCTGCTTGTATGAGTCGGGAACCTTGTGGGAAACCTCTGTGGGGTAGTATTGGGCATCATGAGCTTTGAGTGGGTATTCATTGTTGGAGATAGTGGATATGACGGGAGGGCAATTTTGGTGAAAAGTAATTGGAGGACAAGTGATGGAGCTACTAGGGTGGTCGGGAAAGCCATCATAAGCGGGTGGATCTGGAGAGTATGGGGGATCATCCGGCACTATGACCAAAGTTTGGGTAAGGGTAGAATCTAAGAAACTAGGTGGTGGTAGGGGTGGTGCCTTCCCAGTCGTCCAGGCCTGATACATGTCCGTCATGTGTTGTCTCAACATCCTTACCTCATCAGCCAAACCAGTGTTCTATTCAACCAACTACTTTCGGGTACCGGTATCAACCAACCCAATTTTGTTATTGTCCACCATTGCCTTTTGACCTTATGTTGTGGAGAGGAGTTACTACTTCGAGAACCACAAACCAACCACCTTTTTGCTATGAAGATATCAAAAGAAACAAAATGGGGTCATCTCATTAGCGTTAGGGCATTTAACAGATAGGCAATCACACATTGGGGATGCAATGCACCTAAGCAATTAACCTTTTCTATTATGCATTTGATCGGTTGCTTGCATCATCCGGGCTTTCCCTAATTTCCACTTCTTCCTCTCTCTCTCTCTCTCTCTTTTTTCTCTTTTTCTTTTTTTTTTCAATCCCGTCTTTCTTTGCTCAGTTTCTCGTTGTTCTTTATCCTCTCATTTTTCTCTCTTGTTTTGCCATTGTTTCCTTCTCATGATTTCTTATTTTCTCTCTCCTTTTCTTTTTTTTTTCTTTTTCCTCTTTTTTCATTTTCTTTTCTCTCTTTTTTTCTTTTGGTTATGATTGAATCTTATATAGATTGCCTACGTATCATGGCCCCACATGAATCAGACCAAGCATAGTTCTGGGGGATAAGTGTAAAAATAAAATATTTTGGGATTTTCAAATTTTCATAAAAAGAAAATGCTTTGAATACAGCGACTCAAAAACTAACAAACTTAAAAAGACACTAACAGACTTGATGAAAAGATGAAAATACAGACTCAAAAACAAACTAACAGACTCCAACAGAAAGATGAAAATATAGACTCGAAAACATACTAACAGACTTCAATGAAAATCACGAATACATCAATGCCTCAACTGCTCCTGGGGCCCGCGGAACATCATTCGGTCTCGCCATGGGCCTACGCGCTAAATCCCCTTGGAGGTAGTAGAGATCTTCCATTATCTGGCAGACAAAGGTCATCACGGTGGTAAAGAACATGGATCTATTCATATCCTCACAACTACTACACTTCATCGCGATGTAGTCGGCGATCCTTCTAAGTCTCCCTCTTATGATACCCTTTTCTTGCAACAAACGCCCAATCTGCTGGGCCCTGGCTTCCAAAGTTTGTTCGGCTACATGATTCTGTTCTTGAAGTTGTTTCAAATCTCTTTCTAACTGTGTCATCGCTGCGTAACAGTGTTCCCTTTCTGCCTTAAAGTCTTTTGCCTGCTTGATCATTTTGTTCTCAAAGATGGTGACCCTTTTCTTCAACCCTACAACCTTATTGTCATATTTCTCTTTTAATTGCTTAACCAAACGCTCTTGTTCCTCCGCATTTTTAGCCAGCTTTGTTCGAGCCCTTGCTAATTCACCCTCTGCCTTGTTCAAATTGAAGCCATACTCACTCACCTTCTGCCTAAGGTTCTTTATAAGTTTTTCATCTTTTGCACTTCTGGCGGGATTTTCAGTTGCTATTTTCATTTTTCGAATATGGGCTCGAAGGGCCTCATTTTCTTTGGCCAACCTTTTCTTTTCACCCTCATCCGCAGTGGCTTGTAAACCATTCTCGAATTGAAGGTCCTTGACTTGCTTTTCCAGCTTGCTTATGGTAGCCCTATACTCATTTTCTTTGGCCAACCAATCCCATTGCGCTTGTGACGCCTCGATGAATTCTTGAAGATGGGGTCTTTTAGCCGGCCTTCCAGACTCAACTTCCCTTTTATACCAAGCAAGGTATTCGGGTGAAACTTCACCTTTGGATAGATCACGCACACAAGTATTTGCCGTCAAGTATTGACACTCACTCCAGATTTGGCGAACTGCTGCTTCATGGATTTGACCATTAGGACCAATCTCGACTGCCTGAGCACTAAGATCTTCATCTTTTGGAACTATTTGACATCTCCCCAACTGTCTCAAAACCCAATATGAGGCGTAAGGCTGGATACTCCTAAGACCCATCAAGAGGAAATAAGGCCCGGTAGCTGGCATGTATGTGATCTCATCTAAAGGAAGCCATCCAAACGTCCACTCTATTTGGTTTGCAGCGATGGAACAGAGGTGTGATACCCATTCTGTGACCCCTTCTAGCAAGCTGATCCCATCAACCCTTGTATAGAATTCCTCTATACAGGTTTTCTCTGTCGACCCATAACTCATGAATTGAGGACAATGACATAGATGTTCAATCATCCACATCTATAGCAACAAGTTGCACCCTTCAAAAAAGTCTCCTCCGGCTTTGCAGGCTGTGAGAGCGCGGAAGATTTCGGACACTATCATGGGTGTGAGGGTGTTTTTGGCCTGAGTAAGCAAAGTGCTGACGACCCCAGCTATCCATATATCGATATTTCCATCTTTCCTAGGAAACACAAGAAGACCCAAGAATACCACCATAAAAGCAAAACACATGTTCTTCCCATTTGAGGCGATTCCCTTTGCTACAAATTTTGTTTTCTAGATTGTTAAACCCTCCTATCTGACCGTATCTCTAGTATATAAACTGCAAAGTGGAAAATCCTGCGGCCAAATCTGGGTTATGGAACTTTAAGGAATCTAGGAATCTGTGCACAGCGACGACTCTTGGAGCAACCAGATACTTGTGTCTCAGAGGAACTTCAGCGCTCCTAATATATCCGGCTATTTCTTCTAGAGTTGGGGTGAGTTCAAAATTTGAGAAATTAAACACGTTGTGGGCCGGGTCCCAGAATGTAACCAACGCCTTTATGATGTCTCCTCTAGGCCTAATCTTCAACAACCCGGTGAGACCTCCCAAATATTGATTGACCATATCTTGCCCTGATTTACCCAGATCATCCCACCACATACGCAACTCCAAAGGGATTTTGTTCATGACTGTTATTGGCAAATTTTGACTCGTGCTCATTTATTAAGGTGATTAAGCAAAATCATGACTCATTTGACTCAAGAAAAGTTAATACTTTTTCAAATTGTCATTTCAAAAATAAAACCCAAATACGGCCTTTCAGCACTTCTGGGGAGAAGATTTTAAGGCTATGCTTGCTAACCGGCCAAAAATTCGAAAAAGAGACCAAAGTGGTTGTTCTTGCTAAAACAGCCTTCCGGCGTCCTTTTGGGGACATTCGGCTATTTTAGATAAAAATGGCACCACCCTGCTTATTTAAAATAAAATAAAATTTTGTTCTTTTTGGGCTATTTTTGCAAAAGGGAAGTTGGACCCGATGGGGGTTGCCTACGCATCCCACATTCGGTGAGAATCAAATTGGCGTAGTTCAGGCAATTTCGACAAAACAAAAACCGACTATTTTCAACCCCCCCCCCCTTTTCTTTTTGTTTTTTTCCTCGAAATTGGTTTTTCAAAAATAGACAATTATCTATCTCATCCCTCACATTGGCTTTCCTTCTCTTAACTTTTCCCCTATAAGCCAGTCAACATGCAAATTCGAAGCAAATGAATGCACAAGTAGCAAGTAAGATGCATCAGGATAGTCTTTTCATTTCGGGTATACTTGTCCTAGACAGACCCAACCCCTATGTTGAGTCTCCAAAGTCAAATGCACATGATGCAAACAAACGTTCCTACTAGGGATCCGACATGAGGCTGAGTTATTCTAGGTTCAAAACTTGGGTATTTGTTCTAGACTTGTGTACCCGAGCGGATAACTCGAGCCGAGGAGGGGGCTACGTACCGGGAACCAAAAGGCTATCCGTCTTAGTAACTTGTCCGAGCCTCTTTCTTATTTTAAGGTATGACACTAATAGAATAGGGAGTCACGACCAGCGAGCACATCCCCGAAGATGAGAAGATAAGGGTTTCGTAGCAGTTTATATATAGTTCAAATAATATCAAAGCGGTAAAAATAACATTTAGCACATTAGGCCCAAACTTGTAATAAAATCAGATAATAGATAAAGCCAAATATACAATTCATCTAAGCTCGAATTCTGAACCCTGAACCAGAGATTCTAGGTTCGGTCCCCAGCAGAGTCGCCAGAGCTGTCACACCTCCTTTTTTACCTACACCCCCCGGGTGTATAAGGAAGTTTTTTTCCAACTTAAAGTGACATTCGAAATGGGATTTATTTAATTAATGATTCAGAGTCGCCACTTGGGATAATTTATGGTGTTCCAAGAAACCGGTTCAAATCCCGAATCGAGCAAAAGATTGACTCTATTTTTATAGTTCGCGAACACAGAAATCCGGGTAAGGAATTCTGTTAACCCGAGAGAAGATATTAGGCAATCCCGAGTTTCGTGGTTCTAGCACGGTCGCTCAACTGTTATATTTGGCCTATTATCTGATTTTAATACATGTTTTAGCCTATGGTGCAACTTTAACTTTATAACCGCTTTTATCTATTTTAAAGAAGATTGCAATGTCATTTAAAATACGTCTTGAACCACGTCACATAAATGCACCTGCGGTCCTCGACATATTTTATCTAATATTGTTGAGATTTGGATTTGGGTCACATAAATGTGCACCCGAGTTTAGGAAGGTAAATTATTAAGATAACGCGCCTAAAGCAACTACACATTTGCAACTTTGCGAGGGCCATGAAAATTCGTTAAATGGCGCGCCTTGATTTCTAAGGATTTAAGTATTAATTAAACGAGGGCCATGCATTTAAGGTTTTTGTTTGCACGGCGCGCCTCGAATTATTCTAACCAAGAGGTTTTAAAAAATAAATTATGAGGGCCACAAACTATTATGTATTAAAAATATGGCTCTCCTCAATTAATAAAGGGTTTGGATATTTGATTACTGGGCATAAGAAATTCTCGGATCATTTTTTAAGAAATCAGATCTGACCGATTTGTAACAATGGGGAATTTGGGCCAGTCAGTAGAATGGGCTTGGGCCCAACAACGACATTAGCAAGAAAACACACATGTAGCAAGGATTTCCATTTTCTGTTTCCAAATGATTTCAAGGCTTTGGGCCAAAGTTGAGCCCAAGTCTAACAAATGAGGGGGCATTAACGCTTGACCCTAGATCGAGTCCCTGCGAGCCCAAATCAATCCAATAATAGGAATTAGGCCCCAAATGGCCATTAAGAAATCAAACCCCAAATAAAATTACTGATCTTCAGTGTTAGGAACAAACAGACCATTAATCACTTGAAATAACGAAATACCTAAGGCTCAAACACCATTCAATTGAGTTTTACAAGCTGTAATTACAAATCCTTATCCACAAGCAATTTACTCACTAATCTGCATACTAAAATGGTTTTCAGATTCAGCATGTGTGCATAGACGTATTCTTCTCTGCACCCCATCCCCCTCACTTTAAATCCTCATTCCAAATAACCTGAGATTAACAATTATCTTGCAAAGCATTAAGAGATCCAACACGAACTACTTTATGCTAACATGCTCAAACAGAAGCTGGACAGTTATCCAATTAACTCATTCCCATCAAGTGTCCTTTCAGTTCAAATTTAATTACCATAATAAGAACTCCAAATCTAACATTTAGCTAATGAGTGCTTGCTAAAAAATAACTTCATATCAAATACCAACCAACTCAGTTCTCATACAGTACGTCAAAATGAGCTTGGAATCATTTTATCTAAGATAAATGGAACTAAACTAAAAATTCAAAACATGAAGGTCATGCTTGGCATTCTAAATTTTATTTCACACTTCGAATCAGAACTTTACATGAGGTGGGATTCAGAGAAGCGTACCTGAAAATCAAAACAAAATAGAAAATGAGGGATCAGAATAGTTGCAGCTAGCCCAGATTCAACCAACCAAAACAGTGAGATCAGCTCAAGAATTCAATGGAACAATAAGCCCATAACAAAGCTTGAACCAAAAATTTTCAAAAAACGACTTCAATTCATTTCAACCCCAAGGTGATAAACTATCATTTTCAGAAGTTGTGTTCACCAAATGAAATCAGAAGACTCCAAAAATGAGCAGAGTTTTAGCAATTTTCTAAACAAATATTCTGAGGAATTCAGAATTTTTTCAAAAGGGACTCAGCCGTTTCAGTTTCTTTTTTTAGATTTTTCTCCCCCTCTTCAATGAATGGAAAGATAGCTTATATAGGCATGCCTAAGGCAGCCCTAGTACAGCTAGCCAATTCCTTATTTACCCCTCCTTTCTTAGTTATTTTTTTTACCCTTTTAACCCTTTTTAAAAATATATGAAACTTTCAGATCTTATCCTATTCTTTAGAACCTTCTATCCTAATAGAATTTGATTCCCTTATCCCTTAAATTCCTATATTGACCCTGGACACCCATGTATTTACTATTCAATTACTAACCTAGGTCAAGTTAACCCACGACCCCAAATGAACGAGTCTCTTAACTGGGTCAATGATTGACCCCAGTTAATACAAGAACATAAACCATCACGAATGATCAAGCAAAGAAGATCAAATTCAGAAAAAGAAAATAAACAATAATTCCAAACTTTGCGATTAAACCTAACTTTAATTATCAACTAAATGAACTTCATTATTAAATAAAACAAGACAGAAATGAAGCAAGTAAAAAAGACAAGAAACAGAAATATTCAATTAGCATAGTCGTGGGACAAGAGAATGGGCAATACAAATTTAACGCCAGGATATCTTGACACAGCGAAGCGAGTTAATGAACGATGATGACGAAGCTTGGTCGGTCAGTGTTGACTTCGCCGGAATCCGGTGAGCTTCGAAATGAGACAAAAATGACACTAATCGATTATTCTTACTGAGAACACTCGACTGGCATTAATTTTGGCTCGAATCGAGACTTGAAACCATTAGAAATCAGAAAGAAGAACGGATTAGGTTTTTTTTTTTTTTTGGAATTTCAGATTTGGAATTGAAGCAAATGGGTGAGGATTTAGGGAAATTGGTGGTAGGTTCGAGATGAGGAGAGTGTGGTGGTTGTTTGATGTGAATTTGGGTGGGATTGGAGTAGCGCCGCCGGCAGAGGTTGTTAAGGATTTCAGGGCGGCTGGTTAGGGTTAGGTCTCTGAGATGAGGGAGTTTGAGGGAGACGATGAGAGGGGGGGTCTGAGGGGGCGGGGTACATTCGGACACTTATATACCATCAAGACCCACCGTTCCCAACCATTGGATCTAAAGGAGATCAATGGCTGAGATTCATGCCTATCGAAACGGGGTCCTTTGGTTTAGTGTGGAGACGGACCGGTTTTGGATGGGTTCTGGGCCAACTTTGACGGGTATGGGAGGGAAAATCGTTTGGGTTTGCCAAATTAGCCCAAGTACATCTTTTCTTATTTCCTTCTTTTGTTTTCTTTTCTTTTTAATTCTTTTTTCTTCTTCTTCTTTTTTTTTCTTTTAAATTAAAACTAAAAATAAGACAAAAATTAATTCCTAAAACAAATTGTTCTATCACATTAAATTAATTGAACTCTAAATTATAATTACCACAACTAAATTAGATACCAAATTAAAGGGAGAATTACCAAAAATCAAAATTAAAATTAAAAAGCAAAAATAAACTATTTTGTGATTTTTCATTTTTGTAAAGCAACTTAATAACTAAGTAATTCTTAAAAATGCAAAGTTAAATCCTAAATGCAAATGCAACATATTATTTTGTATTTTTCATTAATTAAATAAAATAAACATGCACAGACAATATGCAAACAATAACATGAAATGCCACAAAATTCCACAAAATTGCAAATAATGAAAAAAATTATTTTATTTTGAATTTGTGGGAGTAATTCATATAGGGCAAAAATCACGTGCTCACACCCTTAAGCACTTCTTTTGTTTCATTTGGCACACATTTCCTTGACTCTTTAAGTCATTTCACTTCTTTCTAAGGGGTTAGAGAGACACACTGTCACTCTTTCTTATATATTTCAAACTTTTTCTCCCTTTTCAACTTTCCACACCTTTCATTCTTTGCTTTTCTTGAATCCCTTTTTTATTCCTTTTTCACATTGAACATTCTTTTTATCTTTTTGCTTTTCTTTCTTTTTCACTTCCTTTCTTTTCTTCATTTTTGTGCCTTTTTACCACTTTGTTGCAATCCTCGTCTCTCCCCCCCCAAACTTATATTTTTGCCATGTGCTAAAGGAAAGATCGGGTGCCAAGAGAGGGTCTCTTTTAGAACGAGTATAGGCTTGTATCATGGTTCTTGAAGGAAAAAGGTCTAAAGCTCAAAAGGGCTGACTAGGAATCTTATCATTGGTAGGTTATGAAAGTGTTCAAGCTATCATTTGGACCAAGGAGAGCCTATAATCATGTCTCAAGTCAAAATTCACTTAGAATTTCGCCTCAACAAATATTCAGGGCAAGTTCTAGACCAATGGCTCGGTACTTAGACTTGCAATGCAATTTCTCGCCACACATGTTATGGGATTGCTAAAGACACAGAGTCGGGGGCCCACAACGACCTTAGATAAGATTTGAGCACACAATGGTCCCGAAAAACCACTTTATGATTATCGGTCAACATAAGAGTCTCAAAGTCACGACTTTCACTATCCTAAACACAACAATTTATTTTTGACCATAAGATCAAAGGAAAATGTGCTAGGCCCAAGTGAAGTTTTGCTTGAGGCACCCTTAACCACTAACTACTAAAAACAAAAAGAAAAACGGACTCAAACCCTTAAGAAGGTTGTCACGCCATCCATCATTGGGAAGAGCCACCCGGTTCACATAAACTCCATCTTTGGAAAGAACCGTGGCATTAAGAAAACCAAAGGCTTATTGCAAACTTTTGAAACATGAAGCTACGAACATAAATAAGAAGCTAAGAACGAAAAATTGCGGAAAGTAAAATGAATATATACAAGAGGGGATTTGTCGAATATACAATAGATGGGATGAATATGTACAATGTAACATAACTTTATATACAGACCCAAAGTAAAATAAAAGTACGATAAATGTAACGAAATGTCAAAATTATATACAACCCAAAGATGAAAAATAAAGAAAACATAAAAATGTCAAATATATACAGTAATCCAAATTCATAAAAGTAGGGTCTACCCCCTCAAATGAAAGATGGCATTGTCCCCAATGCCAACTAAACTAAATAAGCACCAAAAAGAAAAGGGAAAAGGATATAGAGACTCCCTATGGCCCGTCTACCTGTATGGGCTCCTGAGTGGTCCCTGGGTCCTCACTATGATCGGGAACCTCAATCTGGTTCCCTATGGCCTGCTGCTCTGCTGCTAGGACCTGGTCCTAGACCTGGACAGGCTCCTGAGATGCATCATGTGGCTGACTGGAGGAGGCCTTCGGTGGGTCTGC
Organism: Nicotiana sylvestris; assembly: GCF_000393655.2. Taxonomy (NCBI): domain Eukaryota; kingdom Viridiplantae; phylum Streptophyta; class Magnoliopsida; order Solanales; family Solanaceae; genus Nicotiana; species Nicotiana sylvestris. Next base: position 210,987,519 of record NC_091059.1, on the reverse strand, counting down.
CAACTGGATGACTGCATCGTCCGCTATGAGAATCATCCTCTTCCTCTTGGGAGGCCTCTGGGACTGCTCGGGCTGGGGATGAGTTGATGGTACTAGGTCCTATAGCAATAAGTCCAAAGGCAGATGATCTGCCTTCATCCTGTCAACATCAACCCTCAGCGCGTTTACGGACTCCTTGGAAGCCCGCGTCTTCCTCAACTTCTTGTGCTCCTTAGCAAGCTCCTTGAGAGCCTTGCTGTGTGAATCAACTGCATCTGTGAGCACCTTCTGAGTGTCGAGGATTTTCTTTTGGTTGGCTAGAATCTCTTTGAAGGCATCCTCTATGGACTGTGGGACCTGTGGAGGCGGAGGAGTCGACTGAGCCTCTACTGTGGTAGTGAGGATAGACAACTTGGATGACGCTGTCTGTATCCAATTGTTGATACTGAGAAGAGCCTAGCTCAGTCGGTGGGCAGTCACTGGGTAAGCTCGAGAAGAGGGTATCTCCGGATATGCTGAGGTGGATGGGCCAGGAGGAATGTCTGTGGAGGTGGAGGCAGGCTGAGCAGGAGCCACTACCACAACTGGCTCTTCAGACTGGCTAGTTGGATCAGTAGTTGTTCCCTTAAAGTTCTTGCTTTTTGGGTTGTCATCCCCCTGCATGTTGTACCAAGAAAATGGGGCCCTCGCTTTGACCTTGATATCAAATGACCTCTTTTCAACTTTGAGGTCCTTGAAGTACATAGTCAAAAAGCTGGGGAAAGGGTAGTTTCTATCATGCTCATTGCCTACAAGTGTGATTACTCGAGATATTACCTTCCCGACATTAATCGGGTACCCCGCCATGATCGCTGCCACCAAAACTACCCGATGAAGAGGGAGGGAGTTGTCATGAGTAGTGGGGTCCAATCTGCTGCACACAAATGTTTCCCACCCCTTGGCTTCAAAATTCAGACTTCTTCTCAAAATTTTCACTCTCGCATTTAGCCAATCGAGGGTGGTACCTGGGATTGCCAGATACTGTGCCAACCAGGGACAAACTTCCTCGCCTAATTCCATCTTTTCCATATACAGTTCCTCATCCTCCTCATCAAATTAGAGGTAATCATTTATTGTTTTCCCATCAAAAAGCACCTTCAGATTTCGCACCTTGGTCACTTTTGTGCCCTTTTTGATGTGGGCAACATTGGTATAGAATTCCTTGACCAGGTGCTCGTTTGCATCCTCACAGTTGTTCAAGAAATACTCTAAGCCAACTCTCTCTCTAAACTGCCTCCTCACATTGGGGTTGTGAGGTAGTAAGTCCCTATCCACAAAGCTCCTCTCCGGGATTAATTTCCTTACCGGCCACCATTCCCTAAACTTGTGATAAGCTACCTCACTGACAAATCGGTCTTGCCACACCTCCGGTTTCCTAGTTCTCGCAACCCCGCCAACCTAAGGTTCACCCTCTTCTCCTACTTCTCCTTCTCCTCTTAATTCCTCATTGTCTCCTACTACACCCTCTCCGAATAATGAAGTTGTGGGAGAGGTGGAGTATTCATCCTCACCGTCTTCAGTTGTACCCTCAGGCGACCCAGAAGATACATTTACTGACGCTTAGGCAGCGGGGGAAGTGGGAGGAGTGTCTCTTAGTCTATTTCTCTCCGGCCAGTCAGGGATCTACTCTAGGATGGAGTCTGAAGATATCTCCCAGGAGGGCTCGTACTCACTCCCAGACATGTCAATGGCTCTATCAGCAGCTTTAATCATCTTCCTCATGTTTTTAATGTTTTGTCGGGCTTGAACAGTCAATCTTACCATTTTCTGTTTTCCTCCCCGTGAGGATTCACCTTTGCCTGGTTGTTTAGAACCTTTACCTCGTTGTTTTATCATTGTTTGCAAACACAATCCAATAAGCTTGTTAGTATCAGTAGAAGCAATTAAAAGCAGAGTTGGAGAAAGAATTGCAGACAGTTGCAGAAGATATGCAGTGCGGACCGCACAGAATGGTGTGCAGCCGCATAGAGGCCAATGCGGACCGCATAAAATAGCCATGCGGTCCGCACAGAGGTGGGGTTCAGACTACCCACTCTCTGTATCTAGGCAGTGCGAACCACACAAAAGGTAGTGCGGCCACACAGGGAACAATGCGGACCACACAAAATGTAGTATGGCCGCAGTCACCAAAGTTCATCTTTCAAGTCTTTCAGCAATGCGGTCTTCATAAAATGTTACTGCGGACCGCACAAGGGAACCACGAATTTCACAGAATTGACTGCGGTCTGCACTGAGTACCCAGAGGCAACACTAACTTAGGGTTTCATGAATTTTGATTTTAAGTCCTATTGTTCACCTAAGTAGGGTCCCTATGTGTTTGCCCAGTGTTGTTAACTATATAAGTCTACATTAATCAAGAATTTAGCTACCCTAACCTAACCAATTGAAGAAACTACGGGAGGAACAAAATAAAGATAAGAAAAACAAAAAGTAAAGGAAAATAACAAAATTAAAGTAATTAAAAAAAAGTTAAGTTACCAGATGTGAGATGAAACGAAGATTAATGATTCAAGCAGTTAATTTCGAGTAAATGAGCAGATGAACAATAATTTACTATTTCTGAGAGTCAAGAGTTCGAAAAGTATAATCGGAGGGCCTCAGGCCCTATTTATAGAAAAGGACCTAGGGCCCAATCTTACCAACCAATGCAGACCGCACAGAATCGACTGCGTGCCACACCACACAGCTTGATTTAAGTTTGAGAAGGCAACTCACTACGGTCGGCACAAAATCTCATGCGGCCGCAGTGGTCCACCGCGGACCGCACAAAATGTAGTGCGGCCGCAGTGGCAAACTTCAGAGAGGTCGACATTTCACCCTCCACCAGTGCGGTCCGCACTGAATGTAGTGCGTCCGCATTGACAACTTCAGAGACCTGGATATTTTTTTCACTATGTCTTGCACTGCATCAACACAATCTTATAGCATCTCACAACCAGTTAATCCAAAAATCAATCGTATACTACAATGAAAATCAAAGAAAAACAAGAATAAAAACACATGGGTTGCCTCCCAAGAAGCGCCTGATTTAACGTCGCGGCACGACACAGGTTACCATCACATCATTTGAGATGAAGAAGTGCCACACCGTGGCTATCCTCAATTTTTCCCAAGTAGTGCTTGAACTTATGCCCATTCACTCTGAAAACTTCACCATCTTTGTTCTTTAAATCAAGAGCACCAAACGGGGTCACACACACCACTTCAAAAAGTCCACTCCATTTTGACTTGAACTTTCCCGAAAACAGACGTAACCGGGAGTTGAACAAGAGAACCAAATCACCCACTTTGAACTCCTTGCTACGAGCATATTTATCATGAAGGTACTTCATCTTGTCCTTGTACAAGGACGAACTGGAGTAGGCATGGAATCGAAATCAAGTTCATTAATCTGCTCCACACAAAGATTAGCTGCAACATCCCATTCAAGATTTAGCTTCCTCAAAGTGCACATGGCCTTGTGCTCTAACTCAACTGGTAGATGGCAAGATTTCCCAAACACCAACCGATACAGAGACATACCAATCGGAGTCTTGTAAGCAGTCCTATAAGCCCATAGAGCGTCATCCAACTTCTTTGACCAATCGGTCCTATTTGCATTGACCGTCTTTGACAATATGCTTTTGATTTCCCTATTGGAGACTTCAACTTGACCACTTGCTTGAGGATGATAGGGAGTAGAAACTTTGAGATTGACACCATACTTTGAAAGCAAAGTGTCAAAAGCTCTATCGCAAAAATGAGACCCCCTATCACTTATGATTGCACGAGGAGTGCCAAACCTTGTAAAAATGCTCTTCTTGAGAAATGCAACAACACTCCGGGCATTATTGTTGGGCAACACCACGACTTCAACCCACTTTGAAACATAGTCCACCGCCACAAGAATGTATGTGTTCCCACACAAGCTAACAAATGGGCCTATAAAATCAATACCCCATACATCAAAAATATCAACCTCAAGGATGGTATTGAGAGGCATCTCATCTTTCTTCGAAATTTCCCCCGCTCTTTGGCATTCGTCGCATCTCTTCACAAAATCACCCGCATCTTTGAACAAAATTGGCCAATAAAACCCACAACTAAGAACTTTAGAAGCCGTCCTCGCCCCGCCATGATGGCCACCATAGGGAGAGGAATGACAAGCCTCCAAGATACTCAATTGCTCTTCCTTTGGGACACACCTTCAGATCACACCATCCCTGCAGATCTTGAACAAGTACGGCTCATCCTAATAGAAATCCAAACTATCCCGCTTGAGCTTCTTCCTTTGGTTAGAAGAGAGCTCACACGGGATTATACCAGTCACAAGGAAATTAGAAACATCGGCAAACAATGACATATCATTCATCGACACCGAAAGGAGTTGTTCGTTGAGAAATAAATCATTGATCTCTAGGCCGTCACGAGGCCTCCCATCCTCCTCCAAGCGGGACAAGTGGTCCGTCACTTGGTTCTCACTACCCTTCCAGTCCACAATCTCCAAATCAAACTCTTGAAGTAACAAGACCCATCACATCAGTCTAGCTTTGGAATCCTTCTTCGTCATCAAGTATTGGAGTGTGGTATGGTCGGTATGAATAATAACCTTAGCACCCATAAGGTACGGCCGGAATTTTTCCATTGCGAACACAATAGCCAAAAGTTCTTTCTCGGTCACTGTGTAGTTCACTTGAGCACCATTCATTGTCTTGTTTGCATAGTACACCGGATGAACCATTTTGTTCACTCTTTGACCCAAAACCGCTCCAACTGCAACATCGCTCGCATCACACATGAGCTCAAAGGGCAAGCTCCAATTAGGCGCGGTAATTATAGAAGTGGTGGTCAACTTATGCTTGAGAAGTTCAAAGGCTTGCATACATTTTTCATCAAACACAAACTTAGCATCTTTTTCCAACAACTTGCACAAGGGATTCACTACCTTCGAAAAGTCTTTGATAAATCTCCAGTAGAACCCCACATGCCCAAGAAAACTTCGAACTCCCTTGACGGATGTAAGGGGAGTGAGCCTTGAAATTACACCGATCTTTGATTTATCTACCTCAATACCATGCTTCAAAATTTTATGCCCAAGAACTATTCCTTCTTCTACCATAAAGTGGCATTTCTCCCAATTGACAAGATTGGTTTATTCACAACGGGCCAAAACTCTATCAAGATTCTTCAAGAACTCATCAAATGAATCCCCCACAACACTAAAGTCGTCCATGAACACCTCCAAAATTTATTCCATCATATCGGTGAAAATGGCCATCATACATCGCTGATATGTAGCCGGTGCATTACACAACCCAAAAGACATCCTAGAAAAGGCAAAAGTGCCATATGGACAAGTGAATGTGGTCTTCTCCTAATCTTCCTGAGCAATCAAGATTTGGTTGTACCCAGAATACCCATCCAAGAAACAGTAGAAGGCACGCCCAGCAAGTCAATCCAACATCTGATCAAGAAAAGGCAAAGGAAAGTGATCCTTGTGGGTCACTTTATTCAACTTGTTGTAGTCCATGCATACCCTCCAACCAGTAATAGTTCTTGTAGGAATCAACTCATTTTGTGAATTTGTAACCACGGTCATGTCACCCTTCTTTGATACACATTGCACCAGTGAAGTCCAGGAGCTATCAGAGATGGGGTACACAACCCCGGCATTCAACCACTTGATCACCTCCTTTTTCACAACTTCTTGCATTTCCTCGTTCAACCTCCTTTGATGCTCCAAGGAGGGATTTGCATCATCTTCCAGAATAATCTTGTGCATACAGAATACGGGGCTTATTCCCCGAATATCAACTAAAGTCCATCCAGTTGCCTTTTTCCACTTTTGAAGCACCGCCAATGTGGCATCAACCTGCATGTTAGTAAGGCCAGAATAAAGAATAACCGGAAAAGTAGAATTTGAGCCTAAGAACTCATACCTAAGGTGTAGAGGCAGTGGTTTCAACTCCAACACCATAGGCTCCTCAATTGAAGGATTTGTTGGTGGAGTCTTTCTATTCTCGAGATCCAAAGATAATTTCCTAGACTCATAAGAGTAAGAGCCCATTCCATGTAAAACATTCACGCACTCCACTCGGCTTGCATCCTCATTGACATCAAGATTCAACAATATGGCCTCCAATAAGTCCTCCACATTGATCATTGCACTGGTGTCATCAATTATCATTGCTGTGACGAGGTCCACAAAAGAGCACACCTCGGTACTGTTGGGCTGCTTCATTGATTTGCACACATGAAAAACCACCTTTTCATCACCCACCCCAAAGGTGAGTTCCCCTGCTTCCACATCAACGAAGGCCTTCCCTGTAGCTAGGAAAGATCTTCCCAATATGATAGGAACTTCATAGTCCACCTCGCCGTCCAAGATAACAAAGTCAGGTGACAAGATAAATTTGTCCACCCGAACAAGCACATCATCAATAATACCCGATGGTCTCTTCATCATTCTATCTGTCATTTGTAATCTCATGGAATTCGGCCTCGGCTGTCCAATACCCAAAGTCTTGAAAATGGAATAGGGCATCAAATTGATACTAGCCCCCAAATCACATAGAGCTTTAGCAAAATCCGTACTCCCAATGGTGCAAGGAATGGTGAAAGCATTGGGATATTCAAGCTTTGGAGCCATTGAATGCACTATTGTACTAACTTGGTGAGTCATCTTTATAGTTTCACAGTCCATAAACCGCTTCTTTGTTACCAAGTCCTTCATGAATTTAGCATAGCCCAGCATTTGTTCAAGAGCCTCCACCAAAGGCACATTGATGGATAAGCTCTTTATCATGTCAATGAACTTTTTAAACTGATTTTCATTTTTTTGTTTCACGAGCCTTTGAGGATAAAGCGGAGGTGGCCTTGGCAAAGGAGCCTTGGCTTTAGGCACAACCGGCTCCGGCATGTCTTTTATGTGATCCCTAGACGGGTTCACATCATTTTGAGTTTCCACGTCGACATCTTGAATATCAATCCTAACTTCTTCATTCACATTTTTATCAATCACATTTTCAACCACCAAAGGAACTTCATCTTCTTGCAACTCAACATCATCATCCACAATTTGCTTTTGTTTGGAGGCATGCACATCTCCCACTTCTTGTTATTACCGCCATAACATGATTGGTCCCACACTTCGGGTTCACTACCGTATCACTTGGTAGCGCACTCTTAGGGCGAGTATTTAAAGACTGTGAGATTTGGCCTAACTGCACCTCCAAGTTTCTAATAGAGGTATTGTGGGAAGCCAACTGAGCATCCGAGTCCGCATTCTTCTTCATTATCTGTCCGAACATCATTTCAATTCTACCCATATCATTGCTAGAAGAACTAGGACCTTGAGATGGAAGTGGGGTGGATTGTTTGGTTGTTGGTACATTGGGGGCCTTTGAAAGCCTTGCCCCTGGTTTCCTTCGTTTCCATTGTTCCATCAACCTTGATTGTTAGTACCACCCCAATTGCTGTTATTACCATTCCAATTTCCTTGGTTGCTTTGATTGTTGTTCTGATTTCCTTAGTTGTTGTTTTGGTTGTTGTTCCCCCAATTACCATTGCCTTGTTGTTGATTGCCCCAATTGCCTTGGGGTCTCCATTGTTGTTGGTTTGAAGAATTGCCTCTTTGGCCTTGATAATTATTCATGTATTGCATCTCTTCACTTTGTTCATCATAACCATCATTTTGAAATCCACCACAATCATTATCAAATTGTTCTGAATTCCCTTGGTTTTGTTGCCCTCTTTGTCTTCTTTTGTTGACAAGCATGTTAACACCCTCCACGACATTCACTAGGCGCGGATTTTGAACTTGTTTCAACTGTGTCTTTGCTAGTTGGTTCATTGTAGTTGTTAACTCAGCTATAGCCTGCCCATGATCATGTAATTCCTTGTGCATATGGATAATCGTGGGGTCACCCTGGGGCACATTGGCTCTACTTTGCCAAGTGGAAGAAGTGTCAGCCATCTCGTCAAGAATGTCACAAGCCTCATCATACGACAACTTCATTAAGTTGCCCCCAGCAAGTTGGTTCACTATGCATTGGTCTGTTGTATTAATGCCCCGGTAGAAGGTTTGTTAGATCATCGCCTCAGTCATATCATTGTTGGGGCATTCCTTCACCATTGTTCTATAACGCTCCCAAATCCCATGCAAAAGATTTGTGGGCTCTTGCTTGAACGCCAAGATCTCATCTCCCAATGCATTCATATGCCCCGGTGAGAAAATTTTTGCAATGAACTTGTCCACCAACTTATCCCAAATAGTGATGGAATGGTTGGGAAGCTGCTCGAGCCAATCCAATGCCTTCCCTCTAAGTGAGAATGGGAAGAATCTCAACCTAAGAGCATCCTCGGACACATTAGTTTGCTTGTTCCCCCAACATGTATCCACGAACCCCTTGAGATGTTTGTAAGCATTTTGATTTGTAGTGCTTGTGAAGTACCTGTGTTGCTCTAGTAAGGTCAACATCACATTGGTTATTTGAAAATTGCCCGCCCGGATTCGGGGTAGGACAATAGCACTTGCATAGCCTTGGTTCGGAAGCACTCTAGGAGCCACTTTAGGAGGTGGCGGAGGAGGGTCTGGAATATTGTCATTAATATTAGCATTATCCTGGAAGCCTCTACGTTGTCCTTGAGGTACAAGAGGCACCTCATTATCTCTGACATCATCTACCTCCTCCCCCGCAATCACATTTCCAAGAGGGTTATTTGCGTTGTTCGCTGCCATTTGGTACCTGAGTTGTGACACAAATTAATTAGTAACAAAGAAGGAAAGAAGAACAATACACAAAACTATTTAAATAGATAGCCAAAACCGTTAGCTCCCCGGCAACAACGCCAAAAAGTTGATCGAAGCCTACCTTGCACTACTATTGAGTAGAAAGAGAGGGTCGAAGCAGCTTTTATCCGATTTAGGGTCGGGATCGATTTCTATAGAGAGCTAGATGTTGGAGTCGGGTATCTATCTAATTTAAAGTTGGGTATGTGTTCCAAATTACACTTCTAAACATTTTTGGGTTTTTGTTTTACTTCTACTTTTATCAAACTACAATGGTAAATTAAACTAGAATAAGCTAAGAGTAAAATATTGCGGGTTGTTCAAATGGTTTAAAAGGCACTGGGGTAGTGACTTTCGCCTAGGTAGTCAATTGACGGATACTTGAGTCTGAGGCATGATTGACATATTTGGGGAGTATGATATAACCGTTGCACGATTTTACCCACTATGCATCTCTCGATGGTTCAAGTAATTTTGCCCGAATTAACTTTCTCAAGACCAATTGGGTATGCAAATTTGCACAAGCAATCAAGGTTCAAGTCGGGTATTACTCTCTCGAGGTTTAACCCTTTAATTGGAGCTATCAATCTCTTGAGTACGCCCCAATTCCTTGTTGGACCAATTTCAGAGACTCAAGCACTCTTTCTCAAGAAGAGCTCAAGTCAACTAAACACAAACTAGTGTTTGCAACTACTAATTCAACAATTAAATATGAAATTAGCCTAAATATCAAACACCCATAGTCAATCTAACCCTAAAACACAAGACCCATCAATTACCCACACTAGGGTTAAGCCACAACCCTAGCTTATGGGTTTAGCTACTCATAATTAAAGAAGAAAAGCAAGAAATAGATGTAGAACAACTCATATTAATTAATTACTAAGATAAACAAGAAGATTCAATGTTGAAATGTAGATAAAATTACCCAAAATAGCTAAAATATTCGAACCCACGAGCGCAGCTCTTAGCTAAAACTATCTGATAACCTAAAAATGAAAAAAGAAACTATTTATACTAAGCTGAAAAATATGGACAAAAATACCCCTACGGGGCTAGTGCGGACCGCACAAAATCACATGCTGCTGCACTAAGGCTCTTGACATAAAAATCATCTCTTTGAACTTAGGGAATGCGGACCGCTCATAATGGAGTGCGACCGCGGAGGCTTCTAGTGCGGTCCGCATGAAATGGAGCGCGGACCGCATTGGCATGAAACTCGGAACTGGCAACTCTCTGATCCTTTTTACTACAGATCGCACTAAATCGAGTGCAGCCGCATTGATCCCAGTGCGGACCGCACAAAACCTAGTGCGGCCGCATTGCCCTTTTTGCCCGAATATCATACTCTCTGAACCTCACTTGTGCGGACCGCACATAATGGTGTGCGGCCGCAGTGACCTTGTTTTGTCTGAGCGTTGTCTTGTCTTAATACTTGTGCAAGTTTTACTCCTTTTGAGCTGATCTTTGACATCTTGTCACCTTGTTGATCAAATCTGCAATCAAGCACAACTTGTGAGCCTTTGGGACTATTTTGTACACATTTCTAATCAAAACTTAAGCAAGAAAGAGTATAAATGCTCATGCACTTGTTATTCATTTCCCTAGTAAATGCTCATGCACTTGTGACACTGGGTTCTGGGGGGATCACAGGATTTTTCAGTAGTTAAACTTTGTAAAGGCATCCTCATTTATTCAGTGGAGTTTATTATTTATTATTCATTTATTTAATGGAAATGATTTCAAAACAAATAAAATGAGAAAAATGCTAGTAATTGTGGTTGTCTTGCCTGACAGTGGTGTCCGACGCCATCACGGCCCTTAGTGGATTTTGGGTCATGACATTGTTGTTCTAAGCTTTTCACTCTTTGGGTCATTTCTTCTTGTGCCATCTTTCGGGCAGGCTTCTCAATGTTTGCAGGAAGATCAAACAAGTACGAGTGGTACTCAGGAGAGTGGTACTGCTCTTGTTGAGTAGCAAATTGTGACTCATGACAAGGCTGCCCTTAGTCATTGGTCCATGCTTGACACATTTTGGCCATTTGCTATTTCAGTATTCTATTTTCCTCAAACACAGTAGACTCTTGTCAAACCCTCTGACCCTGAGTCTCTTGAGCACTTGTAACAGCTTTGATGTCAGTTGTCAATGACATTTTTCCCTTGGATCTTGTGTTGCCAACTTACCACTAACCGACCACCTCAAACTTTCTTCACAATTCAAAACAAGAGACACGCTAGAATGGACTCAGTCAGTCCTTATTATTATCATTCTTCCTCTCTCTTTTTTTCTTTCTTTTCTTTTTTTTTCATTTTTTGTCAAAGTTATTTGATCGAACCTGATGTGGGTTGCCTACGTATCATGTGGGAACATGAATCAGATCTTGCGTAGTTTGGAAAGATAAGGAATAAAGGAAATAAACTAACTCTTTTTTTTGGATTTTGAATTTTTTTTAAAAAAAATTTCCAAAAGAAAGACTTATAAAGAAGAAAGAGAATTGTTTTTTTGGATTTTGATTTTTTTTTCAGAATTTTTGCAAAGAAAGAGATTTGTTTTTTGAATTTCGACTTTTTTTATGGAATTTCAAAACAAAACTTCTAAAGAGAAAAAATATTTTTGAATTTTTGGACTTTTATGTTAAAACTATAAAAGAAAGACTTCTAAAGAAAATATTTTTGAATCTTGGCTTTTCTTTTCTATTTTCGAAAGAAAAACTTCTAAAGAAGAATGAACATATTTTTGGATTTTTAGAAGAAATTAAAAAAATATTTTTGGATTTTTTTAAAAATTGGGGTTCTAAAGAAAGACATTTCTAAAGAAGGAAGTAAATGAATTTTTTTTTGGATTTTTTGAAAATTGGGGTCTTAAAGAAAGACTTTTCTAATGAAGAAAGTAAATGAAAATATTTTTGGATTTTTTGAAAATTGAGGTCTCAAAGAAAGACTTTTCTAAAGAAAGAAGTAAGGAAAATATTTTTGGATTTTTTGAAAATTGAGGTCTCAAAGAAAGACTTTTCTAGAGAGAAAGTAAAGGAAATATTTTTGAATTTTTTGAAAATTATGGGCAGGAACAGATGAGGTTTGCCTACGTATCTCACATCCGGTGAGAATCAGACCCGCATAGTTCGGCCAGTTTTGACGGAATAAAGGAAACATGACTTTTTTGAAAACATTGGCTTATTTTCTTTCTCTCTCTTTTTTTTTGAAGAGTTTCGAAAATTTTCAAATACCTACTACTCGCTCTTGTTTTTTTCTTTTTCTTTTTTTTTTTCATTTTCTGTCCCTATTGTAGAAGCTAATCAACATGCAAGCCAAAACAAAACAGATACGCAAGTAGCACGTAAGATGCATCATGTGGTCTTTTATTTGGGTACACATGTCCTAGACGGACCCAACCCCTCTGTTGAGTCCCCAAAGTCAAATGCACGTGATGCAAACAAGTGTTCCTACTAGGGATCCGACATGAGGCTATGTTATTCTAGGTTTAAAACGTGGGTGTATTGTTCTAGACCTGGCTTACCCGAGCGGACAACTCGAACCGAGAGGGGGCAACGTATCGGTAACCAAAAGGACATCCGCCTTTGTAACTGATCCGATCCTCATTCTAAATTAGGGTATGACACTAATAAAAAAGAAGTTACGACAGCGTGCACTTCCCAGGAGATTAGAAGAGAGGGGTTTTGCAGCAGTTTATATACAGTTCAAATAATATCAAAGCGGTAAAAAGCGACATTTAGCACATTAGGCCCAAACATGGAAAAATCAGATAATAAATAAAATCAAGTATAACAGTTATTCTAAGCTCGAATTCTTGAATCCTGAACTAGAGATTCTGGGTTCTTATCCCCAGCAGAGTCGCCAGAGCTGTCACACCTCCTTTTTATACCCCGAAAGGGAGATATAAGGGAGTTTTTTCAATTTAAGTGAAAAAATCGAAACGAGATTATTTATATCAAATTCAGAGTCGCCACTTGAGATAATTTATGGTATCCCAAGTCACCGGTTTAAAATTCTGAATCGAGGAAGTTTGACTCTGTTTTACAGTCCGCGAAACATAGAAATCCGGGTAAGGAATTATGTTAACCCGGGAGAAGGTGTTAGGCATTTTCGGGTTCCGTGGTTTTAGCACAATCGCTCAACTATTATTATTAGACTAATTATCTGATTAATTACATATTTTAAAACCTATTATGCATTTTAGCTTTTAACCGCTTGTAATTATTTATGGAATTATTCTAGAACAAGTACGATTGTCGTACACTTATTTGTTTGGTACACATTGCAAACCGTGTCATGGGAACCGTACCCGCAATCTACAACGTGTTTATTTTATTACTATTATTAGTTGTTGTGGCCGGGTCACATAAATATTCCCCCGGATTTAGAAATTATGTATCACAATTATGTCACGGGAACCGTACCCGTAGCTATGATAATTTTATTATAACGGGCCTAAAGCGACTAGCGCATTTAATTATTTTCCTAATCTTTGAGGTTGTTGTGATGCCAAATTTATGAACAAGATATTATTGGGGGCAAATAGGCTAGCTAACATGATCTATTATTTGGCCGGATTCCCTATGGTTCAAGACCCACCTTATGGTTCATTCTTATTCCTTGCCAAGAAAGAAACAACTCCAATTTTTCCATCTACCCAATTAAAAACATTTATTCAAGAACCAAGACTACATACATCACAATCAAAATAAAAATGAATTAAACAAATTAAATGAAAACTAAGACATGCAACTCAAACAACGTAGAATCACAAATCAACCAACACGCGCACCAAGCTATCATAACAAAACGAAATGAAAATGAAAATTGAGAAATGGACCTTTTATTGATGAACAAAGCTGAAAATTGCAAATCAATCAGGCTAAATAAAGTAACGATCCTTGGACTGAAACACCAAAATTACAAATCGGAACCTCGAATCGACACCAAAAAACTCGAAACCCAAACTCAAAGCTACTGTTCACTCGATTTTTAGACTGAAATTCGCCCTCCCTCTTACTCTCGTCCTCTCACTGTTGTTGTCCACTAGCTGAAACATCTGCAATCTTAGCAAAATCCAATTTTGATGATTTTTGTTTAGTCTCTAAATGATCAACTCAAATGCTTCTATCCACATCAATGTGGGTGAAACAATTCTGCCATTTACTAATGGGTCACGATAAACACACCTTCAGTTTTGTGATGGAATAATTTAACATCGAAATTAATTAATTTTGCATCCATAATATTCTGATTGGAATCACGCATTGTAGCCTCCAATGACTTTTAGTTCGTCCTTTCCCATGAGTGTATGTGTGTCTGTCTCTATAATTTGAGGGTGTTGAATTTTGAGATTTCCATTAGTCTTCACATGAATAACATGAGAGAGAGCTGCTGGATTTGAGAATTTGAGAACGGGAAGTGGACGGTGGCTATGGTGAGCCTTGCTCTCACCGGAAAAGGACATTCCGGCAGGTGAGAGTAGAAGGAAGGAGTTAGGCTACTGCGGCTGATTTTTAGGGAGTTCTTCTAGGTTATAGGTATATTTGTTTTAGCTGGGTCTAGGTCTAGGAATTGAAAACTTAGGGTAGGGTTTCTATAATTGGGTATTTTATATGGAGCTGAGAAGAGATGATGGCCATTGGATTAGAAGGAAATAGATGGCTAGGATTAAATATTGCACTTAAGTGGGTTAATGGGTTGGGAAAAATGGGCTAAGGGTAATTGGGTTGGACCATGTCTTTTTGGGTTTGAACTTAGGCTAAAAAGACCAAATAATACAATGTATCTATAAAAATATAAAAATCACTCTAAATTAAAATAAACTAATATAAAACTAAATACTACGCGTGAAACTATTTTTTTGTATTTTCAAATGTTATAATACTATAAATATAAATATACTAATTGACTTTAACCTAAAGATGAAAAAATATATTTATTTTTTTAAATTTTTTATTTTTTGTGATAAAATAAACTAAAGAGAGTGATACTAAACCTAAACTAAATATTTACGCTAAAATGTGTAAAATCTTGGGGAGAGTCAAAAATTACATGTCTACAAAACCATCGCGAACGCGATGCTCAAAGACCCCAGCCCTCCGCGAACGTGGGACCTCCTTCGCGAATGCGAAGGCTAAATCTTCAGCCTCGCCTGCTAACCCTTCGCGAACGCGAGGGTCCACTCGCGAACGCGAAGCACTGCTGTCTACAACACTTCAGCAGATTTTTCTGCAACTTCCTACAACATGAAATAGTCCGTTTGACCAACCGAAACTCACACGAGGCCCCCGGGACCTCGACCAAACATGACAACATATCCCATAACTTCATTCAAACTTTCTCCAACCTTTGCAATGCTCAAAACAACCTCAAAAAACCAAATTCGCATCGGATTCAAGCCTAAGAATTCCAAAATCTTCTAAATTCCGCTTTCGATCAAAAAGTCTATCAAACCACGTCCGAATGACCTGAAATTTTGCACACACATCCCAAATAACCCAATGGACCTACTGCAACTTCCGGAATTCCATTCCGACCCCTATATCAAAATCTCACCTATCAACCGAAAAAACCAAAATTCCAATTTCGCCAATTCAAGCCTAAATCCACTCTGGACCTCCAGAACATATTTCGATCACGCTCCTAAGTCCCAAATCACCTTCCGAAGCTATCCGAACCATCAGAACTCACATCCGAGCCCTTTAACACATAAGTAAAGATCCGGTTGACTTTTCCAACTTAAGCTTCCTCAAAAGAGACTAAGTGTCTCAAATCTTACCAAAACCTCTCTGAACCCGAACCAACCAACCCGGTAACAAAAAATACAGCTAAACAAGACAATAAGAAGCATAAATGGGAGAAACAGAGTGGTAACTTATGAAACGACCGGTCAGATCGTTACAAATTCGCTTGTATCTGGCCACAATTTACTTAATGATATCAATAAATTCTAAATGAATCAATTCTAATGCATGAAAATAAGTTTTTTAAGATTTCCCCAAAAAGTCAAAAATTGACCTCAGACCCACATGGTCAAAACCCGAGATTCGAATCAAAACCCGATTACCCATTCACCCATGAAGCCAAATATATAATTTATTTTGAAATCGGACCTCAAACGAGGTCCAAATCCCCAAAATTGGAAAATCCTAAGTTCTACCAAAAACACCCAATTTCCCCCATGAAAACCCTTGATTTTGAGTTGAAATCATGTGAAAAGATGCTATAGATTAAACAAAATGAGTTATAAATGACTTACAATTGATTTGGAGAAGAACTTTTCTTTAGAAAATCGCCCAAGAGAGTTTAGGTTTTGAGAAAGTTGTAAAAATGGTTGAAATCCCGTCTGAAATTCATTTAACAAGTCTCTGATGTCGCAATTGCGACCAGGATTTGCAATTGCGAACCTTAAGGACCCTGCTACCTTCACATTTGCGAGGTATATGTCGTATTTGCGACTCCTACTTCCTTCGCATTGGTGAAGGAATCGTCGCATTTGCGACTTCTGGGCATGTGTTGAAGACTTCGCATTTGCGAAGTATACCTCGCATTTGCGAGACAAGGCTGGCCCTGGGTTCTTCACATTTGCGACCCCTGCTTGCATCGCAATTGCGAATGCGAGATCAGAGGCCTGCTACACATCTGCAACACACCAGCAATTCTCCTAAGTCCAATTTCACTTTGTGGCCTATCCAAAACTCATCCGAGCCCTCGGAGCTCCAAACCAAACATGCAAGCAAGACTAAAAGCATCATACAGACTTGCTCATGTGATCAAATCATCAAAATAACATCAACAGCTATGAATTAAATCCCAAATTCATGAAATCACTTAAGAACACCAAAATTTCAAATTTCTCAAATAAAGGTCTAATTTATACTAAATGAACTCTGATTCTTATCAAACTTCACATATTCAACTTAATTATTATATCAAACTTGTACCGAGCTCCGGAACCAAAATACGGGCCTGATAACATCAAGAATTACATCAATTCACTTCTAAAAGCCTTTATATTTTCCAGAAAACAATTTTCTTTACAAAATTCATTTCTCAGGCTTGGGACCTTGGAATTCAATTCCGGGCATACGACCAAGTCCCAAATTTTACTACGAACCCTATGAGACTGTTGGATCACGGGTCTGGGGTCCGTTTACCAAGAATATTGACCAAAGTCAACTTTATTCAATTTAAAAAGCCAATTTCCATATTTTACTTAGTTTTCACATAAAAGCTTTTCGGAAATGCGCCCTGACTACGCACACAAATCGAGGTAAGGCAGAAAAAGGGTTTTAAGGTCTCGAAACACAGAATTTGCTTTCCAAAACGAGTGATGACCTTTTGGGTCATCACATATACAGTGAGCCTCTAGGTTAAAGCAGCATTTAAGTATCCATAAGATTTGGTGCCTTGGATGCATTATTCTTCATTTTCTCTTATTTTTCAATAAATACTCATTTTTGTCATTTGAATCATTTATGCTTTGCCACTACTAAATTGGACAAGATAAGAAATGACTATCTCAAAATTTGATTACATATCTACAATGTATATAGGAAGATTACTCAAACAGAAACAATATATATATAGGAAGATTACTGTATTTTAAGGTAGAGGAAAAATATGGAAAGAGAAGAGGAGAAAAAAAAGAAAAAGGTGTAACTAAATCTCTTAATTGAAGGCACTAATAATGGATTGGGAGCCTTTTAAGGTGGAATGTATATATTTTTTAAACAAAACTTGTGTAGGTAGGGTAATTTACTAAACATGAACATTTAGGATAGTAAAGTTTCTAATAATGTATAGGAATGAAAAAATCCCTTCAAAAAATAACCCGGGATAGTTATTGCTCTTCATGGATTCTCTACCTGATTGATAGTTTATTCTACAGAAATTTTTAGAAACCACTATTATTTAGTGGCTATTAACCTCATATAGCTACCATCTAGTTAAGTACTTCATATAGCTATGTTTTCAGTTGTTATTGAATGTATTCGATGTATTCAAGCTATTGTATTCATGAATACAATAGCAAAACTCGACGAAAAAATAGGGCATGCCAGCTATGTTCGACTATATTCATATGTATTCAGAAGTTGTATTCGTGAATACAGTAACGGCAATCTGCGTAAAAAAAGGTCTCTCCAGCTGTTTAAAAATGGTAAGTGAATAAATTAACGTTATAGACTACTAATATAACTCAACAAACTCAATTCTAATGCGCAAAAATATTATTTCCAATTTATGAAGAGATTTCTCAGACGAAAAATACCGAAAAATAGAGCAATCTTCAAAGATTCAGTCCATCCTTTTTTTTGTGGTATCCTTCGAGGAATTTTTATCCCGTTGATATTGTTCGAGGTTCTTCTAGGAATTCATACAAGTATCTACAAAAATAGACTGAAGTTCAATTTTCTAGATGGCAAGTTCAATTGTGTTACTGCGTCATTCTAGCAAGTGGAACATTAAGTAGCTATGTCGATTATTCGATCGATAGGTTACTGATTAAGGAGTATGTGTCGTACAATGATTTGGTTGCTTCAATTTCAAAGCAACTTGCCATAGATTTGAGCTCAAAGTCAATTAAAATTGAATACAAAGTGGAAGAAAATTGCACGCCAATGAACATACACAACGACATGTGTTATAGGGTTTATGTAAAGTTGAAAAAGGAGAACAGAGATTTAAGAATGTATCTATTGTGTATAACAATAATGGATAAAGAAATTATAGTTGGAGGTAGTTTAATTCAAGGTGACCTAATGCAACCAGACAAAACAGATGGGGTGACCAAATTTGATACAATTGATACACTTGCTCATGAGTCAGTAAATTCAGGTGAACCAACTGAGGTTTTTGAACCGGAAAGGGATTTGATTCTTTCAAAAAAAAAATCAAAGAGAGGCCATGGCTGGACAAGTATATAAGGATAAAGCCACATTGAAGGTGGTGATGGAGCAATATGCAATTGCTGAAAGGTTTCAATTCCGGTTTGATATGTCTAATGCTGTCAGGTTTGTCTGTTCTAACTTACAACCACTTCACCAATATGTTGTATTCATTTGTATGGATATGTATTGTGAATATTTATATAATGTATTCATGGCAGAATTCTAAAAATACAGCATGTATAATGTTGTATTCATAATATATGCTTTCTTTCATTCTATGTATCCATACCAGTGTTTTTGTAATTGAGTGTTATGAAACATTTATATGAAAAACATACATTTTTTTTGCAATGTGTTCAAAATATTTTTTGTAGTATCTTCAATTAACAAACATTGTATTCCGTTGTATGTTTTTATATATAAAACTTTATTGGCAAATGAAAATGATGTGTGTATGTAGCCAAATTAGTTGTAGGATCCGTTTATATTTTATATCCATACATAACCAATCATATGTATAACACAAATGTATTTGCAGTTATATATTATATATTTCAGAGGATTGTGAATGGAGATTTAAGGCTTCTAGCATTAACAAATCATAAATTTTCAAAGTGTGGGAGTTCAATGATAAGCATACATGTCCATTGAAGGATAAGATGTATGAGCAACGTCAAGCAAATAGTAGGTTGATTGGTGGTATGATTTGGTCCAAGTTTATTAATCACAAGAGAAAATATATGCCAAAGGATGTAATTGATGATGTGAAATCATACTTTGGTGTAGATGTGATGACCTGGCCGGTCGTCTTAAGAATTAACGTCCTGATCCTCTATTAACTGCTTTTTCCAAGTTTATTTCTGCTATTTTGATTTTACGGGATGTTAGGTTTTGAGTTTCGGAGAATTTTGGGACACTTAGTCCCTAAATTAGAGCTTAAGTGTTGGAAAGTTGACCGTAGTCGGAACAGTGTGAAGACGGCCTCGAAATGGAAATCTGATGGTTCTGTTACCTCCGTTTGGGTGATTTTGGGGTTAGGAGCGTGTTCGGATTGTGTTTTCGAGGTCCGTAGCTAATTTAGGCTTGAAATGCCGAAAGTTGAATTTTGGAAGTTTCCGGTTCGATAGTAAAATTTTGATCCAAGGGTAGGAATGGAATTCCGAGAGTTGCAGTAGTTTTTTTATGTCATTTGGGATGTATGTGCAAAAGTTTCGGTCATTCGCAGGTGGTTTGGTGGGGTTTTCGATCAAAAGCGGAATTCGGAAGATTTTTGAAACTTAGGCTTGAATCCGATGTGTTTTTGTTGTTTTGATGTTGTTTGAAGTATTTTGTAGATTGGTAGAAGTTTGAATAAGGTTTTAGGATATGTTGATGCCTTTGGTTGAGGTCCTGAGGGCCTCGGGTGTGTTTCGGATGCTCAATGGATCATTTCAAGTTGTTAAAAAGTTGCAGTTTTTTGCTCAGCTGCTGCAGAGGGATTTTACCCATCGCGTTCGCGAGTGGACCCTCGCGTTCGCGAAGAGTCAGTGGGGGGTTGATGGAATTTTGCCTTCGCATTTGCGAAGAAGTCTCCGCATTCGTGAAGGGTGGTGATGTTTGAGCATCACGATCGTGGGAAGGGTATCGCATTCGCATAGAAGGAAGTGGTCAGCTGGGTTCGAGGTGGAATTGCTCTTCGCGTTCGCGAAGGGTTGGTCAGCAGAAGTATCGCGTTCGCGAGAGCAGTGTCGCATTCGCGTAAGAGGACTTTTGGTCAACGACTTCATGTGTTTCGCGAACGCGAGGCCTTGACCGCGTTCGCGAAGAAGGAATTAAAATACCTGGGCAGAATGTTTTAAAAGGGTTATTTCGCGAATTTTAGCCTAGTTTCCTCCATTGTTAGGTGATTTTGAAGCTTTTTGAAGAGGGTTGAAGAGAGATTCAAGGAGAATCACTTGGAGGTAACATTTTTGACTTTATAACTCGTTTTTATGTGATTAAATACCTGATTAATGGTGGAAAATTTGGGAGAAATGGGTAATTAGGGCTTGAGTTTAAGAGAAACAAAAAGGGGTATTTGAGGGGCCAATTTAACTCCGATTTTAGTGTTCTTGTTATGCATAGACTCGTGAGAGTATGAGGATTCCGAAAATATAAATTTCACCTGATTCCGAGATGTGGGCCCGGGGTCATTTTGGTTATTTTACCTAATTTCGCGTATTAGCTTGGAATTTAATTGTAGAATCAATTACTTGAAGTGTTATTTACATTATGCAATTGAATTGAATAGATTTGGGCCATTTGGAGTCGAGTACTCGTGGCAAAGACGTGGTGTTGGGTTGATTTTGAGCCGGTTCGAGGTAAGTGGCTTGTCTAACCTTGTGTGGGGGACCTTCCCCTTAGGATTGATATATTTGGTAATTGAAATGCCTTGTACGTGAGGTGACGAGTGCGTACTTGTGCTAATTATTGGAAACCCGGTTTTCTTTAAGTACTTACTAGTATGTTTCCTTTCTTGTTTTTATTACTTGCACTATTAAGCTTGTTGTTAGCTTAGGAAAGCATGTCTAAGTGACTTAATTACTCCATTTGATTTAACCTGCCTTACTTGAATTATATGCAGCATGTTAGGCTAGAATCACTTATTACCTTAATATGAATTTTGCTATTTCTGTTTATCTTCCTGTTGCTGCTGTGTATTTATTTTGGGACTACGGATGTGGGATTCCGGTAGCTCCCCCTTGTCTGTTTACTTTGGGACTACGGGTTAGATTCCCGGTAGATCCCCCTACACATTTACTTTGGGACTACGGGTTAGATTCCCCGTAGATCCCCCTGTACAGTTATATGGAACTACGGGAATGCACCTGGTAGATTCCCCAGTACTGGGTATTTGCATTTGGGACTACGAATTGGAATTCCAGTAGATCCCCGCACATCGATAGTTGGACTACGGGACGGGATCCCGTGAGATCCTTCGGACATATATATGATGGACTACGGGATGGTATCCCAGGAGATCCACTGGACAGTTGTAATTGGGACTACAGGACGGTATCCTGGAAGGTGCCCCAGTTGTTATCTCTATGTCAAGATGTATTTATTCCGTGGCTTGTTTTGTCTCTGTTCTGGTTGTTGTTCTGTCAATTCTATGTGATTTCTTACTGTTGCACTTATTTATATTGTTTTATGCCACATTGTTAACCCTTATATTGTATTTAACCTTAGTAGGGCCCTAACCTTCCTCGTCACTACCCAATCGAGGTTAGGCTTGGCACTTATTGAGTACCGCTGTGGTGTACTCATGCCTCTTCTGCACATGTTTTTCATGTGCAGATCCAGGTACTTCTACTCAGGCCTACCATCCTTGAGGGAGGCGACTACTTAGAGACTTCGAGGTACATCTGTCGCGTCCGCACACCGAGGAGTCCCATTCTATTCCTGCCTTTTTGTATTTAACCCTTTTGTATTTTCTGTTCTTATTAGACAAATTCCGGAGTTAGAGCTATGTAGTATATCCTTTTCTTAGCTTGTGATTCGTGGGTTTTCGGGTCTTGGATTTAGATATTGGTTTTGAGATCTATATAAATATGGCGTATGTCGAGTGGCACATTTAACACTGTTATTGCCTTATTTTTGTTTTTAAATTGTTTTACTTCCGCAAGTTTTGGTTATCTTCCGCAAGTTTAGGCTTACCTAGTTGTAGAGACTAGGTTCCGTCGCGATGGTTCACGGAGGGCGAACCGGGTTCGTGACAAGTTGGTATTAGATCTCTAGGTTCATAGGAGTCACGGATCACAAGCCGGTTTATTAGAGTCTCGTTGATCGGTACAGAGACGTCTGTACTTATCTACGAGAGGCTATGTAACTGTTAGGAAAATTTCCACTTCATTTTATTTCCTTGTCGTGCGATATTTGACATCACAATTTTAAACTTATGTCTTCTATTCTCTCACAGATGGTGAGGACATGTGCTACTCGAGATGATCAGGCACCCGCGCCCCCTACTGCAGCCGTTAGAGGACGAGGCTAGGGTAGAGGCCGATGACGCGCATGTGGTATAGCTAGAGCACCTGCGTGAGCTGCCGCCGAGGTACCACCCGTAGTTCCAGCCGGAGTCCAGGCACCTGATATGCCTACTGCTATTACTACTCCAACCCTTCAGGATACTTTGGCGCAGTTCATGAGCATGTACACCACCTTGGCTCAGGCAGGGTTGCTTCCCCTTGATGCAGCCACATCTCAGCCGGGGGAGGAGCACATACTTCTGCCGCCCGCACTCCTGAGTAGCTAGCGCATGTTGAGCAGGTCCCTGAGATTATTCTTGTGCCGCCTGTAGTGCCAGTTCAGCCCGAGGATAGGGCAGCGGCTTCCGAGGATGAGCAGTTGAGGCTTGAGAGATTCAAGAAGTACAAGCCCTCTGTATCTAGTTGTCTAGCATCGTAGGATGCTCTGGGATTTCTTGATGAGTGTTATCGCATTCTCCATACCATGGGTATTTCAGGATCGAGCGGGGTTTCTTTCACCACCTTCCAGCTTCGAGGAGCTGCCTATGAGTGGTGGCGCACCTATGAGCTAGACAGTCCAGATGAGGATGCTTTACTAACTTGGGCTCAGTTTTCAGATCTGTTCCTAAGAGAGTATGTTCCTTAGAGCCTCAGGTACGCATGGCGCGTAGAGTTTGAGCATTTGTGCCAGGGTGCTATGACTGTTTTAGAGTATGCTATTTGTTACACCAACTTGGCTAGACATGCACCAGCCTTAGTTTCTATCGTCCGCGAGAGGGTTCGCCGGTTTATTGTGGGCCTTATTCCCAGCATCAGATCTAGCATAGCTCGTGAGTTGGAGATGGATATTTCTTACCAGCAGGTGGTGAGAATTGCTAGGAGGATTGAGGGTATGCATGCTAGGGAGAAAGAAGAGAGGGAGGCCAAGAGGTCTCGAGAATCGGGCCATTATTCTGGTGCATGTACCCTAGCTGCAGGTCATCATGGTAGGGGTTATATGAGTCGCCCTGTTCATTCAGCTCTTCCAGCAGCCAGTGGTATTCCAGCTCCTTCTAGGCCTCAGGAGCCTTATTATGAACCTCCGGTTTCTAGCGCGCCTCCAGCGCGGGGTGTTTTTAGAGGTCCGTCCAGCAGACCTAGCCCTAGCCAGTCATATCCACCACGTCCTCCCAAAGCTTTTTTTAAGTGTGGTGACATACGTCATATGGTGAGGGATTTCCCCAGACTTGGGAGGGGTGCACCTCCACAGACTTCTCAGCCACAGCGTGCCCCGCAGAGTTCTCAGACTATGGTTACAGCTCCAGTTGCTACCCCACCTACTCAGCCAGCTAGAGGTGGAGTTCGGGGAGGTAGAGTCGCCTAGAGGGGGGGTCCAAGCCAGATACTATGCCCTTCCTGCCCGTACCGAGGTTGTTGCCTCCAATTCTGTCATCACAAGTATTATATTGATTTGCCACAGAGATGCATCAATTATATTCGATCCAGGCTCTACTTACTCTTATATGTCTCCTTATTTTTCTCCGCACTTGGGTGTACCTCGGGATTCTTTGAGTTCCCATGTTTATGTTTCTACTCTTGTGGGAGATTCTATCGTTGTAGAGCGCCTCGGTCGTGTTTGGTTTCTCTTAGTGGTTTTGAGACCAGAGCCGATTTATTGTTACTCAATATAGTTGTCTTTGATATTATCTTGGGCATGAACTGGTTGTCGCCCCATTATTCTATTCTTGATTGTCACGCCAAAACCATGACGTTGGCTATGCCAGGTGTACCGCGTGTTGAGTGGAGGGGTACTTTAGATCACACTCCATGTAGAGTTATTTCTTTTCTTAAAGCTCAGTATATGGTTGAGAAGGGGTGTGACGCGTATTTAGCTTATGTGAGAGATGTCAGTATTGATACCCCTTCAGTTGATTCAGTTCCAATAGTACGGGATTTTCCCGATGTGTTTCCAGCTGACCTTCCAGGCATGCCGCCTGATAGAGATATTGATTTTGGCATTGATCTATTGCCGGGCACTCAGCCCATTTCTATTCCTCTGTATCGTATGGCTCCTCCTGAGTTGAAGTAGTTGAAGGGTCAGTTACAGGAATTGCTTGATAAGGGTTTTATTCGACCCAGTGTTTCACCTTGGGGTGCTCTTGTCTTGTTTGTGAAGAAAAATGATGGTTCTATGTGTATGTGTATTGATTATTGCCAGTTGAACAAGTTTACAGTGATGAACTGTTATCCTTTGCCTCGTATTGATGATCTGTTTGACCAGCTTCAGGGCGCACGTGTGTTTTCTAAGATTGATTTGCGCTTAGGTTACCATCAGTTGAAGATTCGGGAGCTAGATATCCCGAAGACTGCTTTCAGGACTCGGTATGGTCATTATGAGTTCCTTGTTATGTCATTTGGGCTGACCAATGCCCCAGCAGCCTTTATGCATTTGATGCACAGTGTGTTTTGGCCGTATCTTGACTCGTTCGTCATTGTCTTTATTGATGATATTCTGGTGTATTCCCGGAGTCGGAAAGATCATGAGCAGCACCTGAGGACTGTGCTTCAGACTCTGAGAGAGCAGAAGTTATATGCTAAGTTCTCAAAATGTGAGTTTTGGTTGGATTCAGTGGCATTCTTAGGCCACGTGGTATCGAGTGAAGGTATTTAGGTGGATCCGAAGAAGATAGAGGCCGTGTAGAGTTGGCCCAGACCATCCTCAGCTACAAAGATCCACAATTTCCTTGGTTTGATGGGTTACTACCGTCGTTTTGTGGAGGGGTTTTCATCGATTGCAGCCCCCATGACCAGGTTGACCTAGAAGGGTGCTCCGTTTCAGTGGACGGAGGAGTGTGGGCAAGCTTTCAGAAGCTCAAGACAACTTTAACCAAAACCCCAATTTTGATACTACCTATAGGTTCGGGGTCTTATACGGTCTATTATGATGCCTCAAGGGTTGGCCTCAGAGCGGTGTTGATGCAGGACGGTAGGGTGATTGCCTACGCATCCAGACAGTTGAAGATACATGAGAAGAACTACCCTGTTCACGACCTTGAGTTAGCTGCCATTGTTCACGCCCTAAAGATTTGGCGCCATTATTTACATGGGGTTCCCTGTGAGATTTATACTGACCATCGGAGCTTGTTGCACTTGTTCAAGCAAAAGGATCTAATTTGCGCCAGAGGAGGTGGTTGGAGATGCTAAAGGACTATGATATCACTATTTTGTATCACCCGGGCAAGGCCAATATGGTGGCCGATGCTTTAAGTCGCCGGGCAGAGAGTTTGGGAAGTTTGGCTTATTTACCAGCATTAGAAAGGCCTATGGCGATGGATCTTCAGGCCTTAGCCAGCCAGTTTGTGAGATTGGATCTTTCGGAGCCCAGTCGGGTTCTAGCTTGCATGGTTTCTCGGTCGTCTTTATTTGATCGTATCAGGGAGCGACAGTATGATGACCCTCATTTCATTGTCCTCAAGGACAAGGTTCAGCACGGTGATTCCAGAGAGATGACTATTGGTGATGATGGGGTATAGAGGATGCAGGGTCGGATTGGTGTACCCAATGTTGATGGGCTTCGAGATTCGATTCTAGAGGAGGCCCATAGCTCGCGATATTCCATTCATCCGGGTGCCGCGAAGATGTATCAAGATTTGAGATAGCACTATTGGTGGAGGCAAATGAAGAAAGATATAGTTAGATTTGTAGCTCGGTGTCTCAACTATTAGCAGGTGAAGTATAAGCACCGGAGACCGAGTGGGTTGCTTCAGCAGATAGAAATAC
Source organism: Nicotiana sylvestris (assembly GCF_000393655.2). NCBI lineage: Eukaryota > Viridiplantae > Streptophyta > Magnoliopsida > Solanales > Solanaceae > Nicotiana > Nicotiana sylvestris. Next base: position 210,961,099 of record NC_091059.1, on the reverse strand, counting down.
CGGAGTGGAAGTGTGAGTGGATCACCACGGACTTTGTAGTTAGGCTCCCACAGACGTTGAGGAAGTTTGATGATATTTGGGTGATTGTGGATCGGCTGACCAAGTCCGCTCACTTTATTCCTGTGTGTACTACTTATTACTTGGAGCGGCTGGCGGAGATCTATATCCGGGAGATTGTTCGTCTGCATGGTATTCCGGTTTCCATCATTTCAGATAGAGGTACCCAGTTCACATCACGGTTCTAGAGAGTCGTTCAGCATGAGTTAGGTACTCGGGTAGAGTTGAGTATAACATTTCACCCTCAGACAGACGGACAGTCCGATTGCACTATTCAGATTCTTGAGGATATGCTCTGCGCGTGTGTGATTGAGTTTGGAGGGTCTTGGGATCAGTTTTGCCATTGGCGGAGTTTGCTTACAACAACAGCTATCAATCCAGCATTCAGATGGCACCGTATGAGGCTTTATATGGTAGGCGGTGTAGATATCTAGTGCATTGGTTTGAGCCGGGTGAGACTAGACTATTGGGCACAGAGTTGGTTCGGTATGCTTTAGAGAAGGTTAAGGTGATTCAGGATAGACTCCGTACAGCCCAGTCCAGACAGAATAGCTATGCGGACCGGAAGGTTCGTGATGTTTCCTATATGGTTGGAGAGTGGGTTCTGCTTCGGTTTCACATATGAAGGGCGTTATGACACTCGGGAAGAAAGGGAAGTTGAGTCCGAGGTTTATTGGCACTTTTGAGATATTGAGGCGTGTTGGGGAGGTTGCTTATGAGCTTGCCTTACCTCCCATCTTGGCAGGAGTTCATCCGGTATTTCATGTTTCGATGCTCCGGAGGTATCACGGTGATCCGTCGCACGTGTTGGATTTCAGTTAAGTCTAGTTGGACAAGGATCTATCTTATATTAAGGAGCCAGTGGCAATATTGGATAGGCGGGTTAGGAAGTTGAGGTCAAAGAACATTGCATCAGTGAAGGTCCAATGGCAGGGTCAGCCGGTCAAGGAGGCGACCTGGGAGAGCGATCAGGATATGCGAAGCCGTTACCCTCATCTTTTCACTACTTCAGGTATGTCTCTATGCTAGTTCGAGGACGAACGAATGTTTAAGCGTAGGAGGATGTGACGACCCGGCCGGTCGTCTTAAGAATTAACGCCTCGATCCCCTATTAACTGCTTTCCCCAAGTTTATTTTTGCTATTTTGATTTGTCGGGATGTTCGATTTTGAGTTTCAGAGAGTTTTGGGACACTTAGTCCCTAAATGAGAGCTTAAGTGTTGGAAAGTTGACCGTAGTTGAAACAATGTTAAGATGGCCTCAGAATGGAAATTCAATAGTTCTGTTAGCTCCGTTGGGTGATTTTGGGGTTAGGAGCGTGTTCGGATTGTATTTTGGAGGTCTGTAGCTAATTTAGGCTTGAAATGCTGAAAGTTGAATTTTGGAAGTTTCTGGTTCAATAGTGAAATTTTGATCCGAGGGTCAGAATAGAATTCTGAGAGTTGCAGTAGTTTTGTTATGTCATTTGGGATGTGTGCGCAAAATTTCAGGTCATTCAGAGGTGGTTTGGTGGGTTTTTTGATCAAAAGCGGAATTGAGAAGATTATTGAAACTTAGGCTTGAATCCGATGTGTTTTGGTTGTTTTGATGTTGTTTGAAGTGTTTTGTAGATTGATACAAGTTTGAATAAGGTTTTAGGATATGTTGATGCCTTTGGTTGAGGTCCCCGGGGCCTCGGGTGTATTTCGGATGCTCAACGGATCATTTCAAGTTGTTAAAAAGTTGCAGGTTTCTGTTCAGCCGTTGCAGAAGGATTTTACCCTTCGCGTTCCAAGTGGACCCTCGCGTTCGCGAAGAGTCAGTGGGGGGTTGATGGAATTTTGCCTTTGCGTTCGCGAGGAATTCTCCGTGTTCGCGAAGGGTGGTGATGTTTGAGCATCGCGTTCGCGGGAAGGGTATCGCGTTCGCGTAGAAGGAAGTGGTCAGCTGGGTTCGAGGTGGAATTGCTCTTCGCATTCGCGAAGGGTTGGTCAGCGGAAGCATCGCGTTCACGAGATCAGTGTCGCATTCATGTAAGAGGACTTTTGGTCAACGACTTTATGTGCTTCGCGAACGCGAGGCTTTGACCGCATTCGCGAAGAAGGAATTAAAATACCTGGGCAGAATGCTTAAAAAGAGTTATTTCGCGAATTTTAGCCTAGTTTCCTCCATTGTCAGGCGATTTTGAAGCTTTTTGAAGAGGGTTGAAGAGGGATTCAAGAGAAATCACTTGGAGGTAATATTTTTGACTTCATAACTCGTTTTTATGTGATTAAATACCTGATTAGTGGTGCAAAATTTGGGAGAAATGGGTAATTAGGGCTTGAGTTTAAGAGAAACAAAAATGGGTATTTGAGGGGTCAATTGAACTCCGATTTTTCTTGTTATGCATAGACTCGTGAGAATATGAGGATTCCGAAAATATAAATTTCACCCGATTCCGAAATGTGGGCCCGAGGGGCATTTTGGTCATTTTACCTAATTTTGCTTATTAGTTTGGAATTTAATTGTAGAATCAGTTACTTGAAGTGTTATTTATATTATGCAATTGAATTGAATAGATTTGGGCCATTTGGAGTCGAGTACTTGTGGCAAAGACGTGGTGTTGGGTTGATTTTGAGCTGGTTTGAGGTAAGTGGCTTGTCTAACCTTGTGTGGGGGACCTTCCCCTTAGGATTGATATATTTGGTAATTGAAATGCCTTGTACGTGAGGTGACGAGTGCATACTTGTGCTAATTGTTGGAAACCCGATTTTCTTTAAGTACTTACTAGTATGTTTCCTTTCCTGTTTCTATTACTTGCACTATTAAGCCTATTGTTAGCTTAGGAAAGCATGTCTAAGTGACTTAATTGCTTCATTTGATTTAACCTGCCTTACTTGAATTATGTGCAGCATGTTAGACTAGAATCACTTATTGCCTTAATATGTATTTTTCTATTTCTGTTTATCTTGCTGCTGCTGTATATTTATTTTGGGACTAGGGATTCTGGTAGCTCTCCCTTGTCTGTTTACTTTGGGACTACGGGTTAGATTCCTGGTAGATCCCCCAGCACATTTAGTTTGGGACTACGGGTTAGATTCCCGGTAGATCCCCCTGTACAGTTATATGGAACTACGGGAATGCACCCGGTAGATTCCCCAGTATTGGGTATTTGCATTTAGGACTACGGATCGGGATTCCAGTAGATCCCCGCGCATCGATAGTTGGACTACGGGACGGGATCCCAGGAGATCCTTCAGACATATATATGATGGACTACGGGACGGTATCTCGGGAGATCCACCGGACAGTTGTAATTGGGACTACAGGACGGTATCCTGGAAGGTACCCCAGTTGTTATCTCTGTGTCAAGCTGTATTTCTTTCAGTGGCTTGTTTTGTCTCTATTCTAGTTGTTGTTCTGTCAATTCTATGTTATTTCTTACTGTTGCACTTATTTATACTGTTTTATTCCACGTTGTTAACCCTTATATTGTATTTAACCTCAGTATGGCCCTGACCTTCCTCGTCACTACCCAACCGAGGTTAGGCTTGGCACTTACTGAGTACTGATGTGGTGTACTCATGCCTCTTTTGCGCATGTTTTTCATATGCAGATCCAGGTACTTCTACTCAAACCTACCATCCTTGAGGGAGGTGACTACTTAGAGACTTCGAGGTATATCTGCTGCGTCCGCAGACCGAGGAGTCCCTTTCTATTCTTGCCTTTTTGTATTTAGCCCTTCTGTACTTTCTGTTCTTTTTAGACAAATTCCGGAGTTAGAGCTATGTAGTATTTCCTTTTCTTAGCTTGTGATTCGTGGGATTCCGGGTCTTGGATTTAGATATTTTTTTTGAGATCTATATAAATATGGTGTATGTCGAGCGACACATTTAACATTGTTATTGCCTTATTTCTATTTTTAAATTGTTTTACTTCCGCAAGTTTTGGTTATCTTCTGCAAGTTTAGGCTTACCAAGTCGTAGAGACTAGGTGCCGTCACGATGGTTCACGGAGGGCGAACCGGGGTCGTGATAGTAGATGTTACATGTTGGCGTGGCACGCTAAAGAAAAGGCAGTGAAATTTTTGAGAGGTGAACCAGTTGATTCATACAATAAATTACCAGGGTACTTATATACACTGGATATGACATATCCTAGTTCGCATATTAGAAGGGTAAAAATACCAAAAAATGAGTTCATGTATTTGTATATATTGTTGTATGCTTTTATAAAGGGGTTCGAGCACTATAGACCCATCGTGATTATGGATGCCAGACACTTAAAATCGACATACGCAGGGACATTCGTCTCGTCTAGCACATTGGATGGTGCAGGTGAGTCTGTTAAAAACAAAATATATACAGATTAAAATAAAATTTTGTAATTTGACTTCCTAATACGGCTTGAATGATATTTTTTTATATATGTATGCAATTGTATTTACATGACATATATTGCCACTAGCATATGGTATTGTTGATTTAGAGAACGATATTGCTTGGTTGTGGTTCTTTGAACAATTCAAAAAAGCATATGGTGAGCGGGAAAACATGTGCATTGTTTCAGATAGGAATGAGAGCATCATTAAATCTGTATCGAGAGTGTATCCTACAGTACCTCATTTTGCATGTATATGGCATCTATGGAACAACGTATATATGAAATTCAAAAAGAGTCATGCAAAGGTGAGAGAGGTATACTTATCGATGGCAAAAGCATACACTCAAGATGAATTTGATAGTCTAATATAAAAGGGGGAGAAGGTAGATACTCGGGCGAAAGAGTGTCTGGAATTAGCTAGATACGAAAAGTGGGCTAGGTTGTATGCACCTGTTAATCGGGGATGGACTATGACGACAAATATTGCTGAATCAATCAATTTTGCACTTGTATCAACAAGAGAATTGCCAATATACGACTTCCTAGAAGAAGTTAGGAAGATGTTTGGACGTTGGAATTGCAGCAATCGGAAAGAAGCATCACACACGTACACAACGCTTGGGAAAAAATACCAGGAGATGCTTACTTTGAATGAAGCCAAAGAAGAAGTGCGATAAGTCGTTCAATGAATTCTTTCAGAAGAAAAATCAACATTCGTGTAGTATATGTGGGCAGGGAGGACATAATAAGCGTACTTGTAGAAATGCTCCACGTAGGAATTAGTTCATGTTCTGATTTCAATTATTGAAATAACGATATGTCATAGATTTGTTCAAGTTTTATATTACATATTGATTTATTGGTATATTGGATTCTTGTGGGATGTATTTTTTAAGTTTGGATCACTAAAATATTTTTAGTGGTATCTTTGCAAATTGATTTATATACAGATAAGAGGTATAACAGGTAATCTATATTGCAGTACATTGAATACATACTGCAGATACATTTGAATATAGATGTAATGAATACATAAATTATATTAATCAAAAAAAATATAAATACATTCTACAATACATGAGTACATACTGTTGAATATATATTGCTGGACAAAATAGTGAAACAAAGTGAAGCTTTGAATATATAAAATTACATTGAATACAGTTAAATACAGTAAAATGTTCAAAAAATAAAAGACACTAAAGACAGCGAATACAGTCAAATACAGTGAATACGGCAAGATACATTGAATACTATGAAAATATAGTGAATGTATTGAAAACATAGAATATAATAGATACAGTGAATACAATGCATAAAGTGAATACATGACTTGTAATACAAATTTACTGCTGAACATATATGTGTAACGACTCGGGCGGTCGTTTCATGAGTTACCACTCCATTTTCTCCATTTTTGCTTCTTATTGCTTTGTTCAGTTATATTATATGTTATCAGATTGATTGGTTCAGGTTCGGAGAGGTATTGGTAGGGTTTGAGATACTTAGTCTCTTTTGAGTAAGCTTAAGTTGAAAAAATCAACCGGATGTTGACTTATGTGTTAAAGGGCTCGGATGTGAGTTTTGATGGTTCGGATAGCTTAGGGAGGTGATTTGGGACTTAGGAGCATGATCGGAATGTGTTTTGGAGGTCCGGAGTAGATTTAGGCTTGAATTGGCGAAATTGGAATTTTGGAGTTTTTCGGTTGGTAGGTGAGATTTTGATATAGGGGTCGGATGGAATTCTGAGAGTTGCAGTAGGTCTGTTGTGTCATTTGGGATGTGTGTGTAAAATTTCAGTTCATTCGGACGTGGTTTGATAGACTTTTTGATCGAAAGCGGAATTTGGAAGTTTTTGGAATTCTTAGGCTTGAATGCGATGTGATTTTGGTGTTTTGGGCGTTCCAAAGGTTAGAACAAGTTTGAATAAGGTTATGAGATATGTTTACATGTTTAGTTGAGGACCCGAAGGCCTCGGGTGAGTTTCGGATGGTTGAACGGACCATTTTAAGTTAAAGGAAGTTGCAGATTTTGGTTTCAGCTGTTGCAGACATTTTGTTCTTCGCGTTCGCGAAGGGTCAGGAAGGGAGGTTGGAGATTTGGCCTTCGCATTCGCAAGGGGTCCCGTGTTCGCGAAGAGTCGGAATGGGAAGCAACGCATTCGCGAGACGCTTGACCGCATTCACGATGGTTGGTGAGGCTGAGGCATCGCGTTCGGGATGATGTGGTCGAGTTCGCGTAGGAGAATTTTGGTCAATGGAATTTTTGTGCTTCACGAACACGAGGCTTTGACCGCGTTCGCGAAGAAGGACTTCTGATCGCTGGGCAGAATGTTTAAAACGCCATTTTCGCGAGTTTTGGCCTAAGTTCACCATTTTTTACTCGATTTTGGAGCTTTTTGAGAGAGATTGAAAAGGGAATCAAAGAGAAATTGTTGGAGGTAAGAATTTTGGACTTAATACTCGATCCTATTGTGATTTCTACCTAATTAAGCTTGAAATTTGGGGAATTTAAAGCCTAAATTGGGGAGTTAGGGCTTGGAAATTTGAGACTTTAATCTAGGGATTTGAGGGGACATTTGTGGTCAAATTTTAGTATTCTTGGTATATATGAACTCGTGGGAGGATAAGGATTCCGTTGATGTATTTTTATCGAGTTTTGGAACGTGGGCCCGGGGGCCGGGTTTGGCCAATTTCGGGATTTTTGGTATAATTTGATTATTTTCATTTGGGCTTCGATCCTTTAGCATATTCTAATGTTATGATTCTGATTTTGGGTAGATTCGGCACGAGTTGAGGCTGAGACGAGAGGCAAAGGCGTCGCGGAGTAGTAATTCACCCGGTTTGAGGTAAGCAACCATTGTAAATCTAGAACTGAGAGTACAAAATCCCGGTATTTCAAATTGTTTTGATAAACGAGGTGATGCATATACTAGGTGACGAGTGAGTGGGCGTGCACCAGTAGGGATTGTGACTTGGTCCATCCCGTAGCGACTATTAAGCCGCGTACTTGATTTGAAACCTTATGATATCTCATGTTTTAGACATTTATATTGTATTATGGGTTATATGCCATGTTTGGGGCCTTATGCCGACCTATTGCGACCCTTGGGGGGATTTGTACTGTTTTTCCTCACTCTATTTGATTAAAAGCATATTCTCGGTAATGTTTTACCTGTTTATTGTTTTAAACTGGTTTTATCACTCTACTTCTTAATGTGAGAACTGCTCGGACTGAGTTCCCTAAATTCTACTGTTACGCCCGAGTGGCTGTGTGGTTAATGACTGAGAGAGGTTGAGGACCTAATGGTGAGGACTATAAATATTATGGATCCGACTGCACGCCCCAGCAATATTATATATATATATATATATATATATATATTATGGATCGAGCTACATGCCGCAGCGATATGACGCATGGGTTGTAGGAGCCCCTCCAGAGTCTGTACATCCCCAATGAGCTTAGTCGACTATAAACTATGGATCGGGTTGCACGCCGCAGCGGTTATTATGATTATTATTATTATGAGGTGTATTTGAGCCTGAGTGCTGAGTGTGAGTACTGAGTGACGAGAGCTGAGTCACGAGTGATTGAGAGGCTTGCCCGAGAGGCTATATTTATGAGTAATACCTTGCCCGAGGGGCCCATTTATGATATTTTTACTAATTTCACTCTTCTTTTAAAATAAACCTCTGTTGAAAACTGCTAAGTAAATGAATTCAAGGTATTTCAAATGAAACTGAAGCTTTATGAAGAAATTGGTTTTAAAACTGTTGAGTTTAACTTGATAATTTGTCGTTTACTCTTTTATATGTTTTGAAACTGCTCGTCACTGCTTTTAGGCCTTATTTACTTTAGTTACTTACTGAGTTGGCGTACTCACGTTACTCCCTGCACCTTGTGTGTAGATCCAGGTGCTCTAGCGTCAGAGTGAGGATCCTCAGCATTGTTAGAGTTTGCCGGAGATTGCAAGGTTGCTACATGGCGTCCGCAGTCCTGCTTTCTTCCTCTTATCCTTGTTTTCCTGCATTTTAGACTTGTTATGTATTAGACAGTTAGATTTGTATATTTAGAGGCTCTAGACTCGTGACACTAGATGTTTGGGTTGTGTTGGTTTAATGTTTTATTGATTTCCGCACATTTTTAGTTGTTTTATACATTTCTTATGAAAATTAAGATTTTAAACCCGTGTTAGAAAATGGTTTTATAAAAGAAATTCGTTGTGATTAAATGTTTGGGTTGGCTTGCCTAGTAATGTGATAGGCGCCATCACGATTAGGTATTTGGGGTCGTGACTAGTTGGTATCAGAGCCTAGGTTACATAGGTCTCGCGATTCATGAGCCGGTTTAGTAGAGTCTCGCAGATCGGTATGGAGACGTCTGTATTTATCCTTGAGAGGCATCAGAACCTTTAGGAAAAACTTCATATTCTTGAAATTCTTGTCATGCGAATCCGTTGATCCGAGTACTAAACTTCTGTTATTCCATTCTCTCAAAGATGGTGAGGACACGTGCTACCGGTCAGCTAGGGCAGCATCTGCATATCCACCAGCTTCTCCAGTTCAGGATCAGGTCCTAGTTGCGGATGCTCCAATAACACCAGCTCAGGCACCAGCTGTGCATATTATGATTCCAGGCCTTCAGGAGGCTTTAACTTAGATTTTATCAGTGTGTACCGGTTTGGCTCAGGCGATCTCAGTTACTACGACCGCAACTACTTCTCAGGCCGGGGGAGACACCCAGACTCCCATTGCTCGCACACCTGAGCAGGTTGTGCAGGGACTTCAGACACCAAGGGCACTTCCATCCCAGCCGGTTGCACTAGCTCAGGAGTATATGATACTAGTTATGACTGACGACGAGCAGCGTCAATTAGAGAGGTTTGGTAGACTTCAACCTCTGAGTTTCAGTGGTACTGAGGGCGAGAATGCCTAGGGTTTCTTGGATAAGTGTCAGAGGATGCTTCGTACAACGGGTATTTTGGAGACCAGCGCGGTCGCTTTCACTACCTTTCAGTTTACTGGAGCTACCTTCACTTGGTGGGAGGCTTATGAGAGGCGTAGGCCTGTTGGTGTAGCGCCCCTTACCTGGCAGCAGTTCTCTATTCTCTTTCTGGAGAATTATGTGCCACAGTCTCGCCGAGAGGAGCTGCGCAGGCAGTTCGAGTAGTTGCATCAAGGAGAGATGACTGTGACACAGTATGAGATACGGTTCTCTAAGTTAGCTCATCATGCGGTCTGATTGGTTCCCACAGATCGAGAGAGGATTAGGAGGTTCGTTGATGGCCTCACATATCAACTTCAGATTCTCATGACTAGGGAGTAGGTGTCAGGTGCTACTTTCGAAGAGGTTGTTGGCATCGCCCGTGAGATTGAGTCAGTTCGTCGCTAGGAGCGAGAGTAGAGGGAAGCCAAGAGGCCTTAGGGATCTGGTAGCTTTGGTAGTGCTCCTTTGAGGGGTCAATTTTAGCACGGCAGAGGCCGTCCATTCAGGCAGGCTCAGTCAGCTTGCCCAGGTTATCGTGGGGCATCATCGGGTCATGGTTCTCACAGTTCTTATCAGGGCCATTCATCAGTGCCCTTCCAGCCCAGAGCTCATCCCGTGCTCCATCAGTTCAGGGTTCTTCCATGCCAGGTCCTTCTACTGGTCATTCCGGTGCCATAGGTTCCCTTTAGTCCCCATCTCCAGCACCAGGGAGTTGCTATGAGTGTGGAGAGTTTGGGCATATGAGGAGGCAGTGTCCTCATCTTCTTGAGGGTCCGTCTCAGTAGAGGGGTCAACCCTCGACTTCAGCTCCAGTCACTTCACCACCCATTCAGGCAGCTAAGGGTGGGGGCCACTCAGCTATGGGTCGCCCCAGAGGGAGAGGTCGATCAGGTGGTGGTCAAGATCGTTTCTATGCCCTCCCAAGTAGACCACATGCTGCTACTTCAGATGTTGTGATTACAGGTATTGTCTCAGTCTGCTGTAGAGATGCCTCTATGTTATTTGATCTCGGTTCCACCTTTTCTTATGTGTCATCATACTTTGCTCATTATTTGGATACGCCCCGTGAGTCTCTTGTTTCACCTGTTCGTGTATCTACTCCGGTGGGCGATATTGTTGTTGTAGACCGTATGTACCAATCTTGTGTGGTGACTATTGGGCGTCTAGAGACCCAAGTGGATCTTTTGTTGTTATGTATAGTGGATTTCGATGTCATATTAGGTAGTGGATTAGCTATCTCTGTGTTGGGCTATATTATACTGTCACACTAAGACAGTGAGGTTGGCTATGCCGGGAGTGCCACAAATTGAGTGACGAGGTTCTACCAATTTTATCCCCAGTAGGGTGATTTCGTTTCTGAAGGCCCAGCGTATGGTTGGGAAGGGTTGTCTCTCGTATCTAGCCTTTGTAAGGGATGTCGGTGCAGAGACTTCCAATATTGATTATGTTCCAGTTGTGAGGGATTTTCCCGGTGTGTTTCTTGCAGACCTACCGGGTATGCCACCGGACAGGGATATTGATTTTGGAATTGATTTGGTGCTGTGCACTCAGCCCATCTCTATTCCATCGTATTGTATGTTACCAACGGAGTTGAAGGAGTTAAAGGAGCAGCTTCAGGAACACCTTGACAAGGGGTTCATTCGACCTAGTGTGTCGCCTTGGGGTGCGCTGGTTCTATTTGTGAAGAAGAAGGATAGCAGTATGAGGATGTGCATTGATTATAGGCAGCTAAACAAGGTTACAATTAAGAACAAGTATCCTTTGCCTTGCATAGATGATTTGTTTGACCAGCTTCAGGGAGCGAGAGTGTTCTCCAAGATTGATCTCCGTTCAGGTTACCACCAACTGAAGATCAGGGATTCGGATATTTTTAAGACGGCTTTCAGGACCCAATATGGTTATTATGAGTTCTTGGTGATGTCTTTTGGGCTGACCAATACCCCAACAACATTCATGCACTTGATGAATAGCATGTTCCGATCGTATCTCGACTCATTTGTCATAGTTTTCATTGATAATATTCTGGTATATTCACGTAGTCAGGAGGAGCATGCGGAGCATTTGAGTGTTGTGTTACAGAGATTGAGGGAGGAGAAGCTTTATGCAAAGCTATCCAAGTGTGAGTTTTGGTTCAGTTCAGTTGCTTTCTTGGGGCATGTGGTGTCTAGCGAGGGTATTCAGGCTGATCCGAAGAAGATAGAGGCAGTTCAGAGTTGGCCTAGACCGTCCTCAGCCATAGAAATTCACAGCTTTCTTGGTTTGGCGGGCTATTATCGTCGGTTTGTTCAGGGATTTTCATCTATTGCATCTCCCTTAACCAAGTTGACTTAGAAGGGTGCTTTATTCAGGTGGTCGGATGAGTGCAAGGAGAGCTTTCAGAAGCTCAAGACCGCCTTGACCACAGCTCCAGTGTTAGTGTTGCCATCAGCTTCAGGTTCATATACCGTGTATTGTGATGCTTCGAGAGTTGGTATTGGGTATGTGTTGATGCAGGAGGGTAGAGTTATTGCTTATGCTTCTCGTCAGTTGAAGCCCCATGAGAAGAACTACCCTATTCATGATTTGGAGTTGGCTGCCATTGTTCACGCGTTGAAGATTTGGAGGCATTATTTGTATGGTGTGTCTTGTGAGGTGTTTACTGATCATCCAGCACTTGTTCAAGCATAAGGATCTTAATTTGAGGCAGTGGAGATGGTTGGAGTTTCTAAAGGAGTATGATATTACTATTTTGTACCATCTGGGAAAGGCCAATGTGGTAGTCGATGCTTTGAGCCGGAAGGTGGTGAGTATGGGGAGTTTGGCATATATTCCAGTCGGGCAGAGACCTCTTGTAGTAGATGTTCAGGCCTTGGCCAATCGGTTTGTAAAGTTAGATATTACGGAGCCCAATCAGGTATTGGCTTGTGTGATTTCTCGATCTTCATTATATGATCGTATTAGAGAGCGTCAGTATGATGATCCTCATTTTCTTGTCCTCAAGGACAGAGTTCAGCACGATGATGCCAGAGATGTGACTATTGGTGATGATGGTGTGTTGAGGATGTAGGGCCGGATATGTGTTCCCAATGTGGATGGGCTCCGGGAGTTGATTCTGGAAGAGGCCCATAGCTCGCGGTATTCCATTCATCCAGGTGCCGCGAAGATGTATCAGGATCTGAGACAGCATTATTGGTGGAGGAGAATGAAGAAAGACATTGTGGGATTTGTGGCTCGGTGTCTCAATTATCAGCAGGTGAAATATGAGCATCAGAGACTAGGTGGCTTGCTTTAGCGGGTAGATATTCCAGAGTGGAAGTGGGAGCGGATCACCATGGACTTTGTAGTTGGGCTCCCATGGACTTTGAAGAAGTTCGATGCCATTTGGGTGATTATGGATCGGCTGACCAAGTTTGCGCACTTCATTCCTGTGTGTACTACATATTCTTTCGAGCGGTTGGCAGAGATCTATATCCAGGAGATTGTTCGCTTGCATGGTGTCCCAGTTTCTATCATTTCAAATAGGGGCACTCAGTTTACTTCGCAGTTTTAGAAGTCTGTGCAGCGAGAGTTGGGTACTTAGGTGGAGTTGAGCATAGCTTTTCACCCTCAGACGGACGAGCAGTCCGAGCGCACTATTCAGATATTGGAGGACATGTTACATGCTTGTATTATTAATTTTGGAGGGTCATGGGATCAGTTTCTACCGCTTGCAGAGTTTGCTTATAACAACAGTTACCAGTCGAGTATTCAGATGGCTCTGTATGAGGCTTTGTATGGGAGGCGGTGTAGATCTCTAGTTTGTTGGTTTGAGCTGGGTGAGTCTAGGCAATTGGGTCTAGACTTGGTGTAGGATGCTTTAGACAAGGTGAAGGTGATTCGGGAGAGGCTTCATACAGCGCAGTCGAGACAGAAGAGTTATACTGACAGGAAGGTCCGGGATGTGTCCTACATGGTTGGCGAGAAGGTTCTGTTGAAGGTTTCACTCATGAAGGGTGTTATGAGATTTGGGAAGAAAAAGAAATTGAGTCCTCGGTTTATTGGCCTTTTGAGGTGCTTCAGAGGATTGTCGAGTGTGCATCCGGTATTTCATGTTTCTATGCTCCGGAATTATATTAGAGATCCGTCTCATGTTCTGGATTTCAACTCGGTTCAGTTAGATGATGATTTGACATATGATATAGAGCCAGTGGCAATTTTGGAGCGTCAGGTTCGAAAGTTGAGGTCAAAGGATATAGTTTCAGTGAAAGTGCAGTGGAGAGGTTGGCCCGTGGAAGAGGCTACCTAGGAGACCGAGCGGGAGATGTGGAGCAGATATCCTCACTTATTTGAGGCTTCAGGTATGTTTCTTGACTCGTTCGAGGATGAATGTTTGTTTAAGAGGGGGAGGATGTAACGACTCGGCCGGTCATTTCATGAGTTACAACTCCGTTTTTTCCATTTCTGCTTCTTATTGCTTTTTTCAGTTGTATTATATGTTATCGGGTTGATTGGTTCGGGTTCGGAGAGGTTTCTGTAAGGTTTGAGACACTTAGTCTCTTTTGAGTAAGCATAAGTTGCAAAAGTCAACCGGATGTTGACTTATGTGTTAAAGGGCTCGGATGTGAGTTTTGATGGTTCAAATAGCTTTGGGAGGTGATTTGGGACTTAGGAGCGTGATCGGAATGTGTTTTGGAGGTTCGGGTAGATTTAGGCTTGAATTAGCGAAATTGGAATTTTTGCGTTTTTCGGTTGGTAGGTGAGATTTTGATATAGGGGTCGGAATGGAATTCCGGGAGTTGCAGTAGGTCCGTTGTTCCATTTGGGATGTGTGTGCAAAATTTCAGGTCATTCGGACGTGGTTTGATAGACTTTTTGATCGAAAGTGGAATTTGGAAGTTTTTGGATTTCTTAGGCTTGAATCCGATGTGGATTTTGGTGTTTGATGTTGTTTTGGGCATTCCGAAGGTTGGAACAGTTCGAATGAGGTTATGGGATATGTTGGAATGTTTGGTTGAGGACCCGAGGGCCTCGGGTGAGTATCAGATGGTTGAACGGACCATTTTAAGTTAAAGGAAGTTGCAGATTTTGGTTTCAACTGTTGCAGACATTTTGTTCTTCGCATTAGCTGGTGGACCCTCGCGTTCGTGAAGGGTCAAGAAGGGAGGCTGGAGATTTGGCCTTCACGTTTTTTAGGGGGTCCCGCATTTGCAAAGGGTCGGATTGGGAAGCATCGCGTTCGCGAGATGCCTGACCGCGTTCGCGATGGTTGGTGAGGCTGAGGCATCGCGTTCGCGATGATGTGGTCGCGTTCGCATAGGAGAATTTTGGCCAATGGAATTTTTGTGCTTTGCGAACGTGAGGCTTTGATCGCGTTCGCGAAGAAGGAATTCTGATCGCTGGGCAGAAAGTTTAAAAGGCCATTTTCGCGAGTTTTGGCCTAAGTTCACCATTTTTGACTCGGTTTTGGAGCTTTTTGAGAGAGATTGAAGAGGGAATCAAAGAGAACTTGTTGGATTTTGGATTTAATACTCGATCCTATTGTGATTTCTACCTAATTAAGCATGAAATTTGGGGAATTTGAAGCCTAAATTGGGGAGTTAGGGCTTAGAAACTTGAGACTTTAATCTAGGGATTTGAGGGGCCATTTGTGGTCGGATTTTGGTATTCTTGGTATGTATGAACTCTTGGGAGGATAAGGATTCCGTTGATTTGATTTTTATCGAGTTTTGGGACGTGGTCCTGGGGGTCGAGTTTGGCCAATTTCGGGATTTTTGGTATAATTTAATTGTTTTCGCTTGGGCTTCGATCCTTTAGCATATTCTAATGTTATGATTTTGATTTTGGGTAGATTCGGCACGAGTTGAGGTCGAGACGAGAGCCAAATGCATCGCGGAGTAGTAATTCACCCGGTTTGAGGTAAGTAACCATTGTAAATCTGGAACTGAGGGTACAAAACCCCGGTATTTCAAATTGTTTTGATAAATGAGGTGACGAGTGTATGGGCGTGCACCGGTAGGGATTGTGACTTGGTCCATCCCGTAGCGACTATTAAGCCGCGTACTTGATTTGAAACCTTATGATATCTCATGTTATAGACATTTATATTGTATTATGGGATGTATGTCATGTTTGGAGCCTTGTGTCGACCTATTAAGACCCTTAGGGGCATTTGTATTGTTTTTCCTCACTCTATTTGATTAAAAGCATATCCTAAGTCATGTTTTACCTGTTTATTGTTTTAAACTAGTTTTATCACTCTACTTCTTAATGTGAGAACTACTCGGACTGAGTTCCTTGAATTCTACTGTTATGTCTGAGTGGCTGTGAGGTTAATGACTGAGAGAGGTTGAGGACCTAATGGTGAGGACTATAAATATTATGGATTGGGCTGCACGCCCCAGTAATATTATATGTATATATTATGGATCGGGCTGCACGCCGCAGTAATACTTATATGGATCGGGTTGCACGTCGCAGTGATATATATATTGGATCGGGCTGCACGCCACAACGATATGACGCCTGGGCTGTAGGAGCCCCTCCAGAGTTTGTGCACCCCCAGTGAGTGTAGTCGACTATAAACTATGGATCGGACTGCACGTCGCAGAAGTTATTATGATTATTACTATTATGAGGTGTATTTGAGCCTGAGTGCTGAGTGTGAGTACTGAGTGACGAGAGCTGAGTCGTGAGTGACTGAGAGGCTTGCCTGAGAGGCTATATTTATGAGTGATACCTTGCCCGAAGGGCCCATTTATGATATTTTTGCTGATTTCACTCTTCTTTTAAAATAAGCCTCTGTTGAAAACTGCTAAGTAATGAAACTGAAGCTTTATGAAGAAACTGGTTTTAAAACTGTTGAGTTTAACTTGATAATCTCTCGTTTACTCTTCTATATGTTTGTAAACTGCTCGTTACTGCTTTCACAACTTATTTACTTTAGTTACTTACTGAGTTGGTGTACTCACGTTACTCCCTGCACCTTGTATGCAGATCCAGGTGCCCGAGCGGCAAAGTGAGGGTCCTTAGCATTGTCAGAGTTTGCCAGAGATCTCAAGGTAGTTGCATGGCGTCCGCAGCCCTGCTTTCTTCCTCTTATCCTTGTTTTCCCGCATTTTAGACTTGTTATGAATTAGACAATCAGATTTGTATATTTAGAGGCTCTAGACTCGTGATACCAGATGTTTGGGTTGTGTTGGTTTAATATTTTATTGATTTCCGCACATTTTTAGATGTTTTATACATTTTTTATGAAAATTGAGATTTTAAACCCGTGTTAGAAAATGGTTTTATAAAATAAATTTGTTGTGATTAAATATTTGGGTTGGCTTGCCTAGTAATGTGATACGCACCATCACGACCAAGTATTTGGGGTCGTGACAATATGGGAATAACATAACTGCTATTAATTAAAAATATATCTAAATACATAAGAATACATACTGAAATATACTGAATACATATTGCTGAATACCTATAGCTAGATAATTCAGTGAAACACATTGAAGCTTTAAACAAAGTGAATACACTAATTATAGGGAATATAACATAATACATCAGTAGACAACATAACTTAAAGGCTATTAAGTATTCCTTCATCAACATCTGAAAGACAAAAAAGCCATTCATGTATTCTAAAAGCAAAAAAGGTTGACTAAAACCATAATGTATTCTATAATAAGCTTCAAAAACTATCTTCACATAAAACTATTCTTCATAGAAAACTATATTCAAAAAACCATCTTCAAAAACTATCTTCACAGAAAACTATCTTCAAAATCTATCTCCACAGAAAACTATTCTAAAACTATCTTCACAGAATTATCTGAATCTGTGATTTCCCTAACAATCTTTGCAGGTGCTTCATTCTCACTTACGACATCGGCATCTATCTTCCGCATAGCATAGTCCCAAAGGAGGTGTCATCACCCAAAACCCGACCCGTCGTGATGGTGCCTATCGTGAAACTAGGTCAGCCTCAACTCAACAATCAACACGATAATAATAAGTTTGAAATCATTTACGGAAGCTTTTAACAGTTAAAAAACTATTTGAAATATAAGAAATTCCAAGAATAAATACAAACTAGCCCAAAACCGGGGTGTCACTGAGTGCATGAGCGTCTAAGGAAAATACATAGTCTAATATATTATCCAAGGGAACAACTGAAATACAACTGGAAAGTAAGGTGGAGAGCCAAGGCCTACGAACGCCGTGCAGATACCTCAATAATCTCCTAAATCAGAAGCCTCGATCAACCACCACCACTAGATCCAAAGTGCCTGAATCTACACATGAGGTGCATGGGGTAACGTGAGTACACCAACTCAGTAAGTAACAAGTCCAACCTTTGGACTGATAGGTAGTGACAAACTCAACCTCCTCAAGGATAACAGAAATAATATACAGAAAAGTAGGCATGCTTTCAGTTAAATAAATAGCTCGAACAATAAGACAAAGCAAGTATGAACAAGGTAAAGAAGTGTAACTCTGCTACATCTACATGTCAATGCACATGTTGTATGGAATGCATCATGTGCCCACAATGTCAAATGCTCGTCCACTCAGTACTGTATATGGCTCGTACAGTCCAGGGAAGATCCATCCTGGAACATATACATCTCTGACAACAGTCACTCAGTACTGAGGAAGGCCATTCCAGCCGATAAAGAAGGTCCATCTCTAGATAATAACAATAACAACCTCACAACCACTCGTTACTACATATGGCTCACAAGGCCTAGGGAAGATCCATCCCGGAATATATATATATACACACACACATCACTGACAACAGTCATCCAGTACCGAGGAAAGCCATTCCAACCTATGGAAAAGATCCATCTCCAGATAATAAGTGCTTCAGACAAGATCCATGTCCAGGGAAGATCCATCCCTCAATAATATCATCTGCGCTCACCGGGGTGTAAAGACTCCGGGGGAGCTTCTCTTAGCCCAAGCGCTATAACAAGCCAACGAAGGCATGTTCAATATCTTGTTACGACGTGCAGCCCGATCCCATACCGTCACTCAATATCAGGCTCTCGGCCTCACTCAGTCATGATTCTCCAGTCTCACACACACGGGCTCAAAATTCCATGATACTAGCCCGAAACAATGTTATGATATGCCAATAACAATAATCGAGACTGAGACATGATATAATATGCATAAACAGGACTGAGTATAGAATATCAATGAAGCTAATCATATGACAGCAAGAAACGACCTCTCGGGTCTCAACAATATCGGTGTGAAGCCTTAACATGATAATTAGTATAATTTACAGCTTATTAACTTAATCACATATTTACAACGCAGATATCAGCAAGAAAGAGTCATTAAGTGGTGCCATGGAATGATCTAGGCAGCGATTCTCACGGTGCACGCCCACACGCCTGTCACTTGGCATTTGCGTCACCTTAATAGTAATCATAGAACACATAGTTCGGGGTTTCGAACCCTCAGAACCAAGTTTGGAAAGCGTTACCTACCTCAAGCCAAGCCAAACTCTAGCCTGCAATGCCCTTGCCTCTCGATTCGGCCTCCAAATGATCTGACTCTAACCAAAATCAGTATATTATCATCAATATATGCTAAAGGAATGAAACCCAGACGAAAATTATCAAATTAGATCAAAAATCCCGAATTTGCTCAAACCTGGCCCCCCGGGCCCACACCTCGGATTCCGATAAAAATCACATCAATAAAATACTTATCCTCCCACGAGTCTATACATTCCAAGACATCAAAATCGGACCTCATATGACCCCTCAAATCACCACTCAAAGCTCTCCAAAACTCAAGCCCTAATCCTCCATTTTTAAGTTTTAAATTCCACTAATTTCATGATTAAACAATGGAAAAATCATCATAAACACAAATAATAAAGCCCAAGTAACTTACCCCATTGAAAATCCTTGATTCCTCTTGAAAATCACTGCCCAAAGCTCAAATACCGACCAAAAATGGTGAAGAATGACCAAATATTCGTGAAGGAGCCTTTATATACACTCTGCCCAGCACTTCCGCATCTGCGCAAAATCCTCCGCTTCTGCGAAATTTCATTAAAAGGCATTTCCGCACCAGCGGTTGCCTGACCGCACCTGCGGTCATCACAGATGCGGGGACCAAACCGCACCTACAACCCCTTCTGTGCACCTGCGCTACATAACCGCTTCTGCGGACCTCGCACCAGCGGTCCCCAATCCGCATGTGCGGAAATAACAGGAACAACAAATTCTGCAGCACAACTCAATATCCAAACTTTCCGATAACCATCCGAAATCATCCTGAGGCCCTCGGGACCTCATCCAATAATACAAACAAGTCACATAACATCATTCAAACTTAGTCGAGCCTTCAAATCACTCAAGACAATACTAAAACACCGAATCAACCTCGAATTCAAGCCTAAGAACTTATAAACTTTCAAATTCCACAAACGACGACGAAACCTATCAAATTACCTCCGAAGGACCTGAAATTTTGCACACACATCCCAAATGACACAAACGGACCTACTCAAATTTTCGGAATTCCACTCCGACCTCTATATCAAGATTTTCGCTGCCGATCGGAAAACGCCAAATTTCCAATTTTGCCAATTCGCACCTAAATCAACCACGGACCTCCAAACCACATTCCGAACACGCTCCTACGCCCAAAATAACCTAACGGAGCTATCCAAACCATCAGAATTCACATCCGAGACCTCCTACCCATAAGTCAACATCTAGTTAACTTTTCCAACTTAAGCTTACTCAAAAGAGACTAAGTATCTCATACCTCTCCAAAACCTCTCCGAACCCAAACTAACTAACCCGATACCACATAATACAGCTGAAGAAGACATAAAGAAGCAGAAATGGGGGAAACGGGGTTGAAATTCATAAAACGACCGGCCAGGTCGTTACATCCTCCCCCACTTAAACATATGTTCACCCTCGAACGTGCCCAAAGTTGTTCCGAAAACCATCAAATCATTGTGTAACCTTACCATGCACATACCCGGGGGTGATCCCACGTCACCCTATCTCATATCAGTCCGATAACACAACAACAACAACAACAACAACAACCTAGTATAATCCTATTTAGTGGGGGTCTGGCGAGGGTAGTGTGTACGCAGACCTTACCCCTACCCTGGGGTAGAGAGGCTATTTCCAAATAGACCCCCGACATCCTTCCCTCCAAGAACTTCCCACCTTGATCTTGGGCAGACTCGAACTCACAACCAACGAACTGAAATTTCACAATCCAACCTAGCCTATAAACTTTAGAACCAAATTTCCGCTTCCGAAATTATCTATAAGATTATAATCTCACATCTACACACCGAATAAATCTGAACATGTTGTATCAAGCCATAACCACAATTCAAGATGGAAATCACAGGATATACCACACCACTCGAACACTCATAGCAAAAACTTCAAATCACAGCAACTGCTAAAATAACCGAATACCGATAATAAACCTCTTATCAAATAAAGCCTCATTCCAACACTTTCATACTTCCAATGATGAATGAAACACGCAGAAAGTCATAACCATCCCTTAGATCAACCAGTCATGGAGCTCCCACTCCTTCTGCAAGGACCATAGTAAATTTCTAAGTCGAAACCCGATATTATCCTTCCTACATGCTGAAATCGAATCTGATAGTATTCTTTCTAGTTCCCAATGACCTCAATCTCATCCAACACGACTACCCTATTAACATGACACATCAATACCATCTAAAGCCACAACTCGTGCAATCCGTGCACCAAAAAGCAACAACCCAAATGTACTCAAATCATGAAAAAAATGACTCAAGAGAGAGCTATACCGCAAGCTCACCAATACCACCACAACACAATGCTGAGAACCCATCACACATCGTAGAACCAGAACACACGAGTCTAACCCGAAGGATCATACCTCTACATAATTTTGCTACAATGCGCGACCCTATCCAAACACTGGTCCACATGAAACACCTCAAGTCATTATGCTCAAAATCTACAACCACGCGTAATTTAATGTCTAGTACCAAAAACAAATCATCATAACCACGGCGAACCAATGACATAACACCATACAAACCCGAAAGGACATAACCAATACATCATCCACCGAGCAATACACAATACTCTTCTTGCTCGAATTCCACTCTGAGACCCCAACAGAACCGCACCATATGTGCCTATAACCAACAAATCATAATGCCTCACAACACGAAAAGATAACTCATCGATCACCCCCAAAACACTAATAAGCTCAATAACAATTGAATCAACGTATCCCTCAATAATAGCAACTCGGAGTCAACAAAGCCGACTCGATGCAGAACATACATCGACATTGGCCTACCAATGAACACCTTATCAAGGAGTTCCTGAAGCTACCCTTCATCTCCTTTAACTCCGCCGATGCCATACGATACGATGCCCTGCACTAAATCAATACCGAAATCAACCATCCTATCCGACGGCATGCCCGGTAGCAGGAAACATATCCGGAAAATCCTTCACCACCGGAACTGAATCAATAGTAGGAGTCCCTACACTGACATCCCTTATGAAGTCCAAATAAGGAAGACACTTATTCCCAACCATCCGTTGGTCTTCAAAATGAAATCACTCTACTAGGAACATAATCCGTCGAACCTCGCCACTCAATCCGTGGCATCCCCCGGCATAACCAACATCACCGACTTAGCGGTACAATCCAGAATAGCACGACATGGAGACCATTAGTCCATACCCAATATCACATCAAAATCAAACATACTAAGCAACAAGGATCCACCTCGGTCTCCAAACCCTCGATAGTCACCACACAAGACTGTTACACGTGACCCACAACCACAATATAAACTGTTTATAAGAACTCCCAGACTCTAAATCCATATATCACACGAATCACCTTATCCGATCCCAATTCCACTGTCCGAATATATAACACACCTATAATATCCAATCATTCCACGAGGGATACTCTTAAAATTCTTCTATGCCACCAAGCAGACTCGAATGTCAACAGTCGATCAAACAATAGAGCACCGCAATACTAAGGAAGTACCCTTAACTCAAACACATTTCCCTTCGGAAATGTATACCCCTATCAAGTCGCGCCAATTAGTGATATTATTTACCTAGTTATCTGAAACTGCCCATGTTGTCTAAGAATTTATGACCTTCCATTCAGAATTGAATCGTGACCTTACACATGTAAATATCAACCCTATACAACATACCGTATATGACAAATATGAGGGCTTCATAATCCATTTCGAGCCACAAGAAACTACGTACTCCACTAGCCAAGAACTTTCCATTTGATCCAATCTAGAAGAAAATTGCTATACAATGCTCTTACAACCAGTAGAAAATATACATCTCTAACCGTGGTAGAAACCATCGCGAACTCTCTAAATTCCATTTGCACAAAACCAAACCGTCGGGACTGAATCCTTCTAACTCAACCAAGCTACGCGAGTCACCAAAACTCAAGAGCATTGCCATGAAACACCTGTAGAAACTCATTACTTCATAAACACCCAAACAACTAATCATATCCCTTACCATGCCGATCCGGCCTACTACCTAGCTATCATATTTATCCAAGTTACTTCTAAATTTCCTTCAAATTGATATTTCCCCTTGCCATAATATCGCAATCCTCAACCCAGACTCACCACACGAGACTCAAGCATGAAACCACATCGTCTAAGGCTCGTAAGCCGCTGAATACTCTCTTGAATATTCCCAAAGGTACCACATTCAAAATACTTACCCTGAAGAGACTTCCTGCGAATCTAAAGCCATTACCTTCACCTTCCTGATACTGATGTGTAGAATCCATAATGATATAGAAATTCCACAAGTCTTGACACCCTCCAATGTAAACCTCAGTTTCTGGCTCCCTCCTGAAGATCTTCAATTATTACATATAAGTCTTGAATCCATTAAAACCATCCTCGGGAGTCATCCACTCTACTCAGGTTTCAATTAAACTGATCAACCGAACCAAATAACAGCAACACATATGGGAGTAACCCCACCTTAATACAACCAAATAAATTCCTGCTCTATGCACCATACATCCTTTACCAATAACAACTCAAGTTATTCTGTGATTCTCATTCACCCATAAAGCATGACATAACCTTTATTAAAATTTCCTTTACTAGAGCCATCCTCGATCTCAACCCCTGCAAGCCACAACTAATTCACTAGTATACCTCAAACTGAAACCAATACAACACATAACCGTGCAATCAACTAATCAATAGCGGACTCCCCCACTTGGCTCAAAGCCATAAGTCAAAACATACAGAAATCACAATGCCCATACTCTACTACTGCCATAATACCATGGTGAGGTTAAGCTAAATCCTTCATAAGTTCGTGCAACACAAACCATCTAGTACTTCAAATCATCTCTAAGTCTCACATTTATCCTCGTAATAGTCAAGACAACTCTCATACGCGATCCAAACTCAAACTGCAGTACATATAAGTCACTGGTAAAAGAGGACTTTCAACAAGCAACACAAGGATCACACAACTTCAATATACTCCGCAGGAGATAACCCACATGTTCCGCCTCAAACTAACTTCTCTTTATACCCTTCCACCATCATAAACATCACACAATCACCAAATCTCCCTGAGTCTGAACTCATATCTTAACATGAAATCTACTTTATTCCCCAACTAGAACACATGAAAAGATCCTTCACACACCCATAACTCGGGGCTATATATCAAATCACGATAGAAATCGAGCACTAAATAGTTCTTTCTACCCTCAAGCAGACCCTTCTTGTCACAGTCAAATCATATGAACACATCTCGCAGTCACATCATACTCATCATATAGCCATCTAGTCATCACTTCCACTAATAGGGACACTACCGAACATATGAATCCAGAAGCGCGTGCCTACATAATCAACACCTCAGCGCTCAAACTAGGCAAAACCTGGCCTCAAGTCCTCCAAACTAGCCCCAACATCAACACACAGAAATCACATCTCGCCCTTCGGTCAGAGGATCACAAGCCGTCGATGCACAGTTGATACCAAGCGCTCATGCACGCACATAAATGTGTGGAAGGAATTCAAGGAGTTAAGCTTCGGGCTGAATCAACGACGCACGATAGGTATTCAAGAATGTGAAGTTTATTTCCTAAAGGTTCCGCAACCTCTCAAAGATAAGTACAAACGTCTCCGTACCAATCCAGGAGACTCTACTAAATCTGCTCATGACTCGTGAGACCTATGTAACCTAGGCTCTGATACCAACTCATCACAACCCAAAACCCGACCCGTCATGATGGCACCTATCGTGAAACTAGGTCAGCCTCAACTCAACAATAAACACGATAATAATAAGTTTAAATCATTTACGAAAGCTTTTACAGTTAAAAACTATTTGAAACATAAGAAATTCCAAGAATAAATACAAATAAGCCCAAAATCAGGGTGTCACTGAGTGCATGAGCGTTTAAGGAAAATACATAGCCTAATATATTGTCTAAGGGAACAACTGAAATACAACTAGAAAGTAAGGTGGAGAGCCAAGGCCTGCGAACGCCGTGCAGATACCTCAATAATCTCCTAAGTAAGAAGCCTCAATCAACCACCGCCACTGGATCCAAAGTGCCTGAATCTGCACACGAGATGTAGGGGTAACGTGAGTATACTAACTTAGTAAGTAACAAGTCCAACCTTTGAACTAATAGGTAGTGACGAACTCAACCTCCTCAAGGATAACGGAAATAATATACAGAAATGTAGGCATGCTTTCGGTTAAATAAACAGATCGAACAGTAAGACAGAGTAAGTATGAACAAGGTAAAGAAGTGTAACTCTGCTATATCTCCATGTTAATGCACATGTTGTATGGAATGCATCATGCTGAGTGCCTCATATGCCCACAATCTCAAATGCTCGTCCACTCAGTACTGTATATGGCCCGTACAGCCTAGGGAAGATCCATACCGGAATATATACATCTCTGACAATAGTCACTTAGTACTGAGGAAGGCCATTCCGGCCTATAGAGAAGATCCATCTCCAGATAATAACAATAACAACCTCACAACCACTCGGTACTGTATATGGCTTACAAGGTTTAGGGAAGATCCATCCCGGAATATATATACACATTACTGACCACAGTCATCCAGTACCGAGCAAGGCCATTCCAGCCTATGAAGAAGATCCATCTCCAGATAATAAGTGCTTCGGACAAGATCCATGTCCAGGGATGATCCATCCATCAATAATATCATATGCGCTCACTGGGGGTGTAAAGACTTCGGAGGGGCTTCTCTTAGCCCAAGCGCCAACGAAGGCATGTTCAATATCTTGTTGCGACGTGCAGCCCGATCCCATACTGTTACTCAATATCAGGCTCTCGGCCTCACTCAGTCATCACTCTCCAGTCTCACACACACGGGCTCAAAATGCCATGATACTAGCCCGAAACAATGATATAATATGCCAATAATAATAACCGAGACTAAGACATGATATAATATGCATGAACAGGACTAAGTTCAGAATATCAATGAAGTTAATGATATGACAACAATAAACGACCTTTCGGGTCTCAACAGTATCGACGTGAAGCCTTAACATGATAATTAGCATAATTTATAGCTTATTAACTTAATCACATAGTTCCAACGCAGATATCAGCAAGAAAGAGTCACTAAGTGGTACCATGGAATAATCCAGGCTGCGATTCTCATAGTGCACGCCCACACACCCGTCACTTGGCATTTTTGTCACCTTAATAGTAATCATAAAATACATAGTTCGGGGTTTCGAACCCTTAAAACCAAGTTTAGAAGTGTTACTTACCTCAAGTCAAGCCAAACTCTAGCTCGTGATGCCCTTGCCCCTCGATTCGGCCTCCAAATGCTCCGACTCTAACCAAAATCAGTATATTATCATCAATATATGCTAAAGGAATGAAACTCATACAAAAATTATCAAATTAGATCAAAAATCCCAAATTTGCTCAAACCTGGCCCCCGGGCCCACGCCTCAGATTTCGATAAAAATCATATCACTAAAATCCTTATAATCCCACGAGTCTATACATACTAAAAACATTAAAATCGGACCTCAAATGACCCCTCAAATCACCACTCAAAGCTCTCCAAAACTCAAGCCCTGATCCTCCATTTTTAGGCTTTAAATCCCACTAATTTCATGATTAAACAATGGAAAAATCATCAAAACACAGATAATAAAGCCCAAGTAACTTACCCCATTGAAAATCCTTGATTCCTCTTGAAATCACTGCCTAAAGCTCAAATCCCGGCCAAAAATGGTGAAGAATGACCAAAAATTCACGAAGGAGCCTTTATATACACTCTTCCCAGCACTTCCGCATCTGCGGTTCCCATTACGCATCTGCGGGGCCGCATCTGCGCAAAATCCTCTGCTTCTACGAAATTTCATTAAAAGGCATTTTCGCTTCTGCGGTTGCCTGGCCACACTTGCGGTCATCGTAGATGCGGGGACCAAACCGCACCTGCAACCCCCTCTGCGCACTTGCGCTACATAACCGCTTTTGCGGACTTCACACCAGCGATCCTCAATCTGCGGGTGCGGAAATAACAGGAACAGCAAAATCTGCAGCACAACTCAAATTCCAAACTTTCCGATAACCATCCGAAATCATCCCAAGGCCCCCGGGATCTCATCCAATAATACGAACAAGTCACAACATCATTCAAACTTAGTCGAGCCTTCGAATCACTCAAGAAAATACCAAAACACAGAATCAACCTTGGAGTCAAGCCTAAGAACTTATAAACTTTCAAATTCCACAAACGACGCCGAAACCTATCAAATCACTTCCGAAGGACCTGAAATTTTGCACACACGTCCCAAATGATACAACAGACCTACTCAAATTTTCGGAATTCCATTCCGACCTTTATATAAAGATTTTCGCTGTCGATCGGATAACGCCAAATTTCCAATTTCGCCAATTCGCACCTAAATCAACCATGGACCTCCAAACCATATTCCGAACACGCTCCTACGCCCAAAATCACCTAATGGAGCTATTCGAACCATCAGAATTCACATCCAAGACCTCTAACCCATAAGTCAACATCCGGTTGACTTTTCCAACTTAAGCTTACTCAAAACAGACTAAGTGTCTCATATCTCTCCAAAACCTCTTCGAACCTGAACCAACCAACCTGATACCACATAATACAGCTGAACAAGTCATAAAGAAGAAAAAATGGGGGAAACGAGGTTGAAATTCCTAAAAAGACCGGTCGGGTTGTTATAAGAGGGCACCATATATTTGACGGAGTAAATTGGCATCAAATGTTGTTTGTGGAACCAATCCATAAGTACTCAAAGAAGCTGCGTATGCCGCAACATGCAACCCACAATCCCTGAAAATGTAGATTGACACAATTAAATATAATTCATATTATTAGTGTTATAAATGATACAAGAAAAATGATTGAATTCATACATGCTCTCAGGCTTTTGTTGAGGCACATTCGAAATGAAAACAACATCAAAGGGATCAGTTTGTGCCTTGTCATTGTATACTGGTTTGCGAGACCAATCTATGCCTTACTTATCTCTATAAAAATCATTGATTGATATGTATAGAGGTACAAGCTTAGCAAGCTTATCTATCTCAGAACCCACATAAGCATCATGATCTGTTGATCGGTAGGAGTCATATACGTCGATACATATCTCCTTAAATGAGACAACTATCAATATCCAATGAAGTATGTCCTTCAAGTTGACTGGTTTCAAGACATTGTCAACTATATGCCATGGTACATTAACTAGCAATCCTGTAGCCCCTTATGTATTCACATACAATGTCATCTTCCTTGGCTACACTTGCATTACTATCTGCATCATTATACTTGTCGAAGATTTCAGCAATTCTTGTCTTGAATATACAATCAATAGTGGAATATTTGAATGTGGTGATTTGGTTGTACTTGCCCTTCTTTCTCAGGTAGTAAAATATGACATCAATATGTTGTATATAAAATTGAATACATAGTATCAGTACATTGAATTAAAAAAAAAAGGAAAATAAGCTTCATTGAAGAAACTGAATATATACAGGTATTATATGTTGAAGAAACTGATTATAGAACTCAATACTGCCGAAAACAAATTGAATATAGTGCGTATAGTTAGATACATACTGCTGAATACAGTTAAGTATTTCACTTTGCATATTGTTAAATACCTACTACTAAATAAATAATGCTCTCAATAGTGCATACAATTAAATACATAACGATGAATGCATACTACTTTTAACAAATTGCTAGATAAAATATTAAAACACAATGAAGTTTGAGATAAATTAATATCACTAAATATATTGCATACTTTGAATACAATTAAATACACTAAATACATTGAAATACATTGAATTCAATGAGAGCAGAGAAAACACTCATATACTATAAATATAATATTTAACTGTATTTCTATTAATATAAAATACATCTCAATACACTGTATTCAAAAACATGAACAGTGAATACAAAATCTGTATGACAAGAACAAAATCGGTATGAAACACAAATTTTGACAAACCATGTATAAAATATGAATTAAACTGAATGTACAAGGGTTATATCTTACATTGTCATTCCATAATTGACCGTCAAATGATAGAAGGTAAAACCAATTTTTTGAAGTGACTTCATGAACTCCAAAATCCAACGGTATAGGCAGTGTTGACTTGTGTTTTTTGTAATAATATTCCTTATCCTTTCTACAGGGATTTGGAAAAAATATTATATCCATATAATAATTGATAAAACTATACATTATAGATTGAAAGAAGAAACTTACTTTTGATCGTGTTTAGCAAGAAGACCATCACAAACGTATTTCTCGTATTCTTAAATGATTAACGTAGGATGTGGCCTCGATATTAAATCATCTTCAAATAGTGTTTTTTTCAAATATGGGAGTCAACTTTATTAAGGTACCTAGGGTTCATCAGCGTCATTAATAGCGATATTTAATTATAGTTATTATGGAAAAATATATCATAACTTTATACTACATAGTTTTTGTATAAGAGTACTAACCGGCCGAGTCGAAGTTTGACTCGTAAGACGAAGAATACCATCGACTTGGACGTCGAGTCCTATGAGAGGTAAAGGGGTTGAATCAACGAGTTTTGCTGCTTGATGTATCACAATTCTAGTGTCTGAAATTTGACTTGGAAGGAACTCATCCGCCAACTCAAATTGTGATACATATATTTCTTTGGATACATCCTCGCTAGTTTTAGGTAGTATAATACACGATACCTCCGATGTAGTAGGCCCCTCCTTTCTTACTTCACCACATGCAGGATTAACCTCTGTAGATGCATTTAATGTGTATCCAGTTAAAATAGCATGTGATTGTTCATCGACATAAATGTTAGTGTTTAGCTTCTTTTCCATGGCCTAATAATACACCCAATAGAATATATTAATATAGCACATGTTTTACAGACTCGTATTCTGTTAATGTATTCAGATATATATGAGTGTATTCTAAATCATATATGTTGTTGTATACATGATTAAATTGAGGAATAGTTAAGGCTGTTTTACAATATGTATCTAGAAAAATCATGAATTCAGATATAATAATGTGTTTACATGTATATAAGTGTATTATGGAACATGTATGTTGTTGCATACATGATTAAAATGAAGAATAATAAAAGCTGTTTTATAATATGTGTTTAGAAATCATGAATACATATATAAAACTGTATTCACATGTGTATAAGTGTATTCTGTAACATGTATGTTGCTATATACATGATTAAACTGAATAATAGTAAAATCTAACTTATAATATATATTCATAATATAGTTATATAAACATATACATACACTGATTACATATGTATTGCTATACAACATATATACTAAAGAGGTTAAAAAATGTTAACCTCTGAATTCTTCCCAACAGCTACATCACTTTGTATTTGGCATTTGGGATTATCGTGCAGGTTGGCCTCGGTTGACATTTGAATACCATCATCATGTCTCCTAGTATATTTCTTTCTTTGGTATACCCTTTCTGTATTTTTATTGGCTTTAACGTGTTCAGAAAGCTTTTTAAAATTTTCATTAATCAATGTTCGTAGAGAATTGAACTCGCCCATCACCTAATAAATACACAAACAATTAGAAAGGGGTTAGAAACATATATGAAAGTTAATAAATAAGCTGTAAAGTTGAATATGTTTTAACAATACTTACATACATTGAATGAATTTAGATCTTTCCTCAAAGAAGACAAATCATCAGATTTAGAATCTGCTGGCTTCTTAACACTCAGTACAGTTTCCTTTATTTCAATCTTATCAGTAGGAGGAAACTTGGTTTGACGTATTGCGTACACATGTGAAATTGGACTCTCTGCAGTTGAGGGATCATTTAGCTGTTGTTTGCGCTTTTTGTGAGGCGATGATGAAGATGGACCAACACTTGCATCATGTTTCTTCTTAGGCTAAAGAAGTGGTGTAGTACTAAAGTCATCCAAATTATCTTCATTGTTGTCCGAATGAATAGGACTTCTGTCTACATCAACGCCTTCCGGAGGAACCTGAATAATAGCAAGCCCTCTAGCATTTGGTTGAATGTTGTTGTATGTCATCTGAAAATAGAAATACACTCAAAGTGAATCACACTTGTTGTATGATTACAAATGTAATATGCTTTATGTATATGGGCAATTATATATATACATATATTCAGTTGTATTGTATACAAAATTATGTACATTGAATTAAATGTGTAGCTGTAAACTGTATTATGTATTCTACTATATTCCAGTTAATTTGGAAAACAGTAACATTGATGTATGATGTATGCAACTGTATTTAATCTTTAATTCTAACACTGTATTATATATTCTACTGTATTCGAGTTAATTATGAAAACATGGACATTGATGTATGATGCATTGAACTATTTTCATTTTTAATTTCAACACTATTTTTTACTAACAGAAATCTATTCTAAAACTAAAGTACCAGTCAATTAACTAATAGTAAATTACCATGTTTCCCTAGTCATTGAATATGACGTTCATCAAGTAAGCATAAGTTGGCTGGCTGACAGTTAATTTCCAATTGAGTATTCTGGGAATCCGATTATCAACTCGGAGTACAATTTTAGGGTCAACCTTTGAACAACACTCGTAAAATCATACTTCCATAGCGAGATCCATCCCAGCTATCCTGTAATACTTCCTCTGAGAATCCATCTTCTTGTCAATAGACCTAATAAGGGCCTGGAATGCATCCTTGCCCCATGGATAATCAGAATATATCCCGCTCTCGACCAAGTAAAAATATAGTCTTGGGATGGTAAAACAGTTATTCTCGGTGGTTAATATGAAAGTATATATGAAATACAACACAACTATTTTAATGACATCCACATCGTTGTCATAACCCCAATTCTTGTCATCAAAAAAATAACAACAACAACAACAACCCAGTATAATCCCACCAATGGGGTTTGGGGAGGGTAGTGTGTACGCAGTCCTTACTCCTACCCTGAGGTAGAGAGGTTGTTTCCGATAGACCATCGGTATCCCTCCCTCCAAGAGCTCCCCCAACCTGCTCTTGGGGTGACTCGAACTCACAACCTCTTGGTTGTAAGTGGAGGGTGCTCACCACTAGAGCAACTCACTCTTGTCATCAAAGCATTTCAACAAATATTTCTTCTTGACATTCTTTGCACCGCCAAAGTATGTATCCACAATCTTGTTAGGCATCTTTGTGTTAAATTAAAAATCTTCAACGTCACTAACACAATCGAGACCAGTAACTAGCACAAAATCCCTGATTGAAAAGCATAATGTTGTACTATTCACATATATTGAAAATGAATCATCATGACTTTCTTCCAACTGTAGAACCATGAAGCATATGAATAATTGATGTTGAACCTCACCCCGCTTCATATCAAGAAAACTTCCAAAATAAGTAGTACCAAATATTTTGTACTGCTCTGGAGTAAGCTTTTCTTTGAGGTCGGAAACTATGTTTGTGTTAGTATAGGAACTGATATGCGGTGATAAAATAGGCGGGTGTTTAACAAATAGTTTTATTTCATACATATAACAAAAATTACAAAAATAAAATAAATGAGTGAAAATATAGATGAATACTGTTATTTGGAATACATAACTCATTCATGATTTGCAAACACAATGTATTGATAATTACCACAAAAAATGAGAGTCATGACAATAACTGTTATTCTAAATACAACAGAATACAGTTGGATTAAGAATACAAATGAAAACACTTAGTTGGAATACACAACTAAAACTAGAACAACTAATGTATTTAAAAAAGTTGTTGAATGAACTAAAATACATCTAAATACAACAGTCAAAAGTCACTATAATAAGTACAAATCAGTGTAGGCACTATTGAATATATATAAATACATCAACATACAAGAAGAGAAACCCACTGTAGAAGGTAATAATCAATGTATGCGGACTCAAATACATATAAATACATCTACAATTACCTTTTCGTTCGATGTTTCCGAGATAGTTCCTGTATCGACCTCTTTTCCTTTATCCCCTGAAGCATCATCCATACGTTTTCTTCTCTTTTCCGCATCAGGAAGTGTTGATTCTTTCGAAAATTTCTCAATTGGGCTTGTTTCGATATGTCATTGCGTATTTTTGTTCTCCTTTTTGCATTAGTTGTTGCTACTGAACCTGCAAATACATGTTCCTCTTGAATGATTTGCAAATCGAAAGATGTCCCCTCGAAATTGAGTGCTTTGGTATGTATACCTCGGGTAACCCTCTTTTGAGTTATTGAATCAGCAATCGGAGAGGAGATTTCAAGTTTTCTGGTGAAAGCATAACAATGATGATTATTTATAAAAAATTAGTAAAGAGAAACAAAAGAAGCGTAGTACCAGTGAACATCTAACAACTTTAACACTTACCAACTTTTTGGAGCAAAAAATATTGAAAATTGAGAGAGACAATATAGATGATAAAGGGAGAATCGTGGAGAGAGAGAATGAGGAAGAGAGTGGTGATGTCAGAGAGAGATCGGAGAGAGAGAAGTTTGATACTATACGGTGATTTCGTGAGAGAAAAAACAGAAAGAAGGAGAGAGAAAAATAATACACATCGTATTTAATGGCTTAACGGTAGGAAGTGGCCATCAATAGATATTTTGCTATAAAAATTAAAAAGTAGCTATAGAAAATAATTTTTTAAAAGTGTATTTATTTATAATAAATAAGGTTTAAACATTTGCTATAGGAGGCAAAATTTCCTTTATTCTATACATAATCTACCTTTTATTAAATTATTCACCAAAGTCTATCCGGTTCACATTATTTTGTACTTGTTCAATTGTTCGCCAAACTCTACGAGATTAACATAACTTTGTGTTAGTTGTATTTTACCTATTTGTTAAATTATTCATAATTCGATCCAATTGATGTGATTTTGTGCTTGTTTAATTGTTTTCAAACTCTACCAGACTAGTATGGCTTTGTATGTTGTAATTTTACCTATTTGTTAAATTGTTCACAATTCGACCCAATTGACATGATGTTGTGCTTGTTTAATTGTTCATCAAACTATACCAGACTAATATGATTTTGTGTTATCTACAATTGGCCTATCAATTAAATTGTGCATCAAAATCTACTTGAATGTCATAATTAATCTATGTTGTTCAATAAAGTAATTTTCAAAAATACAATTTGGTATAGAACAATATGACAAAATGGTAGAATTTGT
This sequence comes from Nicotiana sylvestris, assembly GCF_000393655.2. Taxonomy (NCBI): domain Eukaryota; kingdom Viridiplantae; phylum Streptophyta; class Magnoliopsida; order Solanales; family Solanaceae; genus Nicotiana; species Nicotiana sylvestris. The sequence continues at coordinate 210,926,929 of NC_091059.1, read as the reverse complement.
AGCTACACAAAGGAAAGGATGCGAGGGTCATTTATTAAATGCCACTAATTACAGGGATATTCCGCTAAGACCAGCGCTATGCAGAACCACACCGTGCAATTTTTTGATGAACAAATTGATGAACCTTTGAAGACTTGAATAATGGTGTTTGCCCGAAAATCTCGAAGAAGAGTATTTGCAAATAATATATATATATATATATATATAAGAAAGAAATTTTCCGCTTAGGCAAAAGTTATTCTTCCTCGAATTAAATAAGTTAGTAGTATCACATTATCCCACATGGAGTAAATATGATTTGTTCATGTGCATCATTTGGCCGACAAAAATTGATCCACTTTTGCTTTATACTTGTTCCTTTTTTTTAGCACCATTGTCAAACACTTCGAATAAGATAGTCAAAAAATTTCTGAAGATCCCAATCAAACAACGGGCTCGTTTGGTACGATACAAGAATAATTAATTTCGGGATTAAATTTAAAAAGAGTTTATTTTATGTTTGGACGGTAGAAAAATACGGTATAATCAATTTCGGAATTAGTTATCCTGAGATTGTAGTATTTTTTTGTATTCCCATAAAAAAGTGAAATAGCAAATTAGGGGTGGGCATATATCGGGTAAAACCGATAACCCGAACCGTTAATTCTTTATTGGGTTATCGGTATTGGGTTATTGGGTTAACGGTTCGGTAACGGGTTAATTTTTTTTTTATTGGGTTATCGGTTCGAACTCGGTTTGCATTTTTGTTATTGGGTAAAAACCGATAACCCAATAAGAATGATGTAATTTACTAATTTACCCTTAAGTATATACTAGGGTTATTTATTTTCCTAATTCCCTCTTCACTCTTCAGTCTTCAGTCGTTTGTCTCTCAGTTCTCATTCTTGTTTCCGTCGCAGCCCCCAAGAGTCAAGACGCAAGACTCACCACCAGTTCTCCGCCAGACATCAGTAGATACTGCACGGAAGTGGGAGCGTGCTTTTGTTAAGAAACAACAAAAGTTGGCAGTTTACACATTCTGGCAGTTTGATTTCTTTGTTTTATATATTGCAAATTTTTTTAGTTGTTTTATCTTATCGGGTAAACCGATAACCGAACCGATAACGATATATAACCCATTAACCGATAACTGATAACCAATATCTTATCGGTTTGGTTATCGAGTTATGATATTTGTAAACCGATAACCGATAGGCAAAACCGATAATGTTCAAAACCGAACCGAACCGAACTGACCGATGTCCACCCCTATAGCAAATTCCGGGATAACTAATCCCATAACTTCTTTCCGACCAAACAGACCCCTGCAAGAATGATGAAGAGCACGTTTTAAAGTGAAAGAATTACAAGAAAATACATATGACTTCACACCATAACAAAAAATGGCCCATATTTTTAAGTTTTACCCCACCTAGCCCACATTTACATACTTTGAAAGCAATTGCAAATTCAAAATTTGTGTTCTTACAACCATTGCTTCTAAAAGCTATGGAGTTAATTCTTTGATCTCACAACCATTACTTTCACTCTCTCTTCTTCTCACATCTTCTACATATGCTTCAAGGGGCCGTGTATTTTTTGTTTCTCTTCTTGTGTCACCTGCTTGCAATGTATCCACTATTGAAGACCGTTCAAAGCTTTGCTTTTGAAAATGTTTTTTTTTTTGAATTTGTTAGTTGTTTGGATTGGGTGTTGTCCCAATTGATTGAAAATATCAAAAGAAGTTCAAAATTTAAATTTGAAGTGATTTGGAGTAGATTTGAGCAGGATTTGAGTTAAATTTCAGAAAAGACGCAAGGAAGAAGACGAAGTCAGTTTTTTGTAGAATTATGTATAATCTTGTATTTATATGAGTGTAGAAACACACTTTATATACTATTATACACTTTTATACACCTTTATACAAGCGTCTGTAGATGAACTTCTTCCACGATTTTCAGTTGTAATTCTCGTTCAAAACCAGTCCAAATCTCCATTAAATGACTTCAAATTTTATATACAACCTCCTTATACTATATCTAACAAGTTTAAATAACACCCACTCCAAATTTTTCACAAAATCAAATTCAAAATTTAAACCCACATATTTAAGCTTGTTAAAAATCTAATTCACCACCCAAATGAATTTGGTTTGTTGAATTAATATTTGAGTCATAGTTACTGATTCGAAAATTAATTTAAAAACTTGAGGATTCTTTTTTTAAAAATTAAATAGTAATTTTGAGAACCTATTTGAGTTGGATATTGAATCTTAGCCTATTATTTTTAAGCTAGTTGATTGTAAATTAAAATATGAGCTATAAAATTAAAAAGTATGGAGCTCAATTGTTCTTTTAAAGCTGGCACCTTGATATCTTCTAGTAGTAATATTTATTCTTCCCTAGTAATCTTTCCTCGTACAATTTATTTTTCTAAAATAGTTAATACTTACGTAATCATAAGAAAATAAAGTAGCGTTGGACAAAGAAAGAATAAAGACCATAGAGAACTGTAGATTGAGTCCAAGAAATACAATCTAGTTGGTATCTTCTCGCTGGTAAGTCTTGGTATCTTAGACGTAAATTTTGGTATCTTGACGTGAATAATTATATAAGATTTATCAAGAAAATAAGAATATTCGACAAAATAATCGAAGTGCATACGAATTAATGCGGTATATCGGATTCACCTTAAGATTACGATGTATTCCGGTCGAATTAATATGGTCTTATTAGAGCTCAATCTCATGTGTGATCGAATTGTAATCTGAAGACTTGTGGGCAATTATGTTAAAAAGACAATCCGAGCTGTATATTTAATCCTCGTACTGGTCATCACTGAGCTGTATATTGAAACAGAAGGCACGCGCTTCTCACGTGACATCCATTCGAAATAAATCTAAAAAAAATCCCGTATCAATCGCTTAAGGTAGTTGTACCATATGAAAGCCCAATCGTACCCTCAGGGTACATGAATGGGGGAAAAATATCCAACATGCGGGAAAAGGTCGAGTGTTAACACAACAAGTGGCGGGATTTATGCAATACAAAAAAGCTTCTCCTTCCTGTTGGAGTGGCGATCCGATAGGCGCGCTTTCTCTCACTCACGAGAAAACGGAGAAGACAATCCTCCTCTTCCTCTCCCTTTTCCTTTCTTCTCACTCTTTTCTTTTCTCTTTTCTCGTTGCTTTTATCATTATACAGATATATGATACTTAAAAGTTTCCTTTTTTAATTTTTCTCCTTTTTTCTTTATACATCATAATTTCGGTTGCTTTGGTTACCATATTTTGCCTTTTTCCGCATGTTTATTTAATTCTAGTCCATGGATCTGAACTTGATACCCGTGAGTTTTCTTTCTCGTTTTTTTTCTTCTAAAGGCTCTGTTTGTTGATAAAAGTTGAAATTCGCCTGATTTTGATTGGACGATTTTGATTTTTTGTGGTTGTGATAGAGGTGTTTGTGTAGAATTCGGATCTGTAGATCGCCGGCGAGCTGCATTTGTGTGTTATTTGACGTTCAGTAGTCAGAAGGATTTTGTTCTCTGGGATATTTTTTCTTCTGATTTTGGACAATGGACAAGAAGAAATATCCGATTGGGCCGGAGCATTACACGCTTTACGAGGAGATAGGGCAAGGAGTGAGTGCCTCGGTTCATCGTGCTTTATGTAATCCTCTCAATGAGGTCGTTGCCATCAAAATCCTCGACTTCGAACGCGATAATTCCGATTTGGTACACTTCTTCTATTTAACTATTTACAATGAAATCACGCTTTGCGTGATCCTATTCAAAAAAATTATCATTTGCTATGTTGTTTATTGATTGGTTGTCAACTTCCTGTATCTATGTGCTTTTGATTTCAGTTTTTGTGAGCGTTAAAATATCTCCATACAACATGCTAGCATTATGTGAAAAGAGTTGAGACATAACAATTAGCTTATACCTGTTTTAATAAACCAATTCAACAGGTTGTTTCACGGTAAATTGTCCATGAATGGCTCAAATGGAAGTAGTTTCAAGCAGTGAATTAATATTTTACTTCAATGCTTGCTAGTTTTAGCTGATAGAAGCTTAGGTTATTAGTAGCGAGGATAAAACTAGATATCTACGAGAAAGGAGTAATTCAGTGCTCATTCATTTTGTTTAATTTGGTTGACGATAATCTGATTATAGGATCAAGCAGATTGCTGATTCCTCTTCGTATTTATATCCAGAATAACATCTCGCGTGAAGCCCAAACAATGGTCCTAGTTGATCATCTCAATGTTCTTAAATCACACTGCTCCTTTGTTAGTGATCATAACCTATGGGTTGTCATGCCTTACATGGCTGGAGGTTCCTGTCTACACATTCTAAAGGCTGCTCATCAGGATGGGTTTGAAGAGACTGTTATTGCAACAGTATTGCGGGAAGTTCTAAAGGGTTTGGAATATCTTCATCATCATGGCTTCATCCATCGTGATGTTAAAGTAAGTTCAATTGTTACTTAAACCCATTACTGATTTCCGTGCATTGGCTGATCTTTTTACGTAGGATGACAGTACATACACATTTCAGCTTTACAAGTCTTGATTTAATGATATTAATAGGATGTTTGTCTTGGCACTCTAATTGAAACTTGCTTCACTAGACACGATCTATACATACATGTGTTTGAAAGTTGTAGTAAATGTCATTTGTTGTTCTTTCGAGTTTGAACATGGATTCCTTTCAAGAAACTATAGCATTCCTGTTCCACTTAAGATCCCATGTAAGTATGACAAAGGACAAATCTTATTCACATTTGGCATCAGCTGCATGAACACCCAAATGTTACCAAGTAACATTAACTTTTCCATTACCATGCCTAGGTTTATGACGTACTTCTGTGCTTATTGCAGGCTGGAAATATTCTCATTGATTCACGAGGTGGAATAAAGTTGGGAGATTTTGGTGTCTCTGCTTATTTATTTGATGCAGGTGATAGGCAACGTATGCGGAACACATTTGTCGGAACTCCTTGTTGGTATGCTCTAACCAAAGAGAATGCTTGTAGAGTTTTATCTACTTAGTTTTCATGATTAATTTGATGTAGAACCATCAATATGGGCTTGGCCCGTTGGGCCAGCCTAGCCCAGCCCGTGATTTAGCAGGGTTGGGCTAGAATATTTGGAGCCCGTTTAAAACTAGGCTTTTAAGCCCGAACCGAGTAAGCCCGTGGCCCGTGAGGCTTGACTGAGGTTGGGCCGGCCCGTGGGCCCAATAAAATATTTATTTAAAATATATAAAAAATAAAAAGTATACTGCCGTTAGAGATGGAAAGTCAGAATTGGATCTTTACTAAGAGGAACCAAAACGTGATCTTGAGAAGTTTCAAGAGATGGATGTTGTCATGTATTGGAAGGACCATTCTAGAAAATATCCCGATCTTTCAATGATGGTGCGTGATGTACTTAGTATTCTTATTACCATTGTAGCATCGGAATCAATATTTCGCATTGGTGGCGTGTTCTTACAAAGTATAGAAGTTGCATTTATTATGAAAATGTCCAAACACTTGTTACTACTCGAAATTAGCTGCACAGGTTTTCCCAAACTCAAACTGGTAATATTTTTTTAATGTGAATTTAAATATTATTAATTTTTAAAATTTTATTATTTTTAATATTTAATTAATTAATATTGCATATGAATTGTAGATGAAAGTGAAGATGTTAAGACAACCTTGCCACAAACGGATTCAAATGTGTTTGATGAAGATGATGTGTTGGATATCTCATAAGCATCATGAACGTTCGCTTGAATAGTTTGTTTTAAGTTTTGACTTTTAGTGAATGAAATATAGTCTTGTCTTTTACTTTTTTTAGTATTTATTGTGATATATTGGAACAATATAAAAAGTTATTAAGTTTTGCGAATTTTTTCCAACAAGTATTTTTTAACTTTTAAATAATTATCTTTTTTTAGGTTAGAACTTAAAGAAAAAATATAAAATTATAGTTTTAAAAATGATGGGCTGGCCCGTGGGGGCCCGCGGCCCACATAGGACTGGGGTGGGCCGACCATTATAAGGCCCGTCAAAATGGTGGGCTCGCCCAGCCCAGCCCGTCAATTGCTAAAGCCCACGCGGGCTGGGCTAGCCCGGCTTGACCCATATTGACAGCTCTAATTTGATGGTTGATACGCTTTGAACTTTTGATCTATTGTGGTCCTAACTACTATGGACATGTGACAATAAGTGCATGCATATGGTGTGCATCTAGAAACTAAGATGTTAAAAATACTGATGAAGATTCACTCATATTGCATGTAATGTTTTTCCATAATTTAGATTTCTTTTACAGGATGGCACCTGAGGTCATGGAGCAATTGCATGGTTATGATTTCAAGTAATGTTTCTGTGCAGAATGTGTACTTTTATCGGATGGAAGTCTCCCTTTTACATTTTTTCTTCTTATCCATTCTCATTTCTCACCCACAGAGCTGATATTTGGTCCTTTGGCATAACCGCTTTGGAGCTTGCTCACGGACATGCTCCTTTCTCAAAATATCCTCCGATGAAGGTGAATATTGTTAGTGACATGATATATTTCTTCTCTTGAAGCCCCCATCTTATGAATTATTAATGCATTACATATTCTGTGCTTATTAGGTCTTGCTAATGACATTGCAAAATGCACCCCCTGGCCTTGACTATGAGAGGGATAAGAAGTTCTCGAAGGTAATCGGATAGCATTGATTATTAACTGATAATGTTATTGGCACGCTGTTTACACTTCTGTTGCCTTTGTAGTCTTTTAAGCAAATGATTGCTAGTTGCTTGGTGAAAGATCCTTCAAAACGACCTTCTGCCAAAAAATTGCTGAAGCATCCTTTCTTTAAGCAAGCAAGGTCCAATGATTATATAGCAAGAACATTGTTGGAGGGTTTGCCAGCACTTGGAGATCGCATGAAGGCATTGAAGGTGATTTGTCATGCCACAATCTGACGCTTTCCCTCTTTGGAACCACATGATAATCCAGATGATAATATTGCTTCAGCATTTCTATGCTAAAAAAACTTTTTTTCTAACCTAATTGTAGAGGAAAGAAGAAGACATGCTAGCACAGAAGAAGATACCAGATGGGCAGAAAGAAGAAATATCACAGGTTTGCTGTGTCATAACCAATTTCATGAGAAAACTGAGATTTGATATTTGTATAACATATTATTTTTAATTTATTGGCTTATATAACATAATGAATACCTTGCATGTTTACGTTAAGCATGCATCAGGCAATATAATGGTTTTTCTATTGAAATTGCTTAGTTATTCCATAATGAATAACTTGCATGTTACTTATATAACATAATGGTTTTTCTATTGATAACTTTGATCAGGAAACCCCGAGGCAAATTTCGTTTTATTTTTTATTTTTTTTTGGAATACCTATTCCAAGTTTAAAAGAGAAATAAAGAAATTATTCTTCATCTAGCAGGAAAACATACAAGAAAATTATGCTTAAAGCAGTGATACAAGTTTTAGAACTTGTTCCATGCCATGTTTCTCTTACTTTTTTCCTCTCAATTTTTTTGCTTCATTTTCTGTTTTCAGACCTTCATTTTGGTGCATCATTTTAAAAACCCTTTTCATCTTTGCAAATTGGATCTTACTGTGACTCAATACTATGTGCAGAATGAATACAAACGGGGAATTAGCAGCTGGAACTTTAACCTTGAAGATTTGAAGGCACAAGCTTCTTTGGTTCGTAGATCAATTTTCTGATGCACGCATACCACAGTATTTTCATTCATGTACTAGTTTCTCAATGTATACAAATAGAGGTCTTGGTTAATGGGTAGTTTCTCAAGCTCGATTTTGTTGACCTCTTCAAATGATAAAAATTTCCGCCTTGTGAAACTTGTTATGGGATGAAGTCAGTCTAGATTGTCCAGATTGGAAATTTCTTCTTAATAAGTGAAACAAAATCAACTCCCAAGCATTGTGTTTTTATCTTTTCAAAATCTTTTTGCTTTTAGATTCCAGATGAGGAAATTATTGGTGACAAGGACCAAAGTGGGAGTTCGAATTCGCTGTCTGGGCTTGACATTCCAGGGAAACAGCTACACAAGTTTCAGCATCAGTTCTCCTTCTCAAGTCAATATTCAGATGCTACCGATTTTGTATGTCGTGATTTACTTTATTCTATATGACATGTTGCACTTTGGGGTCTCTCCTAATATAATACATCTCTCAACAGGACAGTAACAATCCATCTGCCCCCCCTTCACCTGCCAACCAGAATGTGGCTTATAGCATGTATGTCGTTCATGCTATGTTAGAGTTTCACCGTTACTCTTGTATCATGTTTCCTATGCTAAATAAGAGCACATTGTTATGTTTGCTAGGATCAGTAGCTAAACATTCCTTTTATTTTTATCCTTTTAACTTTTCAGAACTAAGTGCGAGAAATCTGATGATGATTTAAGCATTGCTAGTTCAGTTCATGAACCTCACATTTCACAGAATTCTTCGCCATGTTATGAGAATCGCATGGAAATGAATTTGGTGGGAAAAGGTGAACAAGTGGCTGATGCCAAATTGTTCGAGGGCATGCCCGTAAATTCTCGCCAGAGGTATGACATAACTTACTCAATCTTAGACATTTTTTGAGGTATTTCTATATACTTATAGGGCTGCTGTTTGAATTACATTTGACTTTTAGCCTCATGAAACATTAGTGCACAATATGTTTTAGCATTTTCTTTGACTTGTTAAATTTAGCCTTTCTTTCTCCAAGCAAATACTTTAACTTGGATTTATGCTGTTAGCTAATCAATTAGTTTTGTTACGGAGATAGTACTCTGCTTGAGTTTATTCTAGTGGATGGAATTGATGATTAACTTCATCCTTTGATTAAAAGGAAATGAAATGGGAGTTTCCAAAATGCTTCCTCCCTCATTTGGAAGCTGTCTACATTTTGGAACATATGATATTCCATTTGGGCCCTTATTAATCCCAACTCTTTTGCTGTTACTTTTGGGCGTCGATGGACCTTTGACATCATCAAGCTTGTATTAGGAAGATGTTAGTTTGTGGAATTATTTGTTGAGGAGTGAGAAACAACTATGAATAATATTAGTTGAATAACGAAGCAGAAGTTTCTTCCAAGAATTTCTAAAAAGCAAAAGGTGAGCACAGCTAGGTAAACAGTAAACTGTACGAGGAAAGAGGAACCTAATCAAAGATTTTTTTTACATTGAAATTTGCTCTTTCTTGTTAAACTGGAGCATGGTCTGCCTTCTGGTTTGATTCATTGGATTAAAGCTTGTTCTTTATTAATTCATAGAATTTCAGGGAATCAACTATATAAAAGAATGGAATTCTAGTGAAACCCTCACCATTTTCTTTAATTTTTCAGTTTTTGTTTCTTAATCTTGTTTTGCTTGTGCATTGTGAAATGTGTATCAGTATCTAAATTGCTTAAATTGACTTCTGATTTCCTTTTACTTTTAATTAGTCATCATGCTTAGCTAGCTTGTAGAATCGACTATTTTAAGTTGTGCCATGTTTTTTTCCAAGTCCCTAAAATTGCTTTTTCTCTTTGTGATTAGTGATAGAAGTCAATTCCAAAATGCATCCAGTTGCAATGGGGCTTCTGTTCTTCAAACAGCAGATGATGTGCCAGCTGAAGTAATCAGTAAACATTCTAGAACTCCAGGCAAGTTATTGTGATATTACATGGCTTTTTGATCTTAACAAATAATTTTCTGTAGATTTGTTTTCTTTAAGAAATAGTTTTTTAGCATATTCTGTTTTTGGTTAATATTTTCTTGCTAAATCAAGACTGTATTTAGCAGCTAGCAGTGAAGATTTTGATGAGAAGACTAAGGGTCATGTTGTTCAGCAGAGAGGACGTTTCAAAGTTACCTCAGAGAATATCGACTTGGAAAAGGTGAATGTATACCTTTTAGTTTTCATTCTTGCAATAACATTAAGATACTCCACCTATGTTAGCTTTGCAAAAACCGCCATTCCTAGGCCGAGATAAAAGGAGGTCAGTTATGGTAAGTTGATGGCCAACATAAAAGTAGTCTAATAGATACAGAGGATTCATATAACCAACCACAACTAGCTTTTTGAATTGCAATGCAGTTTATATATATATCGTACACACATATTGATATACCTGCCTCACAAGAAATAATTTCTTCCTACAGGTAGGTGCATCTCCAATACTACAAAAGAGTCAGAGCATGCTGGTTGGTTTCCCTCATCTTTTTTTCAAATACCTTTTCTAATGGCTGAACATATTTCTTTTGCTCACTAAATGCTTAGCTTGTAAGCTAATTCTTTATTTTCTTCCGATAACGTTTAGCTTATATTTATACCTTAACATCGACTAAGTAGATATTGCGTGGCTATGTAACAGTTGTATCTCTTCATCTTTGTCTCCTTTTTAATAATAATTTCTATTACAACTTCTTAAACAAAATGCGATGGATCATGTAGGTGATTCCACAAAATCTGGCTGCTACTCTACCATTACCACCTGATGCTACACCATCAAATCTACTTACCCCAGCCCATTTTCCAACGTTGCAGAGTATTTTAGAGGCAAATATTATTCAAAGGGTAAGAACGGATCTGCAATTATGACGCATTATATTTTAGTTTTTGTTTATCCAATTGTTCTTTTCGTTTTTTCCTCCTCAACAGGATAGTATTCTTAGACTGATGAGGCAAGTGGCCCTTGGAGACTCTACAGGTATGAACAATCAATTCATATTGAATTTTATACATTATATCCATTTGTGTTGGTCTCACTTTATCTTTTCCACCAACCTTGCAGTGGATGCTGGATGCATGCTATCAAATTCGTCTGGAGTGGAGAAATCGCTGGTATGAGTTCGCATTCGTCTTTCCAACATTTTGCAATCGGAACCATTTAAGCGACTTTTGCATCTTTTTCGGTATCACTATAAAGTATATGTCCTTCCTCTGTTTCTTGTAGCTGGAGGTTGCTCATGACAAAGAAAAGGAATTAATTAGTGAAATCACTGAGTTGCAGGGGAGGTATCATCATTACCCAATAATGACATATATCTATATTGAAGATTATATCTGCTGGCATTGAAACTTGTATTTCCTTGATTATGTAGGTTGATACGTGCTCAAGAAGAGCTTCAAAAATACAAAGCAGAAAACGCTCAAAACAACTATTGAAATAGGGATTGCATTGAGAACATATTGTAATCTTTATAGTTCGAATACAGTCGTAGTGTTCAAGTGGCGTACATTAAAGTTGAAAAAGGACTATTTAGACACGGAGTAGCTGAAACTGTAACGGAGAAATGATTAGTAGCAGGTTTTTAGTTTTGATTTGTACAGTTCGTTTCCACTAGGCGGTGATATGCTGGTTTTATTATTATCTCTGATTATGCCTGCATTTACTAGACTGATTCTTGTATATTAGCCTAAATTTTTGAAAACGTAGTCCTTGATATTGTCAACTTTCCTATTTGATTGAATATATGCAGAAATTGGTCCTTCATATTATTTAGGGAACTTTCACAAATGACTACATTTTAAGGAGCTTTTAACAATCCGCAGATACATTTTATGTATTCGTAACTAGTTTTGGACAATTCATTGTATTTGAGTGTATTTGAATACACTGTTCAGTTTTTTTTTCCGCGTGTTTGAGTGTATTTGAATACACTGTTAAGTTGTATCCAACCTTATTTATAGCCCGTTTGGCCAAGCTGTAAAAATCAGCTTATTTTAAGAAAGTATTTTTTTTCAAAAGTACTTTTGGTGAGAAGCAGTTTGTGTTTGATTAATTAGCTTAAAAAACACTTCTGAGCAATAATTAGTGTTTGACCAAGCTTTAAAAAACTGCTTCTAAGTGTATTTTTCTCATAAATGCTTCTCAAAAAAGTGCTTTTGGAGAGAAACTACTTTTTTCTGCTTCTCTAAAACTGCTTCTGCTTTTCCTTAAAAGCACTTTTTTTCCTTCCAAAAGCTTGGCCAAACACCTCAGTTTTTGGCCAAAAGTGCTTTTGGCAAAAAAAAAAAAAAGCACTTTTGGCCAAAAAGAAGCTTGGCCAAACAGGTTATTAATGTGACAAGGTTGAACATATTTGAATGTATTTACACTAAAAAAAATAACGAAATGAAGAGTACAATTAAATTCGATCAAATCTCCGCCGAAAATACAAAATAAACTATATTTTAAAAGGAAGAATACGATCAAACTTGGATAGATCTCCGGCGAAATACAAAATACCACTATATTTACACTAAAAAAATGAAGAATACTGATACGATCACAATGAGTAATCTTTCTATTTTTATTCATTTCTATCAATAAATCAATTGTACCGAATTAAAGGAACTAATTTCATTTGAATTGTTAAAGGTTGTTAGGTTAGTTAAGTTCCACGTGAGACGCACGTGCACGTAAGTGGATAGGGAAGCTGAGCCCAAACATTAGTTATAACTAACTCCCCCACCTCCTAGATATATAGTTGTGTTTTCCCTCATTTGTAAGGCATTGGAAAATTTGGAATAATAAGATCCTCTCTCTCTCTGCTCTTTAGAGCTTAGTTGAGTTCTAATATCAATCAAGCTGTTCAAGAGCAATTCTCTCATTTGTTTCTTAGGCGAGCTTAATTTCTTTCCATTTCCCAGTTAATTTTTAGAAGTTGTATCATTGGTATCAGAGCCCTCGTTCCTTAGATATGTGGAGATGAGTGATCACAATACTCTTATGCAAGAGCTTCGTAAGGAAGTCGATAGTCTCAAGGGTTCGATGGATGCCGTTACTAATTCTGTTTCTGAGCTAAGAAGTGTTGTGGATCTCAAGGTGCCCCAAGCTATATAGGAAATCAAGAAGCTGCTATTGACCAATTTGACCCCATTATAAATCCTCAACCCGAACTTCCTGCAGAGAATGAAGGTCCAGAAGTGATAGCTACAAGACCTAGGGGTTACCAGTTGCCAACTCGCGATTATCACGTGGAGTTCCCCAAATTTGATGGTTTAGGATTGAAGGATTAGCTATACAAATGTTAACAGTTCTTTGTTGTGGATGGCACTCCTGAGAACTTTAAGGTGAAATTGACTTCGTGGAAGTTGGAAGGAAAAAGACTGCATCGACACCAGTCCTTCATGAAAACACAGGGTAGCTAGAGAGTGGCCTCGTTGGGGTGAGTATATAGCTGCATGTATGCAAGTTTTGGATCTGAATTGTTTGATGATCCTATGGGAGATTCCAAGAATTTCAGATAGGTAAACTCTGTGCAAGACTATGTTGATCTGTTTGATGAATTGCTTATTAGAGTAGAGCTATCAGAAGAGTATGTTGTTAGTTGTTTTGTTAGAGGATTGAAACAAGAAATTGGTTTGATTGTCAAAATGTTAGCATTAAGAACCTTGGCTAAGGCAATTAGTTTGGCCAAGATTCAGGAGCAGACCCTAGTAGTGCAGAAACAAGTTTTCATGACCACCTCATTTCCTTTTTCAACCAAAAGCGCCCTAAGATTTTCTTCTGTTAACCCTATTTTCCCACAACATTTAGCACCAATCCGTTCTAAATTCAGCTAACCACTCAGTAGATCCCAAAATTCTCCTGTTGCAGCAACAAAACCCACTTACAGAAATGCAAAAAAATTGAACCCAGCTGAAATAGAAGAAAGGAGGAGCAAAGGTTTATGTTACAACTATGATGAGAAATATAGCCTTGGACATGTGTGTAAGAACAAGAAACATTTATTTCATATGGAAGTGGATGAGGGTAATGAAGAAGTTGAACTAGAATAGGAAGTAATGTTGATCCTGCCGAGCTGTTAACCATGATAGGCCAAGGGTTGGAGACTGATGTTGAGGGATCTATCCTGCCTCATGTATTAGTCCATGTCATGAAGTGGACTGTATGTTTTTAGAACCATGAAGGCAACTGTATCAATCAAGGGAAAAGTTGTACAAATTTTAATCAATACTGGTAGTACTCATAATTTCTTGGACCTAAACAATGCCAAGAAATTAGGATGTATTTTGACAGCTATCTCCCATTTTGTTGTATCTGTTGCTAATGGTAAAAAGGTACAGAGCAACTATATATGCAAGAAACTAGTCTGGAAGATGCAAGGTGTTTCTTTTGATTCTGACATATTGGTTCTACCAATTGCAGGCTGTAGCATAGTTCTGAGAATTCAATGGCTGATCACTTTGGGTGACATCATGTGGAACTTTAAGAAACTCAAAATGGAGTTCAGCAGCATGGGACATAAGGTCTCATTGAGAGGTATTCAACCTCCTGCAACCAGTCAAACTACATTGAGAATCCTCATGTTTCATGAAGAAAGCTCAAAATAGGATGAAAGTGCAGGCTGATAAACATAGAACTGACATGAGTTATGCCATAGGGGATTGGGTGTATGCCAAACTACAACCATACATGCAACTATCTCTTACACAACATGCCTTTCAGAAGCTTTCATCTAAATTCTTTGGCCCTTTCCAAATCATAGCAAAGGTTGGATTAGTGGAATACACTTTAGACCTATCTGTTGGCACCAGAATCCACCCAACCTTTCACATTTCACAACTAAAAAGGAAGATAGGATCCCACTTTGTATTAGTCACTCTACCAATAGTGTACTCAGAGGCTGGCCATGTTCTGCATGGGAAGGCTGTTGCTCAGGTTTTGGTCAAGTGGTTCAATGTTGCACCTGAGGACATTACATGAGAGGAATACCATGAACTTAAGCAGAAGTTCCCACACTTCAATCCTTGAGGACAAGGATTATCTAAAGAGGCGGGCAACTAATACGATCACAATTATAATACTTTCTATTTTTGTCCATTTCTATCAATAAATAAATTGTACCGGATTAAAGGAACCAATTTTATTTGAATTGTTAAAGGTTGTTAGATTAGTTAAATTCCACGTGAGACGCGCGTGCGCGTAAGTGGCTAGGGAAGTTGAGTCCAAAAGTTAGTTATAACTAACTCTCCCACCTCCCCGCTATATAATTGTGTTTTCCCTCATTTGTAAGGCATCAAAAATTTGGAATAATAAGATCCGCTCTCTATTTCTCTATCTTTGTTCTTTAGAGCTCAGTCAAGTTCTAATATCGAGCAAGCTATTCAAGAGTAATTCTCTCATTTGTTCTTTATGCGAACTTAATTTCTTAGTTAATTTTTAGAAGTTGTATCTAATACATTCAAATAAATTATATTTAACTAAAAACTAAAGAATACAGTCAAATCTCCGACGAGAATACAAGATACACTGTATTTAAAAATGGAGAATATAATCAATCCCCGTTGGATCTCCGACGGAAATCTAAAATACATTATAGATCTCAGACGAAAATACAAAATACACTGTATTTATACAACGATTTCCAACGTGAAAGGTAGTGGAGAAGAAAGAGGCCTTTTCTTTTTCTAGCGTGAAAAATAGTGGTGGAGGAATAAGTCTCAGGTCAGACGAATACACTCCGATGCGAGATACAAAGAAGGAGTGAAACAATGGATTCTGGCATCTCCGTTAGATCCAGATCCGGTGACGCCTCCAATATTCCTCCTCCAATGTTTTCCCTACCTATAATAGATCGATCGCAACTGCATGACTTCATATTTGGATCTGACGGTGGGTGGTTATAGTATTTAAAGGTGATTCACAGTGAATGGGGTATACGACAGAAGATGGTGATGTGTAGGTAAGAGAAAAAGAGGCGGTTGTTTAGATGGACTCCCGATGTAAGCTAAGGGTCCACCAAACTATATAGAAAACCTGATTCTCTATCAGTTCCCGTAGAACACAGCTGTAAGAAAATAACACAATAATATTTACGTGGAAAACTCCAGCTCACGGGATTAAAAATCACGACCTATACTGGTAGGATTTCAACTCCACTAACTGAGCAAACTTTAGATTACAACCTATTGTAATTTAGGAATTAAACTCTTAATCTCTCACATACTCACAATAACTATATTGTAAGCCTCTTTGTAATATATTACAAAGCTAACCACTTGACTAACTCGAGTCAAAACAACCACAAAGATAATGGTTTAAAAGTTGTCCTATGAATGCTTCTGACAAGCTGTATAGGAATTAAAATTTAATAACACAAGACAAAGACACAACAATACTAAAGGACACATGATATAATCAATGTTGGGATCTAGTCCTTTGTTCTATTGGTGTTTTGTTCTTCAATGTCTCAGAGAGAATGAAAGCAACTGCAGACTTGAGAGAAAAATCAATCTTTAGGTTTTACAAGCGTGTGTTCAAATCCCTTGCTTCATATTGATATTATAAGAGTGAGGTCATCAAAGATGATGCAAGGGAGTGTCCGGTACACAGCATGCTTCAACCGTATTGTTGTACTGTTGCGAGACAGCGCATCGACTTTAACAGCTGTAGAGTTGACTTGTCATGTGACCGGAGAAACTGATCTCTATGTATTTCCTCTGTTGTTCCCTTAACTGATTTCTTTGAGAGTTGAAACAAACATCTGATTAGTTGCTCTGCACACTAAGGAACCAGTTACATCAGGTTCCCTATCTGGTTCTCTCATGAAGTTTGTCAAATCATCAAAACAAAAAGGCACATAACTTATTAGCTCCGTAGAGCTCCGCTGAAGAAGACGGTCGGCGTTGACCTCTATGCCACTGAGGGAGAAGAGAGAGGGAAAAGGAGAGAGAGTTGAGGGAGAAGAGAGAAAGAGGGTTGAGAGAAAAGATTATATGGTGAAATAACTCCGTGTATTTAGTATAGCTATGATGGGTAAATTGAAAATTCATTTTAGCTATAAAAAATAATTAAATTAAAAAGTTGTTATTCCCTCCGTTTCAATTTATGTGAACCTATTTCTTTTTTAGTCTGTGCCAAAAAGAATGACCTCTTTCCTTATTTGGAAATAATTTACCTTTATGCAATGATTTATAGCCACACAAAATATATGTGCTTCATTTTATACCACAAGTTCAAAAGTCTTCTCTCTTTTCTTAAACTCCGTGCCCAGTCAAATGGGTTCACATAAATTGAAACGGAGGGAGTATTATCCATAAATAGCTCTTAGATTTAGCTATGGCATGTTAATTTTCCTATTAAGAGAAATTTTCATAAATCACTATGTTTTAGTGATTATTAGCTTGCTATAGCTACCATTTACTAAATTACTTCCTATAGCTATGTTTTCAGTTGTTATAGAGTGTATTCGATGTATTTTTGCTACTATATTCAAAACTCTGCGAAAAACAAGGGAGTCCCGCTAAACAGATAATGTATTCGACTGTATTCACGAGCTGTATTCGTGAATACAGTAACAGAATTTGCAAAAAAAGGTCTTCAGTTGTTTAAAAATGGTAAGTGAATCAAATAACGCGATATACTCCTAATATAACTCAACAAACTCAATTATAACACACAAAATTTGTATTTTCAGTTATAGAAAATATTCTCAATCGAAAAACAACCCAAAAATAGAGTAATCTTCACAGATTCAATCCATCCTTTCTCTTTTTAGTGGTATCTTTACTAAAATATTTTTTAGTGGTGTCTTTACAAATAGATTTATATATTGAAATTATATAATTACATTGAATATAGTTAAATACATAAAAATACATTGAATACATGAAGCATAGCAGGCCATGTATAGTGCAAAAATATATGAATACATACTGCAGATATATTTGAATACATACATACATACATACATACATACATACATACATACATATATATATATATATATATATATGAATACATAAATTATATTAATTAAAAAAACATATGAATACATTCATGGAATACAACGAGAGAGTGAATACAATGAAATACATGGAATACAACGAGATACATTGAAATACAATAAAAAAAGGCAGTGAATACAATAAAATACATGAAATACAGCGAGATACATTGAAATACAATGAAAAAAAGGCAACAGACTCTTCAAGGCAAAGCAACTACTTCTTTTTTTTTTCTTTTGTCGTTTTGTTTTCGCATTCCTTTACCTTGTCGAAATCTTCTTCTTATAATCTCGTAGAATAAATTTGAATTAGTTGGACCATAAATTTTGAATAACGAGTAGTTAAGCAAAAAAATCACTTCTCTACTTTCCATTCAAAATGGCGTGAAAGATGTTGGATCTTAGAGTTTTTCAACTTCAACTATTTTAGATCGTCACGTTTGGAAACCAAATGGTTTTCTAATGTAATCATCACTTCACAAAAAGAAGAATGTATCGCTGGCCGGAGGAGGGGGTTAGGGGTGACACAACAAGGAAGGGGGGAAGTGGCCGCCGGCCGGATTTGTCGTTGGCGGAACACAGCCCCTGTTAGGGTTTCTAAAAGCAGGGGACGAAAAAATCGGGGGAAAAAGAGAAGAGAGAGAAAAGAGAAAGGAGGAGAAAGGGAGAGAGAAAAATAATACATAGCGTATTTAATGACCTAAAGGTAGGAAGTGGCCATAAATAAATATTTTGCTATAAAAATTAAAAGGTAGCTATAGGAAATAATTTTTTAAAAGGATTTATTTATAATAAATAAGGTATCAATCTTTGCTATAGGAGATAAAATTTCCTAGATAATATTACTTGTTATGGAATGATTGCCGGTGCCAAATATTTTAAACGTTTTAAATAAGAAAAATTGTCAAATGATTTAGAACGTGAAGAATTTTTGGCAGTATTGCCTAACCGGACTTGGCGCATATATTCCTAACCGTAGCTACGATAAGATAGCTTTGCTTTTTCCAATCTTGAATTTATAACACAATAAAGCAGCCTAGTAACTACTCTCTTCGGTCCATAATAAGTGATATTTTGACCTTTTTATTTTGGTGTAAAATAAATATTTTTTTTACATAATCAAGAATGAATTAATTCTAGTTTTTCAAATTTTCCCTTCTTTACACATCCAAATATGTCAAATTAATAATATACAAATTTTAATTAAAGGTAATTTAGTCAAAATATTTATTATTTTTCTTAGGAGTAGTATTTTATTAAGGGTGTGCCAAAGGCTAAAAAGTTATTTACTGTGAATCGGAGTGAGTAGCAAAGATGAAATATTAGTACTTGGTAGCAAAACGTCTGCTTGATTCATCTAAAAGAATGTAAAGCTTAATTAAAGCCAAGTCACTCTACTAGGGCAAAAAGTCAGAAGCTACAGTAGAGACGTAGGCAATAAAATCTACTAGTCAACTTTGAGTATTATGAGATGTTAAAGTCTCTTTGTTAGACCACTAAGATCTAAGTAAATTATGATGATTTGACCGGTCGTTTTAAGCTCTAGCACATCGTTCAGCAGTTTGAGTCCATGAGCAGCCTCACTTCAGGTATTATGACTCGTACGCATGGTCGGAATTGACGGGAAGTTCGGAGTTGATTTGAAAAAAAAAATTCATTTCAGAAGCTTTAAGTTGAAAGAATTGACTAAGATTGGATTTTTCAGCAAACGACCTCAGAGTCAGGAATTGAAGGTTCCAACGGGTCCGTATGATGATTTCGAACCTGGGCGTATGTCCGGATCGAGTTTCGGATAACCCGAGAGCGTTTCGACGCCTGTTGTGGAAGTTAGTATTTTGGAAGAATTTCATAAGTTGGAGTTGCAATGCATTTCGGTGTTATCAATGTTCGTTTGGGATTTTGAGTATGGGAATAGCTCCGTAGGGTGATTCTGGTATTGGGAGCGCAATCAGAAGTGAATTCGGAGGTCCGTAGGTCATTTTGGAGTCATTTGGCTAAAGATAGAATTTGAAGGTTTTTGAGAAGTTTGACCGGAAGTGGACTTTTTGATATCGGGATCGAATTTCGATTTCGAAAGTTGGTGTAGGTCCATAATGTCAAATATGACTTGTGTGCAAAATTTGAGGTCAATCGGACGTGATTTGATGGGTTTCGACATCGAATGTTGAATATTGAAATTTTAAAGTTCATTATGCTTGGATTGGAGGGCGATTCATGGTTTATGCGTTATTTGATGTGATTTGAGGCCTCGAGCAGGCCCGCGTTATGTTATAGAACTGGTTGGTGTGATTGGACGGGATTCCGGGGGCCTCGGGTGAATTCCGGGTGTTTAACAGATTGAAAATGAAATTTAGAGAAGGTCTAAAGCAACTGTCGTCTGGTGTAACCACACCTGCGAGGCCTGGGCCGTAGGTGTGGAGCCGCAGAAGAGGCCCTTGCGTCGCAGAAGCAGAACTGGATTGGTTAGGCTGGGACCGCAGATGCGGTCATTTGGCCGCAGAAGCGGGATCGCACCTGCGGATGAAGGAGCCAGAAGCGGAGTGAGGGGTTTGGTGATAGACCGCAAAAGCGGTGTGGAGGACGCACCTGCGGTACGGAAAAGGCGATCAAGTGACCCCAGGTGCGGAAATGTTGGAGGCAGTGAGGTTCTTTTAAATTGGGGGTTGGGTTCATTTCAACCCCATTTCTTCCATTGGAGCCGATTTTGGAGCAACTATGAGGTGCCATTTTCACCACCAAACATGAGGTAAGTGGATTCTTTTAGTTTTGAGTTAATACTTGGATTATATACGGATTTGAGCATGAAAATTTGGTAGAAATTGTGGGTTTTTGGTAGGAGACCTAGAAATTTATATTTTGGATTTTTACCATGATTTTGGGCATGGAATTAAGAGAAAATCATATATTTAAGTTCGTTAGTTCATGGGTAAACTTTATCTTCAAAAAATTTCGGAAACCAGGCACGCGGGCCCAAGGGCAATTTTGTTAACTTTTCGATCGGGGTTAGAAATTGTTATGAATTGGATTATTATGAGTAATCTAGCATATATTAATGGGTTTGCATAATTATTAGCTAGCTTTGGAGCGTTGTGCATCGACTTGAGCCTTCGGAAGGGCATGGAATGCCCGTGATGGAACTTCGGAGCGAGGCAAGTATCCTTTCTAACCTTGTAAGAGGGAATTGTCCCCATAGGTAAAATAATTGGTTATGTGCTTCTATTTTTTGGGGGCTATGTACGCACGAGGTGACGAGAGTCCGAGCGTAGCTACTATTATATTTAAGTCCGGGTAGTCTAGGACCTAAAAACATGCTATACTTTGAATATTTGTAATCTTATTGACACTTTGAATTGCTTAAATCACGTCGAATTAGTAAATGAATTTCTAAAAAAATTAAACTTTATTTTCTTAAATTGTTAAAAGAGAATTGACTTTTCTTTGGATAATTTTTTCCTGATGACTTCTTGATTGGCTGTTTGTATGTGTTTAATTTTGGGATGGGCCGAACGCCTCGGCAGATTAAACAGATATATCTATGATTCGCGTCATTCGATCTAATGAGTTTGAAGGTTCCAATGGGTTCGTATGATGATTTCAAACCTGGGCGTATGTCCGAATCGGGTTTTGGATGACCTGGAGCGTTTCAGTGCCTGTTGTGGAAGTTAGTATTTTGGAAGAATTTCATAAGTTGGGGTTGCAATGCATTTTGGTGTTATCAATGTTCATTTGAGATTTTGAGTCTGGGAATAGCTCCGTAGGGTGATTCTGGTATTGGGAGCGCGATCGGAAGTGAATTCGGAGGTCCGTAGGTAATTTTGGAGTCATTTGGCTAAAGATAGAATTTGAAGGTTTTTGAGAAGTTTGACCGGAAGTGGACTTTTTGATGTCGGATTCCGATTCCGAAAGTTGGCGTAGGTCTGTAATGTCAAATATGACTTGTGTACAAAATTTGAGGTCAATCGGACGTGATTTGATGGGTTTCGGCATCGAATATTGAAGATTGAAATTTTAAAGTTCATTAAGCTTGGATTGGAGAGCGATTCATGGTTTAAGCGTTATTTGATGTGATTTGAGGCCTCGAGCAGGCCCACGTTATGTTATAGGACTGGTTGGTGTAATTGGACGGGGTCCCGGGGGCCTCGGGTGAATTTCAGATGTTTAATAGATTAAAAATGAAATTTGGAGAATGTCTGAAGCAGCTGCCTTCTGGTGTAACCGCACCTGCAAGGCTTGGACCGCAGGTGCGGAGCCGCAGAAGAGGCCCTTGCGTCGCAGAAGCGGAACTGGATTGGTTAGGCTAGGACCGCAGATGCGGTCATTTGGCCGCAGAAGCGGGACCGCACCTGCAGATGAAGGAGCGTAGAAGCAGAGTGAGGGGTTTGGTGATGGACCGTAGAAGCGGTGTAGAGGACGCACCTGCGGTACCGTAGAGGCGGTCAAGTGACCGCAGGTGTGGAAATGCTGGAGGTAGTGAGGTTCTTTTAAATCAGGGGTTGGGTTCATTTCAACCCCATTTCTTCCATTGAGCCGATTTTGGAGCAACTTTAAGGTGTCATTTTCACCACCAAGCATGAGGTAAGTGGATTCTTCTAGTTTTGAGTTAATACTTGGATTATATACGGATTTGAGCATGAAAATTTGGTAGAAAATGTGGGTTTTGGTAGGAGACCTAGAAATTTATATTTTGGATTTTTACCATGACTTTGGGTATAGAATTAAGAGAAAATGATATATTTGAGTTCGTGAGTTCATGGGTAAACTTTATCTTCGAAATTTTTTGGAATTCAGGCACGTGGACTTGAGGGCAATTTTGTCAACTTTTCGATGGGGGTTAGCAATTGTTATGAATTGGATTATTATGAGTAATCTAGCATAAATTAATGGGTTTGCATAATTATTGGCTAACTTTGGAGCGTTGTGCATTGACTTGAGCCTTCGGAATGGCGTGGAATGCCGGTGACGGAACTTCGGAGCGAGGTAAGTCTCCTTTCTAACCTTGTAAGACAGAATTGTCCTCATAGGTGAAATAATTGGTTATGTGCTTCTATTTGTGGGGGCTACGTACGCACTAGGTGACGAGAGTCCGTGTGTAGCTATTATTATGTTTAAGTCCGGGTAGTCTAGGACCCAAAAGCATGCTATACTTGGAATATTTGTAATCTTTTTGACAGTTTGAGTTGCTTTAATCACATCGAATTAGTAAATGAATTTCTAAAAAGATTAAACTTCATTTTCTTAAATTGTTAAAAGAGAATTGACTTTTCTTTGGATAATTGTTCCCTGATGACTTCTTGATTGGCTGTTTGTATGTGTTTAATTTTGGGATGGGCCGAACGCCTCGGCAGATTAAATAGATGCATCTATGGTTCGCGTTATTCGACCCTCTGGCAATACACAGTTAAATATTGTTGGATCGGGCCGTACGACCTTGGCATGATATGCGCATGCTTGCATTGCTTGCCTGAGATTTATACATGTTGATATTTGCCTTTCCTGGCCTGAGATAAATTGATAAAGATGATAAAATATAAACCTTGAAATCCATTATTATTTGAGAAGTTGTTTACTTGTTTTCAGGATTTATGAGTTTATAATTGCTTTACAAATTCCATGATTCCATCACATTTTCAATATATTATTATTAGACCACTAGAAAGAGTCGAAGTCGACCTCTCGTCTCTACTTCTTCGAGATTAGACGGATACTTACTGGGTACACATTGTTTTCGTACTCATACTACACTTGCTGTGAATTTTGTTGCACAGGTTCATGTGTGACTTAGTTGGGCATAGCGGCATGGTTGATACGGGGACTTAGGTGAGCTGCATCTTGCGAGACGATCCGCAACCAACAGAGTCTCCTTCAGAGTATTGTACTGTATTTTCGTTTCTGTCCAATTTGTATTCCGGATAGTTATTGTATTTTATTTCATTTCCTAGTAAATGCTCATGCACTGGTGACACCGGATTTTGGGATGACTATGGGACTATTCAGTATTTAAATTTGTTAAAGACACCATTATTTTCTCGGCTAAGTTCATTATTTATTATTTAATGTAAGGAAAAGAAATGATTTTAAAATTATTAAAATGAGAATTTAATTAAGTATTTATGGTTAGCTTGCCTGAAAGTGGTGTCCGGTGCCATCACGATCCATAGTGGATTTTAGGTCGTGACAATATGGTATCAGAGCACTAGGTTCCCTTAGGTCTAACGAGACATGCGCGAGTCTAGCGGATCGGTACGAAAACGTCTGTGCTTATCTTCGAGAGGCCACAGGGCTGTTAAGAGCACTTCCCTTCTTGATTCCTCATCGTGCGATTTGATTCCTTTGAGGCTTATGCCCTTGTTTCCTTCCTACTCAATCTTACGCGATGTGAAACGCTTATTATAAATCGAGAATTGAAGAATTTTAATGGTATTATAGATGTGGTGCGGGATATTTCTCCCGGCACAGTTGGTTGGGCTATAGTCGTCGCCTTGCGGAAGGATATTCTATCATTTCAGAACGGTAGCTGCACTTCTGAGAGCTTTGAGGCTATGCGCAGATTTCTATGATTGCTCAGGATTGGTTATCGCATGGTATAGACCTGATGGTAGGATACTTACCTATATGTTGGGGCAGTGAATAATTTGAATGAAGGTCTACTCAGTGCACGATTCAAAGATCCAATATTTCATTTCCGGCGGAGGAAAAGCAATTGCCTAGGAATGTCCACATTTGGAATGATGAAGTGACAAGACTTGGTGTTTTCAAGTGTGATGGGATTTTTCATCTGTGACGTGGTGTCGTAATCTGTGATTGAATCTGTTAAGTTCGTCGGTGTATGGTTCTCTTAAATTCGCCTTTGGGGGCAGGGTATTGTGAAGTGGTATTGGAGAAGCATCTGTCACAGATCGCAGGGTGCGGTGGTGCAGAATTGAATCTGTGTTTCTAATATTGATGGCTCGAGAAAGGGGATCTTCGAAAAGATTTAAAGTTAGTGGCAATATGTTGGTTCAAATGCTGTAGAGATAGGGATTAAATTAAGGCAAAAACTGGGCAACAAAGGATGAGGAAGGACATGTGGGAAGTGTCATGCGGTGGTTAAACGTCTAGAAGGCTAGGTGTAAGGAGCGAAAGTCGAGTAGTTTCTTAAAGAAATGAGTTTGCCCAAAGCGGGAGAGTGGCAGAATAGCATATGGGTTAAGTGGCGGGATAACTACATACCTTGAGGAAAAGTTAGAGTGGTTTGTGAAATTTAGTGGAGAGTGATTGGGTCTACGAGTGTAATTCGAAATATTGGCTAGCATATGGCGGGAGATTTGATATGACAGAAAGGAGTTACTTGATATGAAAAAGGATACAACATGACTTGGGATGGAAGGATATTGTCGCACATTTAATTAATGTCCATGATGAGTGAATAGACTTGTGCAGCTGGTGAATGAACATCGGCTCAGGATGGGTTATTGATGTCGTAGTGATTGTACCCCGTGCAGTGACGTTGGAAGATGTCAGTAGGTAATTTCCACAGGTGGGCTATCCCCTGTAACATGTTAGCGGTCGCGTGGTTGGTGAAGCTTTTGCGAAGGATTTTATTGGCCATCCGGTAAGAGGTCGAATATGTGAATATTGATGGAGATTCGGAGTGTTCATGAAGTGTTAATGGAAGGATTTCAAGGAATCTGGTGGTTTGATTGTGCAAGGTAATGTCAATAAGATATAAAGGATCTTGGTGGGTTCCAGAGTCATGTAAAAGTGGCTTCAAGCTAAGTGGGAGAGTCACACTGCCTATGGTTGGATTGCATGGTCGTTTGTTTGTGAGGTTTCGGGTTATTAGCACATTGATGGGCTATTTCAGCTAAGGGAAAGAATATAAGTGGTAATTTGAGCAAGGAATTGTTAAAGGTATGCTATAGCTGGCCTTATTAACCCATGTTCAGGCTTGGGAAAGGTTCAGGATTTATGATTCGTATAGATGTGGGGTGCAAGGGAAGTGATTCAGTTGGGTGCTTCATTGAGAAGGGTGTTCATGTGCCAGCGGAGCCTTGGGGTTGATTATATTCAGGACCAAGCCAAAGTAGGTGACTCTCAACAACGGTCCTTGAGGATTCAAAGACTAAAGTGCGGTGTCTAAGGATTTTGAGTCCATAAGTATGGTTAAGAATCGAGCCTCTGCAGCAGATTATGAGAAGAGGCTCGGAACGTTCTATGATATCTTCGGCTTGCAGTGTAACATTTGGGGGGATAAGAGGAAATGACTTCAGATTTGTAAGAAAGTTATCAGGATGGGCGTACTAGTTGAGGATGCGAATGAATGGTCCGTGGAATTTGAGACAACATGGTCTCGTGTTACAAGGCCACTCGGGATGAGTGCGAGTTGAGTGCGCTATGTGTTGAATGGAGTTATTATTTTTTCTAAGGTAGTTAAAGATAAATTAGAAGAGGTTGTATTGGTTAGCCATGGTTGAATTGGAATACTGGTGGCAGTGATCAGTTCCTTCAGTATGATTAGGTTATGCATGTGATTTGTGACGGTACGTGAGAGGCCTGATGGCCGTCGTGATTGATCTTATTTGGAAGTATTCAAATATTATGGTCTGTTATGGGTAAGCAGATCCTGGAAGGATTATGAAGGTTTAGACCACTACTTGAGGATTTGCTTGTTCTACAGTTATGAGGATTCACTCGAGCGTTGCTATGGTTCTCCTGAAATGAGTTAAGTGAAAAGTTTCTATATGATGAAGTATTAATCTAATAGTGGTCCAGGAGTTATGATGAAATACTTGTGCTATTGCATATTGGCGTATTAGGTGCGGTGAGTGGTATGTAATTTGAAAGTAAGGATCAAGGTTGCGGTTCAGTGTTGACAAGGTTGTCGCGAGCTCGGATGAGCAGGAGAGGAGTTTGGAAGTTTAAAGTAACTTGGTATTGTCTTCAGTGTCACCTAAAATTAGAGCCTTGTGCGGAGACTTTGTGTATCGATTCGCGAATTCTTGATTGGTTTTATAGCATTGTACGACCGGTGGTATGGATGTGTAGACTTGTTATCTAGTGCGGAAAGTCGTGGGAGCGTACCTCATGGGAAGATTGTATAAGTGTGACATGTAGTCGCTTGATTGATCAAAGATTTAAACCAAGTGTGAAGATTGTGGTGATATCGTTAATTTGAGAATTTATTCCTAGAGGGCACTCGATTTATTGAGTTGTGGACTGTGGAGGATTGCCCCGGTTATGATGGTTGATCTTGTGTGTTATGGGAAAAGAGGGTTATTGTGGACCCTTGAAAGGTTATTAGCCTAGTGCGGTGCGATCAGAATCAACTTGAGATCTGTGGATGGATTTAAATATGAATGTGGGCTCTATATCAGGCAAGATGTGTGTATTTCAGCAATGCGCTCCTTATGGAGGAGTATTCGGACGTTGAGTGTTATTTCGTCGTCAGCTATTTCATGTTGTGCTATATTGTGCCGTGTGAGTTGTGAATGACTCGATAAGTTTCTTATGTATTAAGGTTCCGCGTAGCGATAATGTTATGTGAGCAGGATGGTTCCTTAGTTTCAGAACATATATCGCATCTCAGTTGTGCTTGAGTTTGTTAGCTTATGACGCTATAAGCCCCCTCAGGGATGGTATTGTGCACTTAGTGTGCTTGTGACTGATATTAGGTATCTTGTTGTAATGAGCAATTTATCTCGATGTGTATCTCCTTATGTGAGTTCTATGTGCGGATCGGGTTGCACGCCGCAACAGTGTGATGATAATTACAGTCCCTTATATATTCTATTCTGTGTGTTTTGTTTCCCATTTTCTGAGGAAAGTTCATATTAGCTGTGTGAGTAGAGTAGTCCTTTCCAGAGCTCGTCTTTCTTATGTATCACGTTCGAGTTGGTAGCCTATTGGCACATTGTGGCATCATATGAGACTTTTGGCCATGTCTGGGGTAGCTTGTGGCCTGAGCAGTTCGTGCTGGGTAAGATAAGGTTATTGGATCTAGGATCGGTGCAATCAGATTGTATGAAGTATATTAAAGAGAAAAGATCATTATTTGGTTCAGAATGAGGTAATGTTCTTGTCAGGAGTATAGCCTCAATGATTTGTTGACTTGACAGTTGGTTATGAATTTCTACACATCTCTCTTGTCGTGGCAGTATTGTGAGAGTAGGAACAAGACTTATATATATCTTGAGGTGCGTTGTGAGCGTCAGATTCGTGGGATTTCGACTAATTTGATCAGAGAATGTTATTGCGATCTTGTGAGTAAAGTGGTGCAAAGGGTGAATTCACCAAAGGTATGCAGACATGTTTTGGTACAGCGTGTCGTGATTGATATGGTGATCGTATGTTGGAAACAGTCCTGACAGAGAATTTCGGAGGTTGGAATTGGGCTCTAAGCTTATTGGCTTGAATGAAAGAGAATATCTTTAGATTTTCTTAAACTATGTGCTCAACTGAGTTGTGATAGCACGGATAGGTGCACAAGGTGTTAAACGGTGATTTCAGACAGCTCCAGCATAGTTCTTAGCACGTTCGAGAACGAACGTATGTTTAAGTGAGAGAGAATGTAACGACTCGACCGGTCGTTTTGAGCTCTAACGCATCGTTCAGCAGTTTGAGGCCATAAGAAGCCTCACTTTAGGTATTATGACTCGTACGCATGGTTGGAATGAATTTCGGGAAGTTCAGAGTTGATTTGGAAAAAGAATTTTCATTTCAAAAGCTTTAAGTTGAAAGAATTGACTAATATTGTATTTTTAAGTAAACGACCTTGGAATCAGGATTTGAAGGTTCCAATGGGTTCGTATGATGATTTCAAACCTGGGCGTATGTCCGAATCAGGTTTTGGATGACCTGGGAGCGTTTCAGTGCCTGTTGTGGAAGTTAGTATTTTGGAAGAATTTCATAAGTTGGGGTTGCAATGCATTTTTGTGTTATCAATGTTCATTTGAGATTTTGAGTCTGGGAATAGCTCCGTAGGGTGATTCTGGTATTGGGAGCGCGATCGGAAGTGAATTCGGAGGTCCGTAGGTCATTTTGGAGTCATTTGGCTAAAGATAGAATTTGAAGGTTTTTGAGAAGTTTGACCGGAAGTGGACTTTTTGATATCGGAGTCGGATTCCGAAAGTTGGCGTAGGTCTGTAATGTCAAATATGACTTGTGTACAAAATTTGAGGTCAATCGGACGTGATTTGATGGGTTTCGGCATCGAATATTGAAGATTGAAATTTTAAAGTTCATTAAGCTTGGATTGGAGAGCGATTCATGGTTTAAGCGTTATTTGATGTGATTTGAGGCCTCGAGCAGGCCCACGTTATGTTATAGGACTGGTTGGTGTAATTGGACGGGGTCCCGGGGGCCTCAGGTGAATTTCAGATGTTTAATAGATTAAAAATGAAATTTGGAGAAGGTCTGAAGCAGCTGCCTTCTGGTGTAACCGCACCTGCAAGGCTTGGACCGCAGGTGCGGAGCCGCAGAAGAGGCCCTTGCGTCGTAGAAGCGGAACTGGATTGGTTAGGCTAGGACCGCAGATGCGGTCATTTGGCCGCAGAAGCGGGACCGCACCTGCAGATGAAGGAGCGCAGAAGCGGAGTGAGGGGTTTGGTGATGGACCGTAGAAGCGGTGTGGAGGACGCACCTGCGGTACCGTAGAGGCGGTCAAGTGACCGCAGGTGTGGAAATGTTGGAGGTAGTGAGGTTCTTTTAAATCAGGGGTTGGGTTCATTTCAACCTCATTTCTTCCATTAGAGCCGATTTTGGAGCAACTTTAAGGTGTCATTTTCACCACCAAGCATGAGGTAAGTGGATTCTTCTAGTTTTGAGTTAATACTTGGATTATATACGGATTTGAGCATGAAAATTTGGTAGAAAATGTGGGTTTTGGTAGGAGACCTAGAAATTTATATTTTGGATTTTTACCATGACTTTGGGTATAGAATTAAGAGAAAATGATATATTTGAGTTCGTGAGTTCATGGGTAAACTTTATCTTCGAATTTTTTTGGAATTCAGGCACGTGGACTTGAGGGCAATTTTGTCAACTTTTCGATGGGGGTTAGAAATTGTTATGAATTGGATTATTATGAGTAATCTAGCATAAATTAATGGGTTTGCATAATTATTGGCTAACTTTGGAGCGTTGTGCATTGACTTGAGCCTTCGGAATGGCTGTCACACCTCCTTTTTCCGCACCTGCGAGGGCGCAAGGGAGTTTTTTTTCCAACTAAAGGACAATCGAAACGGGATTGGTTTATTTATTTCAGAGTCGCCACTTGGGAGATTTAGGGTGTCCCAAGTCACCAATTTTAATCCCGAATCGAGGAAAAGAATGACTCCATATTACAGTCTGCGTACCAGAAATCTGGATAAGGAATTCTGTTAACCCGGGAGAAGGTGTTAGGCATTCCCGAGTTCCGTGGTTCTAGCACGGTCGCTCAACTGTCATATTCGGCTTATTTATCTGATTTTAAATACAATTATGAACCAATGTGCCAATTTTAACTTTTTACCGCTTTATTATTATTATTTCAAAAGAATGTGAACATCGCTTAAAACATGTCTTTGGACTGCGTCACATGAAATGCACCCACAATCCGGAACATATTTTATTTGATGTTTTGGGATTTAGATTTGGGTCGCATGAAATGCACACCCAAGTTTGAGAAAGTAGATTATTAAACACGCACCTAAAGAGACTATCGTGTTATTATTTTGGGAAGACCGTGAAATTCGCTAAACGGCCCTCCTGAAATTCTAAGTAATTTAAAACAAGTATTTACTGAGGGCCCCGCAATTTGTATTTTTATTCGGCGAGGCTCATCTCATTTATTATTAAAGAATTTGCAACGTCATGGAAATGCATCTCGGGCCACGCCATAATCAATATACCCGTGATTAGAGACACATTTCGATTCCGTTGAGATTTGGATTTGGGTCACATAAATGTGCACCCGAGCTTAAGGAGATAATATTATTACAGGCGCGCTTAAAGCAACTAGCGCATTACTATTTTGGGTAGGGCCGTGAAATTTGCTAAACGGCCCGTCCCGGAATCTAAGTATTTTAATATATACACATTTAGAGGGCCCAACAAGTTGTGCATTTTTTGTTTGTCGAGGCTCGTCTCATTCATTATTAAAAGGATTTACAACGTCATGGAAATGCATCTCAGACCACGTCACAATCAATGTACCGGTGATTAGAGACACATTTCGATTTCATTGAGACTTGGATTTGGGTCACATAAATGTGCACCCGAGCTTAAGAAAATTAAATTATTAAAGGCGCGCCTAAAGCGACTAGCGTATTATTATTTTTAGGTAAGGCCATGGAATTTTGCTAAACGGCTTGTCCCGAATTCTAAGTATTTTAATAAGGCTCCTATTAATCCCAACTTTGCTAACGTATTGTTATTGTTATTAAATCCGACTTCTATTACTAAAGATCGAGGAATAAGGCTTAAACGCTAGTAGTCATGATTTTTCATTCGGGTGTTCACATACCTATTACAATGAGAGTACATAATATACGCGAGTACATATGTTCGCAACAATTCACAGGATGTCAAATTGTTCCCTTAATAAACACAAGTATATGCATGGAAGTAGACATTCTCGTAAAAAACTTAAGCTCACGATATGTTCTCACATTTACTTTAAACACATGCAGTAACTAACCATAAGATAAACATTTTTTTTAATAAAACGACAAAAAATTGCATTGTTGACATTCACCTTGAACCATAATATGCGAAACGAACGGAATGAAACAAAGGACGAAGAACACTAACCTTCGAACCTCGACAAACCTAGAACGACCAACAGCGCCCCGATGGAACTCGAACCTGACCTCACTAAACGAGGAACAATGACGAAACCTCGGACAAACACCTCGACGAACCAAAGACGACCTCGATGGAAAATAGAAAGCTCGGACCCAAAAACTGTCAACGACCAGAGATTGTTGGGTTGTTGTTGTATTTTCCGACGCGGCAACTGGTACGTGAAGCTGCAGCAGAAGGGGTCGTTTGGATGTGAGGAAAGGATCAGATATGGAAGGAGCTGGTGGCGCGATGCAGCAGCGCAGTCACAGCTACTGCTCGATGGCGAAGCCGCTGGTTTTCCGGTGGTGTTCGCTGGTCGTTTAGCTGTTGATTGGAAAGTGACGACGAGGGGGTGGAGCTGGTGGTTATGGAGTTTTGGGACGTGAGGGAGTAGGGGGCAGTGGCGACGGGATAGTGACGACGATGAGGGAGCTGGTGGTTTCAGGTTATGGTCGCTAGGGTTTTTTCCTAGGTTTTCTTCAGGAAGAGGAGGAAGACGATGAACAGCGGATGCCGGGTTTAATGGAGGATCGCCGGACTGGTTTGACGGAGCTAGGAGGAGGAGGAATGGTCGTGTTTTCCGGCGTTCGTTTGGACAGTGGTCGACGGGCCTGTTTGGTTGTTGATGGAGGTGGCGAGACGGAGAGGGGTTAGCTGGACGGGACGTAAGGAATGGTGGTTTTGGGTGGTCTGCTAGGGTCGTTTGGTTCTTCTTCCTTTCAAGAAGAAGATCAACAGTGCATAAGTCTTAAAAAATTTTCAACTCCCCGGAATCTAGCTTTGCCCGTGCATTTGTAAGCCTCTGCCAAGAAAAATGAGCCCCACGCGTGGTGGGGTTCGAGACTTGTGTCCCCCACGTGTGGTGGGGTTCCCCGTGTACGGTGTTCCGTCCGTGTTCCCCACGCGTGTCCCCTCACGTGTGGTGGACTCGAATTATTATGGGCTAGGTCCGAAATTAGGCCTAAAATCGGGTAGTTTGAACCCGAATATTATTCTTTTGCCCGGACCCGAGAAATAGGAACACGACGTTGCTTAACTGATTATGTAAGCAAAATAACTACAAAAAATAAGACTAATAATTAACACAAAACTAGATCTTTTTTTTAAAAAATATTTTTTCAAGATTAAAATAACTACAAAATACTAATAAAACTATTTTTTTGTAATTTTCGTTTTTAATATAAAGATAAAATATAAAGTAACATTTTTTGTATTTTTCAAAATTAAAATGACTATAAAACATTAATAGAACTATATTTTTGGTAATTTTCGAAATTATATAAAGTACAAAAATAAAGTACAATTTTTGCATTTTTTCAAGTTTATGAGAAATACATAAACTAAAATTTATATATATATTTTTGTAATTTTCCTCTTTTGCGACGAAAATAAAGTAAAAATAGTCAAAATAGTTATATTAGACCTAAATTAAATATTTAAGCTAAAAATGTAAAAATTCTCGGGGAGGGTCAAAAATCAGGTGTCTACAATGGCGTGGAATGCCGGTGACGGAACTTCGGAGCGAGGTAAGTCTCCTTTCTAACCTTGTAAGAGAGAATTGTCCTCATAGGTGAAATAATTGGTTATGTGCTTCTATTTGTGGGGGCTACGTACGCACGAGGTGACGAGAGTTCGTGTGTAGCTATTATTATGTTTAAGTCCGGGTAGTCTAGGACCCAAAAGCATGCTATACTTGGAATATTTGTAATCTTTTTGACAGTTTGAGTTGCTTTAATCACATCGAATTAGTAAATGAATTTCTAAAAAGATTAAACTTCATTTTCTTAAATTGTTAAAAGAGAATTGACTTTTCTTTGGATAATTGTTCCATGATGACTTCTTGATTGGCTGTTTGTGTGTGTTTAATTTTGGGATGGGCCGAACGCCTCGGCAGATTAAATAGATGCATCTATGGTTCGCGCTATTCGACCCTCTGGTAATGCACAGTTAAATATTGTTGGATCGGGCCGTACGACTTCTGCATGATATGCGCATGCTTGTATTGCTTGCCTGAGATTTATACATGTTGATATTTGCCTTTCCTAGCCTGAGATAAATTGATAAAGATGATGAAATATAAATCTTCAAATCCATTATTATTTTAGAAGTTGTTTACCTGTTTTCAGGATTTATGAGTTTATAATTGCTTTACAAATTCCATGATTCCATCACATTTTCAATATATTATTATTAGACTACTAGTAAGCGTCGAAGTCGACCTCTCATCTCTACTTCTTCGAGGTTAGACGGGATACTTACTGGGTACACATTATTTTCGTACTCATACTACACTTGTTGTGCATTTTGTTGCACAGGTTCATATGTGGCTTAGTTGGGCATAGCGGCATGGTTGATACGGGAACTTAGGTGAGCTTCATCTTGCGAGACGATCCACAGCCAGTAGAGTCTCCTTCAGAGTATTGTACTGTATTTTCGTTTCTGTCCAATTTGTATTCCGGACAGTTATTGTATTTTATTTCATTTCCTAGTAAATGCTCATGCACTGGTGACACCGGGTTCTGGGATGACTATGGGACTATTCAATATTTAAATTTGTTAAAGACACCATTATTTTCTTGGTTAAGTTCATTATTTATTATTTAATGTAAGGAAAAGAAATAATTTTAAAATTATTAAAACGAGAATTTAATTAGATATTTATGGTTAACTTGCCTGATAGCGGTGTCCGACGCCATCACGATCCATAGTGGATTTTGGGTCGTCACATAAATGGTCTAAGATAAATTGTTTTCTCTTCTCATGTAATTTCATTTGCGACATTTAAAGGAATAATAAATGAGAAGAAAATGAACAGGTTGCAATAAAGCCATTCTAGTAAAGTACTAAAGTTATAACTAGAGTAGTAAAATCCACTAACTATTTTTCAACTTCGAATATGTATCTGATTTTAAAACTAAAATCTGTATTGGAATTTAATCCTTGTTCTGGTTGGTTCGACTTCACCAAGATTTTATTTTCAAAACTAGAGTTATTCAATCTCATGTTGTGCATATTCTTGATTCTGTTGGAATCTCAAGTCTTGTGGCTGGGTTCGAGTTTAATTTGCGAAGATGTTATTTTCTTTACATTCTTAAAATGAGCAGATATTGTTATATGGGGGAATAAGTAGTTCAAACATGAAATGGCCATGGCTACTTCTTCGCCCACCCCTAGGCTACTACTTAACCCCACCCTAATCCTCTTTCCCTTCCGGAGGCTATCCATGATTTAAACATTTAAGGGGTGTTTTTCTTTTAATTTTAATTTTTTTACTAGTATTAGTACCCACGCGGATACGCGGACACTAATCATGTCAAATATTTAAGTTATTTGGATTGGATGTAAATAATCTTAAAATTTATACTTTTTCAGTAAATATAGATAATCATTGGATATTAACTACATGAAAAAAATTAACCATCTCTTCTATTTTTCTTTTTTGATATCATTCTTGCCGGTGTCATTGGATCCTAAAAATAGTCAGGAGCAAAATAACAACTCATATTTATGGCAAAATAATCAAATATTGAAACAATGAATGACTCTTTGGATAAAACATAACTCTTTTACTACTACTTGAACTCTTATTTGGTGTGTTGATATCTCTTAAAAAATATTTCTTTCTTAAAATTTCAGTTTCTAAAGCATTATTTTTCAATAATAATTATTTTTACAATATGTAATTGAAAATATTATTCTTAATTCAAAACTCATTTTAGTTGGCTATCTAAAAATATAAAAAATTCTTTAGCTAGTGAATTTTGTTTACTCCATTTTGATATTTGATATTAACCATGTTAACTATCTGAATTATTTGAATTATATGTAAATAACTTTAACATTTAAACCTTCTAAATGAAAAACACTACATTTGATATTAATTAAGAAACACTACATGAAAAAAGACTAATATTCTCTCAATTCTTGTAATAATAATTTTATTTTTGCACTATTCTCATAGGTGTCATTGGAACCTAAAGATATCCACAAAGTGAAATAATAACTCATATTTATGGCAAAGCACAAAGGTTGACACGATATAAACAATTATTTGATTACGACGTGACTCTTATACTACGACTTGAACTCTTATTTGGTATGATTTTATCTTTCGAAAAATATTTCTATTTTAAAATTTCAATTTATAAAACTTTATATATATTATAATAATGATTATATTTATAATTATGCAAGTGAAAATATTATCCTTAATTTAAAATTCACTTTAATCGGCTATCTAAAAATTTAAATGATTTTTTGGCCGGATTTGTTTTAGTATGACTCCATTTTAAGTTTATCGATATCTCTAGCCCTAGGATTTGAATTTTTAATACCCTATATATACAAAAAAATTGTTCTTTGAATCATTAAATGTTAAATTAGTTGATTATTATTATTATTATTATAAAACATTGCATATATTGTCTTAAAATTGTCAAGTAGTTTATTTTTCGACATCATACTTGATTTAAACTCAATGCAAACTACTCAAATTGCATTCCAATTCAAATATTATGTCAGTTTGTTAGTAATAGTAATTTTTTAAAAACGATACATAATGTAAATTAAAAAAAAATATTTTAAGATATCCTTACCTTATAATCTATGGATTTGAGTTGAAAAATATATATTTGAAATCGATGAGATTCACTTTCAAATTTTTTATACTCAACAAAGATGAAACATAAGAAGAAATTTGTTGTCATCTTTTATTTCTCGTTTTAGATCTTTCTACCATTTTTTTCATTTTTATTTTCTTTTATCTTATTTTTTATGTCATTATTTTTTTGTTACAAAAAATTAAAATATTTCACTATAAAAGGATGAGTTTTAATAAAAATTGTCTACATATGAACTTTAATTATATTTTTAGTTTTTGGTTGAAATTATTTCATATTTTTCTTTTGGCTTTATCTAATCAGCCTAAATAGGTGCTTACCCGAACACTTAAATTAAAAAATTAAATGACGTGTAATTTATATATAATCCATATATAATATGTGTATAATCGTGTGTTGTCGGTATATCATCTATTTATATTAGCTATAAAAAGTAAACAATAAATATGGTCGGATATTATGTAAATATTCCATAAGATTTCTACTTTTTGAGTTTATCCATGATATAACTTCTATTATAATAATTTTAAAACTCTCTACTAATGTTCAAAAATATCGTATCTTTTTATTATCTTTGAATTAAAAAAAGTAAAGTGTTTTTTCGAAATAATTTTTTTACATTTAAAAAAAAAATATTTCACGTCATACCATTTTTTCTTTATATATACTCTTTGTTACATTTAAAAGTCGCTATAGAAACTATCAATTAGAAACCAATTTATCTCTTGTCGAGTTTGAAAAAAAACCTTTCACATAATCTAATGATTCAAAACTAATATTCTTCAACGAAAAAAATATTATACCCTTGTAATATTGGCTTGACTACAGCTAAACGAAGGGGTTTCAGCTTACACCCTTCAATTCCTTGAATGTGCTAAATTGAAATTAATGATAGTAATTGTATAGCCAAAGTTTTCTTATTTTTTTGATGTCCATTTATGCAAATTGATTCTTCAAACAAATATTCTTCAAGAAGAAAAAAGAAACAACTTTTTTATAATATTGACTGATTTTGTGATGTTTCTTTCTCCAACATGTATGTTTACTTTATTATATATGTAAGTAAACTCTTATTTGGTTTTGTAAATCAAGCTACAGTATTTCAAACAACTATACTTATAGGATTTTAAATGTGAAAGAGTTAGTTTTTTTTTTGCTAGAGGCGAAGTAGTATTTAAATAATTAGAAAAATAACAAAAGTTCCTAACACGATTGCATATGATCATTAACCGAATTAAGTATGATAACATGATAAAAAAAGATAAATTTTATTTTTAATTTAAATTCGAATTTTAGAACTTTATCTATAAATTTAAAATTATTTTTTAATTCAAGTTCCCCATATTTTAATCCGAGTTAAACCGAAAAAAAAACCCGACTATGGTTTGGTTTGATTTGGTTTGGTGTTGAAAAAAAAATCCGACCATAATTGATTTGGTTTGGTTTTAACTAAAGAAAGTCAAACCGAAACCAAACCAACCCAATATTACATATATAGAAATTTTTGATATATTTAATATATAAATGTACTTATTGTGATGCAATTTATAAATATATCTTAATCTTTTTCATAATTTTATCTTTTAAGGTATTATTATTTCAAGGTTGGACTTAGAACTTTTGAATGTTCCAATAAGTATTATAGCAATAAATATTAGTAACTTAAATAATGCTATCAAAAGTTCAACCCAAAATCAAATTAATATTAATGCTAACAAAAGACATTCAATTCAATACTAGGAACGACAATGTATTGAATATCTATTTTTTGTTTGCAATGATTTAGATAAAAATGCATAATCTATTTTTATTTTTTCTTTAGCGTTTAGTCATGTAATTAACACTCCCTTATTAGTCTACTTATTTTAGTATGACTTAGTACTTTTAGATTATATTTATTTTTATTAAGGCTTTTTTAATTAGCAATATTTATATTACATAATTTTATTATCTTTATTGTTGAATATTATAGGATAATGCCATGACACATCTCATATTTTGTATTATTTTCTTGAAAAATACCTTATATAGTCGTATCTTACTAGGATTAAAGGAATATTTTGAGCACAAGTTATATGTTTTGTGCTACGAAGATTTTACCGAAAAAACCTGAAAATCCGAAAACCTGAGAAAAATTGTGATTGAAAAACCTGAGTTTTATTGATTTGGTTCGGTCTATAAATTTTATAACCCAATATAATTGATTTGATTTGGTAATTACAAAAACCCGACCAACCCTACCTATGTACACCCTAATCATATTTGTCAATGGTATTATGGCTGACAAATTAAAAGGCTAAAAAGGTTTATATTATGGCTGTGACCCGAAACTCTGCTCAGCTGGATTCTTGAAATAACTGCATATAGAAAGTTGAGGAAACATGACTAATTAGAACTTATATCATACTCTCTTTGTTTTAATTTATGTGTCATTTTCGTTTTTTGATATTCATACTAGTTAGTTTAACCATGCATTTGGACATAGAATTTTTCAGATTTTTCAAATAAAATTTACATATTTGAAAACTATGTAAAAGTATATAATTCACAATAATTAATAATTCAAAATATTTAAAAAGCATATGAAGAAATTACGTTTAGCTCTCAAAGTTCAAACATATTCATATAATTTGGGACCAAGGGAGTATGTGATGTTGGAAAATTCCTAATAATCTGCTGGAGAATAATTAGGAGACTTTAGGCCTCTTTAATTTTCAGGGACAGCAGATTGAATGGTCAAAAAAGAAGTTGTAATTACGAATGGTAAATGGTCCATCACAAAAGACTATGGGTGATATGGCCTGATATTTGATATTATCTTCGGTCCACTTTAGTTGATTTTTTGGCCTTTTTTTCATGGTCCATGATATTTAACTTTTTCCAAATATCAAAAAGGAATTAACCTTTTTTTTTTTCAAAGTTGCTCCTAGAGTAAAGAGCGTAAGAGTATTTTTTTAAAATATATTTTCAATGAACAAATTAAGCTTAATATGGTCTTTCATTATTAATTAATACTAAAAGGTGAATTCCTTAATATGTATGAAAATAGCTAAAAAAATCAATTAAGGGTGAAGTAATAAACTTGCATATCATCAAAGATAGAAAAAATCTGGAGATGAACTACGAAAAAAGAAGTTCTGTGAACTCATTTTGTCCGAAGAATTAAAGCGGATTTGAAATTAAACTTGATGTATTACTGAATAGTGAATACGTTGTACTTCTGAAGTAATATATATATATATATATTGCATTCATATAAATTGCACTTCGATATAAATATCATTCACTCGCGAAGGATCCAGGTTCTCTTAACAAGATGAGGAGAAAGAAAACAAAGTGCGTGGACCAGTGAGCAAGTGCCAAGTGCTACTCCATTATTAAGGGGAAAAATCAGATAACTTAAAGAAGTTTTGTATTTAAACGCTATCAACAGTAGCCTCAAATAATACTTCCTTCGGTTCAAAATAAGTGATTTTTTAGTTGTTTTTATACAGATTAAGAAATTCACCTTTTAACATTAATTATCAATAAAATTGATCATATTAACCTTTACTATCTCTTCACATAAACACTCTTAATACATACTCCAACACTATTTATTCCAAGGGCAATGTAGGAAAAAAAATAATTAATTCATTCTTGAAATCTGAAAAAATCACTTATTTTGGACCACAAAAGAAAAACTAAAAAATCATTTATTTTGGACCGAAGGGAATAGTGATGAAGCATAGAAAAATACGGCCGGATGTTGAGATTTCTTCACTTTTGAGACTTTATGTTCGAATTTTGAAAATGAAAAACTTCTTAGTAAGTCCTTTACCTTCTCAATGGACTTAACCAGACAAATTTAGATTAGTCGATGAATTTAAATTAATCCGGACCAATAAATTTTGAATATCGAATATCCTAAGAC
Organism: Nicotiana sylvestris; assembly: GCF_000393655.2. Taxonomy (NCBI): domain Eukaryota; kingdom Viridiplantae; phylum Streptophyta; class Magnoliopsida; order Solanales; family Solanaceae; genus Nicotiana; species Nicotiana sylvestris. The sequence goes on along the minus strand of NC_091059.1, from coordinate 210,886,885 downwards.
CACATTAGTAATGGCCACGGCATACGATACCCATGAATCACCCATGCGCCTCTTTTTCTACATGATCCTACAAAAGAAGCCAACTTTTGTGGGGCTGTTAGGTAAGAGAAACAGTTAGGCCATTGGTCCCATCTCCAATTTTTTAACCCTTACATTCACACGAAATCAATGTAAAATTGTCTTCATTATTGTAGCTTTTGAATTTGGAGTAACGTAGTGTGGTTTATAGCATGTTTAGACAAGTCTGAAAAATCAGCTTATTTTGAGAAATATATATATTTTTTTTAAAAATATATTTTTTAGAAGTACTTTTTGGTGAAGAACAGTTTGTATCTGACTAATTAATTTAAAAAGTACTTCTAAGCAGCAATTAGTGTTTGACCAAACTTTTAAAAAGTGTTTCTAAGTGTATTTTTCTCAAAAGTGCTTTTAAAAAAGTGATTAAGGAAAGAAGTTACTTTTTTCTACTTTTGCTTCTACTCAAAAACACCTTTTTTTCTTTCTTCTAAAAGCTTGGCAAACACTTCAATTTTGAAAAAAGAAGAAGTATTTTTCAGCTTGGAGAAGCTTGGCCAAAGTCGACGTAATGAAAGGCCTAAGCATCAAAATCCCAACAATTAATTAGAAAATATTTCATCCGTTTCATTTTTAGTTGCCTACTTTTAACTTTGCACTCTCTTTAAGAAGTTTTACCCATAATAATTAGCATTTCAAAAAAATTTAGAAAATAATTTAGGTAATGAGTAGTAAATAATAAGAGTAAAACAAGAAAAAAAAAAAAGATTGATTTTCTCTTGATTTGTTAAAATGGATAAATAAAAGTAAAAATATATTTTAAATATAGTAAATAAGTAAAAATGAATGAAGTGCATAGTCATTTACTTAGCTAATTAGCTTACGGTTATAGACAATCCACATCCCAACTGCAATCCACCACCCGTCCCCTGACCATTTTGTTCTCTATATTTCTCTTCCTTATTAATTTCTTGGTATGCTCTGGCATGTCTCCTATGGCTGTTCAACTAAATGTTCTCAAATTTCAATGGACCCCAGTGTGCCAATTAATTGCCTATCAAAAGGAGCTTAGCTTTCTTGATATTGCTAAATGCAACTATAGAATTTTGGAGGTTTTTACACTTTTACTTGTCCGTTATTTAAAAAAATATTTTTATTTTTACTTGTTTATTTTAGCAAATTAAGAGAAAAATATTTTTTTTCCTGTTTTATCGTTATCATTAATTACTCATTCCCTAAAACTTTTTGAAATGATATCATTATTAGGGATGAAATTGTAAAATACATATTTTATTTATTTTTTCATTAAGGAGAGTGCAAAGTCAAAAGTGGACAACTAAGCTTCCGTTTGACCATAGATTTTGACTATATTATTTTCAATTTTTTTTGAAATTTGTTTGTTTATGAAATATGATCATGTTTTGGGGAACAAAAACTTCACAAAAAATTTCAAGATTTAGGGCAATTTTTAGGTGAAATTTTTACTTTCACTCACAGACCTTCAATTTTTCTTCAAATAAAAAGTATGTCCAAACACATCTTCAGCTTTCAAAAATTATTTTTCAACACAACTTCAAAAATCTTTTTTCAAGTTTCAATCAAATATATATCCAAACGCTAGCTAAAAATAAATTGGGGAGTACAGGGACGGCTCAAACATATGTGTGTCTAAAGCCAACGTTTAACGTTTAATAATTTTTTTTATAATTAATTTTCTCTAATAATTCCTTTTCAATTGATAATATAACCAACAAACTTAATTTATCTTGAGACATTGTGAATTTTAGGTAAGATTTTATCAATGATAATCTTGAAAACTTCTTTTCTTTGAGGCAACTGCTATAGAAAAACTTTATTTTTATATGAAAAGTGCTAAATATTATTTTTTAAATACCTATAAATTTATACCAATATGTACGGAGTAATATTATAATTGAAGCGTAGAAAAGGGTAAAGCAAGTAGATAAGAAAAGAGTTGCAGGATCCAATAAGAAAGAGTTTTTTAATCCTTTTTTTGTCTTTATTCCCAATTTTTCTTTCTTTATATATACCGTTGCTTATCAGTTGGGATACTGTTATATTATTTATTTCTTTCAACTTAGTGACTAAGGTCTCTTGAGGCATTATTTGCTCTTTCAGTGCAATTAATAGTAATATGGAGAATCAGAATGAGGGAAGTGATTCTTTGTTGAGCAAAAAAGATGCAGCTCTATTTTCTTGGCCATGGGAGAACTTGGGCAATTACAAGGCATGGATTTTTGTTCTATGCAACTACTATATATATATATATATATATAACAAATACTTCATTGATGATTTTTGTTTTGGATTTCTGATATGGTTTCATTTATGTTATATATATGCAGTATTTGTTATATGGACCATTTCTTGCAAAAGTCATATATTCTATGTATTGGAAAGAGAACATAGAGGATGATATTTGGTGTTTGCATATTCTTATCTTATGTGCTTTGAGAGGCCTTGTTCATCAGCTATGGTGTACTTATAGCAATATGTTGTGTCTAGTTCGTACACGACGAGTGTCTCAAGAAGGCATAGGTTTTGAGCAGATTGATAATGAATGGCATTGGTAAGATTTGTTTTCATTCCCAATCTTATCCCACTTTATGCATCAGTGAAAGAAACAAGGAAAACAAGACCAATAATTGCAATTACTGATGAGGGCAGCCCAGTGGACAAAGCATCCCGCGTTCACGCAGGGTCCGGATAAGGGTCGCACTCGTACTCCAAGGGAGTGTAACATAGGCAGCCTACACTGATGCAAGTATCAGTAATTGCAAATACTGATGAAATATTGAAAAACTTGATTGAGCAGTATTTCAAGTGAAATAACTCACAAAATTTCAACGTGATGTTGTGTCTTGTTTCTGATTTGATCTCAAACAGGGACAATTTCCTTATCCTTCAAGCGATTGTGGGATCGTTCGTCTACTTGAACTTCCCTTCACTGGCAAATCTTCCACTATGGGATGTAAGAGGCTTTATTTCTTGTCTCATACTACATATTGGGATCTCAGAGCCACTGTACTATTGGATGCACAGATTATTGCATTCCCCTCATCTGTTTCCACTTTACCACTGGCAACACCATGAGTCTAAAATTACACACCCCTTTACTGGTAATGTAACTACATCGATATTTGCAGTCTCACCTGATGCTGGTAATTTGCTGTAGAGTTTCGCTAACAATTTTGTTTGTGGTGCAGCTGGGCATGCAACATTTCTGGAACATCTTTTGCTTTGTGTGATTGTAGGAATTCCAACGCTGGGCACTGCATTTATTGGTTACGGATCAATAAGCGTTATGTACAGTTATATTCTGGCATTTGATTTCTTAAGATGTTTGGGACACAGCAACGTCGAAATCTTTCCTCATAGTTTCTACCAGCATGTTCCTCTGCTTAGATATATTATTTACTGCCCAACGTAAGCTCCATAACTGACTCATCTAGATTAAGAAATCGCTTCTAGTTTTCTGTTTTCTCTAGTGAATTTTCCTTCCGAATCATGTTTGACAAGTTACAATGTTCTTACACTTTCTTGTTGTGCTTTCTATTGACTATTAAATCCAGTAATTTAAAGTATGTCCCTTTGTTGCAGATACCACAGTCTACACCATCAGGATATGAAGACTAATTTTTGCCTCTTCATGCCTCTGTATGATTTGTTGGGAAATACTTTAAATACCGCTTCTTGGAACCTTCAGAAAGAAATAAGTTCAAGGACAAGTTAGTTACTCTTCCACCTCTCTATGTTTTTCTAGTTTTCTTGAATTTTAGGGTAAAAGTAGATGTTCATGTTATTATTAGACCTTTTATATTTTCTGAAGCGGTTCCCTTTTCTTGAACGTACAGATGAAAGAGCACCAGAGTTTGTGTTTCTAGTACATATTGTTGATATTATGGCATCAATGCATACTCCGTTTTTGTTCCGGTCATTCAGCTCAGTGCCTTTCTCTACAAGGCTCTTCTTGTTACCGTTATGGCCTTTTGCCTTTTTGATCGTGCTTAGTATGTGGCTGAAGTCCAAGGTTCTTTTGATCAGCTCTTACAACATACGAGGGAAACTGAACCAAAGTTGGGTTGTGCCCAGGGCTGGTTTTCAGGTAATTGAGTTTGTCCTTAGCTTGCTGTTTAATTTCTACTGGTATTTCAGAATTTTGACATTCTATGCAAGAGCATTAAGTTCCTGCAATATGGAAATGATTTCTTCATTGATGAAACTAATAGTAATTGTAGAAGTGATTTAGTTTAAAGCAGACGCGTCTATCTGCATAGAGTGAGTAACAAGTTTGCACAGCCAGAGAGAACAGTAAATAGTTCCTAGCTCTGACTTCTTGAAATGTTTCAACGATATTGCTTCACAGAATCTCCAAGCTTAAGCATATCTTTTCCATTCCATTACTGGTTATCTAAAACATATATTATGTTGCAGTATTTCTTGCCCTTTGCTGCAGAAGGCATAAATAATCTCATTGAAGAAGCTATTCTTAGAGCTGATAAACTCGGCATCAAGGTCATTAGCCTTGCTGCATTAAATAAGGTAAGTCTCATTTTCTTTTCCTGTTTCGAATTTTCTATTGTTTCTTTACAAAATCCTTATAGTCTTTGCTGACTACTTTAGTGCAATGCTTTCTACATAAAACATTGTATTTGATGTTTCCTGCTAGAATATAAGCCTTTTTCCTAGTTTTAGATTGGAAAATTCTTCAAAATTAAGGGATTGTTATAAAATAAAAGCAATGCGGTAAAATGTAAATAAGAAGAGATAGAAAGAAGGGAGAAGTGCTTTCTTCTTTCACTTTGGTGTATCTTTCCATTGCAATTACATGGCCTTTTATAGGCATAAAAAGTAAAGATGATGGACATAAAGTAGGAGATTTAATCTTTAAGTTATTCACAACATGAGCATCCAATGTAGCATCCAATGTACAAACTATTCATAACACTCCCCTTGGATGTCCATGTAAGATAATGTGCCTCATTAAGAACTTACAAAAAAAATATTGGGATGTACATAGTTATTTATAATATGCATTGCTTGCTGCCTCATTAAAAACCTTACCAGGAAAATCCAGTGGGACAAAACCTTGGTTAAGGAAAAGAGTGCAGCGTGTAGTTACTCCCCCTGATGAAAAATCACTTAATGTCTCGAAGACGACGCATTCCAATCTTATATATCAGCTTTTCAAATATTGAGGTTGGTAATGCCTTAGTGAACAGATCAGCCAAATTATCACTTGAACGAACTTGTTGTACATCTATTTCACCATTCTTCTGAAGATCATGAGTGAAAAAGAATTTTGGTGAAATGTGTTTTGTTCTATCTCCTTTGATATATCCTCCTTTCAATTGAGCTATGCATGCAGCATTGTCTTCATACAATATTGTTGGAATATTCTCTTTCGAAGAAAAACCACATGTTTGCTGAATGTGTTGAGTTATAGATCTTAACCAAACGCATTCTCGACTTGCTTCGTGAATGGCTATTATCTCTGCATGATTTGAAGAAGTAGCAACCATAGTTTGTTTTGTCGAACGCCATGATATGGCTGTACCTCCACTTGTAAATAAATAGCCTGTCTGAGATCGACCTTTGTGTGGATCAGACAAATATCCTGCATCTGCATAACCAATCAATGATGGCTTGGATTCATTTGAATAAAATAAACCCATATCAATGGTCCCTTGGAGGTATCTGAATATATGTTTAATACCATTCCAGTGTCTTTGTGTTGGCGAAGTACTAAATCTTGCCAATAAGCTTACTGAGAAAGCTATATCTGGTCGGGAATTATTGGCAAGATACATTAATGCCCCAATTGCACTAAGATATGGTACTTCGGCACCAAGAAGCTCTTCATCATTTTCATGAGGTCGGAATGGATCTTTCTTTATATCAAGTGATCTCACAACCATCGGGGTACTCAATGGATGTGCTTTATCCATATAGAATCGCTTTAAAATCTTTTCGGTGTATGTTGATTGATGGACAAATATTCCATCTTTCATATACTCAATTTGTAGACCAAGACAAAATTTTGTCTTTCCAAGATCTTTCATTTCAAATTCTTTCTTCAAACAGTCTACTATTTTTGGAAGCTCCCCAGGAGTTCCAATGATATTTAAATCATCAACATACACGGCGATTATAACAAATTCAGATCCAGACCTTTTTATAAAGACATAAGGACAAATTGGATCATTCTTGTACCCTTCTTTCAACATGTATTCACTCAGGCGATTGTACCACATACGACCTGATTGTTTCAATCCGTATAAAGATTTCTGAAGCTTTATTGAATAAGTTTCTCAAAAACTTTTATATGCTTCTGACACTTTAAATCCCTCGGGTACTTTCATAAAAATTTCGTTGTCTAATGATCCATACAAATAGGCTGTAACAACATCCATCAGATGCATATCAAGTTTTTCTTGCACTGCCATATTTATGAGATGTCTGAAGGTGATAGCATCCACTACAGGAGAATATGTCTCCATATAATCAATTCTAGGCCTTTGGGAAAACTTTTGTGCCACAAGTCGCGCTTTATATCTAACGACTTCATTTTTATCATTTCGTTTTCGCACAAAAATCCATTTATACCATACTAGCTTTATGCCTTCAGGTGTTCGAACTATGGGTCCGAGGACTTCACGTTTCCAAGTGAAGTTAACTTTGCCTGGATAGCGTCTTTCCATTTTGGCCAATCATTTCTCTGATTACATTCATTGACAGATTTTGGTTCAAGATCCTCATCTTTTTGCATTATTTCAACAACAACATTATAAGCAAAAATGTTATCGATAACAATATTATTTCGGTTCCATCTTTTCCCGGTTGAGACGTAACTTATTGATGTCTCTTCATTCTCATTATTTTCAGGTACCTGGACTTCCCCTAAGGTCTTATCATTTGTTACGTCTTGGGGTTCTTCTTGAGCCACTACCTCTGTGTTATGTTCACTTTGATCACTTGCTCCTTTTCTTCTTCGAGGATTTTTATCTTTAGAACCGATTGGTCTACCACGTTTCAAGCATGGCTTAGACTCATTTGCTTTAATTAATTGTCCTGCCGGGATATCAACTCGAATTGGAACATTAGCAGCTGGAATATATGACTTAGTCACCCTTGGTAGGTCAGTGAATGCATCTAGCAATTGATTTGCAATATTTTGTAAATGAATAATCTTTTGAACCTCTTGTTCACATTAATTTGTTCGAGGATTTAAATGAGACAGTGATAATGCATTCCAATCTTTCTTCTTTTTCAGATGCTTATTTTCTCCCCCTAATGTTGGATATACTGATTCATCAAAATGACAATTAGAAAATCTTGCCGTAAATAAATCTCCAATCATCGGCTCTAGATATTTTATAATAGAAGTAGATTCATATCCAATATATATCCCCAACCTTCTTTGAGGACCCATCTTTGTGCGTTGTGGTGGAGCAATTGGAACATATACCGAACAACCAAAGATCTAAGATGGAAAATATTTGGCTCCTGACCAAAAGCCAATTGCAATGGGGAGACTTTATGATAACTTGTGGGCCTTATCCTCACAAATGCTGCTGCGTGCAAAATAGCATGACCCCATACTGAAATGGGAAGTTTTGTTCTCATAAACATTGGTCTAGCAATTAATTGGAGGCGTTTGATCAATGATCTGCTAGACTATTTTGTGTATAAACATGAGCAACCAGATGCTCAATTGTTATCCAGTTGAAATACAATAATCATTAAAGGTTTGGGATGTAAACTCACCAGCATTATCAAGACAAATTGTCTTAATTGCATAACCTGGAAATTGTGCTCTTAGCTTTATTATTTGAGCCAACAATCTTTCAAATGCCATATTGCGAGTTGATAGTAAGCACACATGTGACCATCTTATAGATGCATCTACCAAAACCATATAATATTTGAATGGTCCACATGGAGGGTGAATGGGCCCACATATATCACCCTATATACGTTCCAGAAATGCAGGGGATTCCATCCTAACTTTAATAGTTGATGGTCTAATAATTAATTTTCCTTGAGAACATGCAGCACAAGAGAATTCCTTAAATTGAAGAATCTTCTGATTCTTCATTGCATGTCCATGTGAATTCTCAATTATTTTACGCATCATATTAGAACCAGGATGGCCCAACCGGTCATGCCAAATAATAAAATTATCTTGATTAGTAAACTTCTCGTTTACTACGGCATGTGTTTCAATCCTGCTAATACTTGTGTAGTATAAGCCGGAGGAAAGAGCAGGTAACATTTCAAGCACATATTTCTTACCGGACATTATTGTAGTAATATAAAGATATTCAATCTTTTCATCATTTGTAGTCTCAATATGATAGCCATTTTGGCGAATATCTTTGAAACTTAATAAGTTTCTTTGAGATTTACTACAATATAGTGCTTCATCAATAGCCAAATTTGTTCCTCCTGGTAGTAATAAATTGGCTCTTCCAGAACCTTCAATTAATCTTGTACTACCGGATATTGTATTAACATTCGCTTCTTTCATTACCAAATAAGAGAAATATCTCTTATCTTTTAAAATAGTGTGTGTTGTAGCACTATCCAGAAGACATATATCATCTTTATTAATCTTGAGTCCAATTGAAGACCGGTGAATTTTCATATTCTTCATAAAAAAAAGACAAATAATACATCATAAGAAATATGAAAGACAAGCAGAAAAAAAACATTAAGAAATACATTAGGAATGTAGAAACTAGCAACACGTGATGCATTAGGAAAACACACTCAAGAAAAATAAACTAGTTGCAAACATAAAAATAACAACTTTTATAGCTTCATTCCCCAGTAAGATGATTAGTTCTTCAGTCAATATCCTCAAAGAAGTCTCCAGCTTCTAAATGAGTAATATTTGTTAGGCCTTCAAAATCATCATCTTTATATGCAAGATGTGCCTTAGAATCATATTTGTTTGAGGGACCTGCTTCATCATCATTATTTTGAAAGGCCAAGTGTGCCTCCACATTATTTTCTTTTTCTTGAGGGAGGCTTGATAAAGTTTGACAAAATGTTCTGGCGTACGACAAATGCGTGCCCAATGACCTCTCATACCACATCAGTGACACATACTAGTTTTACCTTTTGAATGATTAATTTGAGAACCCTTATTGTTTTCCAATTTATTTCTACCATAATGACGATAATTGTTTCGCCCCTGCCACGTCCACGTTTACGACCATGTCCACGACCACGGTAATTATTTTGTTTTCTTTCAAACTTATCATATGCTGCTACAACATTCACTTCCGGAAATGGAGCTGACCCAGTGGGACGGGCTTCATGATTTTTTATTAATAGAGTATTATTCTGCTCTGCCACAAGTAGGCATGTGATTAACTCAGAATATTTCTTAAAACCTTTTTCACGGTATTGTTGTTGTAGCACAACATTTGAAGCGTGAAAAGTAGAAAATGTTTTTTCCAATAAGTCCTCATCTGTGATAGTGTCTCCACATAATTTTAATAGAGAACTTACTTTAAAGATAGCAGAATTATACTCACTTACGGTTTTAAAGTCTTGCAACCTTAAATGTATCCACTCATACCGAGCTTTCGGTAATACCGTAAGTTTTAGGTGGTCATATCGATCCTTCAAATTAATCCATAATTCAAGTGGATCTTTTACGGTTAAATATTCAGTTTTTAACCCTTCATGTAGATGATGACGAAGGAAAATCATGGCCTTCGCTTTATCCTGATTTGATGCTTCATTTCCTTGTATAATAGTATTTCCAAGACCTTTAGCGTCAAGGTGAATTTCAGCATCAAGAACCCATGATAAATAGTTCCTCCCGGTGATGTCAAGTGCCACAAATTCAAGTTTTGATAAATTTGACATAGTGAAAACTATCATAAAAGATGAATAAGTTAGAGAAATAATTATAATAATAAACAATTAATGAAAACAAAACGATTAAGGTAAAAGAAATGAAAATAGAGCTATATCATGTTAACAATCTACTATTTCATTTTATTCTTGCCATAAAGTAGAAATTACATACTTGTTTCATTTCACTTTATATTATTGATATATATGTGTTAATAGAATTGAACGTGACTAATATTATTTATATGTTCCAATAAATATAAAGTAATTAAACTATAAAATTATTGCTTGTCAATTCATTTCTCACAGTTCTTCAAAATGCCTTAAAAATATGTTTTGATGCAGAGAGTCCATGAATATTATAAGTATGACATTAGTGCATAGCTAGTTTGATGACTTTGAGGTCCTCTAAGAGTTGAGCACGGAAGAAAATAGTTATTTTATCGCTGCAATGTACTTAAACTATTTAAGATGCCCAAGCGCACAAGTAATCTGCAAACAGTGAGCATATGATATGTACTGCCATAAATAAAATGATTATAATGATATATACCTTAATAAAATATGGCTCAACTTAGCGGGAGTTAAGAATAAAATTAGAGCTTCGTGCTGATAATGTGTTATAAAATAAAAGCAATGCAGTAAAATATAAATAAGAAGAGATAGAAAGAAGGGAGAAACGTTTTCTTCTTTCACTTTGGTGTATCTTTCCATTGCAATTACATGACCTTTTATAGGCATAAAAAGTAAAGATGATGGACATAAAGTAGGAGATTTAATCTTTAAGTTATTCACAACATGAGCATCCAATGTAGCATCCAATGTACAGACTATTCATAACAGGGATGAGATATTAGTATGTTCAAAATAGGAACGGCTCATTATTATTGGTCATGTTGTTTATGGAAGAATCTAACTGCAGAATGAAGCTCTAAATGGCGGTGGAACGCTCTTTGTCGACAAGCATCCAAATCTCAAAGTCCGAGTAGTCCATGGGAACACCTTGACAGCTGCTGTGATCTTAAATGAGATTCCTCGAGATGTGCATGAGGTCTTTTTAACAGGTGCTACTTCTAAGCTTGGGAGAGCCATTGCACTCTATCTTGCTCGTCGAAGAGTCAGAGTTCTGGTAAGATTAGCTAAATATGCATTATCAAGAGAAATTTGTTAGGCTGCTAACTACAGAAATGCATAGCAGACTAGCAGTAGGCTCATCAAAATACATTAACAGCCTCTTCTGTCTTTTAGTTTTCTCTTGGATAATAGCTTTTATAGTTTGCCATTCTAATAAGGGTAGTTTTCTAATACAGATGCTGACTCAGTCCACTGAGAGGTTCATGAAAATACGAAGAGAAGCTCCGGCTGATTGCCAGAAGTTTCTGGTTCAAGTGCCAAAGTACCAAGGGGCTAAACAGTGTAAGGTAATGGTTTGAGGATATTTCCACTAATATCTGTTGCAGCTGAAATGCTATAATATAATTATGTTAAGGAGCTGTGATGTTTTTGTAAATGACAGACTTGGATACTCGGCAAATGGGCTACTCCTCGAGAGCAGAGCTGGGCTCCATCTGGAACTCATTTTTATCAGTTTGTGGTTCCTCCTGTCATTCCCTTTCGCAGAGACTGTACCTATGGCAAATTAGCAGCAATGAGACTTCCAAAAGATGTCACTGGCTTAGGAAGTTGTGAGGTATACATCAGTATCATATGCCATCGCCTTATTTTTTTGTGTGACTTTTTTCAGAAAACCATAGAAACAGTAAGCCAACAGGATAACAATTTGGTGTGAAATCCAAACTTCGGTAGATAGAATTGTGTTAGTGACAACCAAATTCCATAGTCTCGTCTGTTGTTAGTAGCATCAGTTTATGACACTGTTACATGTTTTGCATAGTGGATACAATCTGTTGCAGAAATGCAAAGTAAGACTGCATATAGTAAACCCAATGTAGTCCATTTTAAGATTAGTGCACCAGGGTGCTCTTTTTACATGTTTTATATGAATTTTCACTGTGCTTCTGTACTTCACCAGTATACAATGGGAAGAGGCGTAGTTCATGCTTGTCACGCGGGTGGGCTACTGCATCTTCTTGAAGGTTGGACACACCATGAGGTTGGAGCCATCGACGTTGATCAGATTGATGTTGTGTGGGAGGCTGCATTGAAGCATGGTTTCAAACCTTTGTATAATTCAAGATAGTGAAACCATTTATCTCTTGTTCTTTAAAAAACTCCTTAATAACCTAAAAGGTTTGGAGCTGTAGCAAAGTCAATAAATATAAAGTCTTCCAAAGATTCTTTCACAAGTCACTACTTCCTTATATGTAGAATCTATTTGTATTCAAACCAAAACTGTAAGCTGAACAAAGAAAATAAATTATAGATCATTGTAATTACCGCAAAAATTCACTGTTAATGTAAAGCCAATGGCATCTCAGCTACCAGAATACTGTCAAGTTTCAGAGACAGGCAAGATCTGCTATTGAAATTTCTTTAAGAATACTCAGATGAATATATATTGAGTGTCACCTGATTGGCCTTTTGCTACTCAATCTTGCACAAATTCGACCAAGGGTCCAGTGTATGATAAATTGTTTGGCACCTAGACTGTTCGTATTAAGCTGCTTCTTCTGGCGTTAGATGATAATCCAGCCATGCATCCCAAACAACAACATCTCAGTATAATCCCACAAGTGGGGTCTCATCAGAAACGACCAATTCATACTAATAAAATCTGAAAACACACTATGGACATGCTACATGATCCTTCCATAGCAAGATTTGTTCCAAATAAAAGGAGAATGAAAATGGTCACCCCAATTAGGCTCGCTACAAGTTATCACATATATCTCACACTCAAAGATCATGTGGTGGTTAGACGCGTTCTTTCTTTAGGAAGGGCCTTCCAGATGGGGCCACAAGAAACCCCTTTGTTATATCAGGATTTGTTAAAAGACGATATCACAAACAGTCTTACTGAATCAATCAGCAACCGAGACTAGTCTCACTTGCTTGTACATTATCTTAGAAACTTCTTTAAGCAGGGAAAGTCTCACTTGCTTGATCAATTGCTACTCAATCTGCAAACATCACAGAGGTGACTCAAGTGTATACTTATGATAAATCAAATGCTATTACACATCTGGAACTGGTTTCCTCGATTTCACCATCCAAGTATCAAAAACACAAAACACAAGATATCCAGAAAATAAGGGTGGGGGTATGCGGAGAAGATGTTAGGCGCTGAGTTCAAGAAATCTTTGTGCCATGGGATGTTTAGCTTCACAAAGTTGATCAGGCTTTAAAATTTCTACAATCTCCCCATTAACAAGCAGACATACTATGTCTGCTATTCTCTTTATTTGTTTGATGCTATGTGAAACCATCACAACGGTCAAATTCTGCTCCCTCTTCAGCTTTACAAGAACATCCTCAATATTCTGTGTTGATATCGGATCCAGTGCACTTGTTGGCTCATCCAGCAGCAGAACCTTAGAGAATACGGAAACATAAGGCTATATACTTATATCACATTCAACGTAATTGGCCGACTGAAGTTTCTTTGTCAAAACTGGTGAAATCTTGGCATATTTAAAATTTACCTCTGGTTCATTAGCCAAGGTCCTAGCAAGTGCAACTCTCTGTGCTTGACCAACAGAGAGTTCTCCACCTGACTTGCTGAAGAAAGATGAATCCAGGTCAGCTAGAGTCAGCAACTTGTATACCTCATTGTCACTTAGTTTCTTTCCTTTTAATTGTGGCCCATATCTTACATTATCTGCAACAGCGCCTGAAATAATTTTGCACAAAGAGCACTTAATCAAGCACCTGTTACTACTTAACAACTCTGCAGTTAAATATATGTTGACAAAAGAGTTACATTTGATTAAGTTATCCTAGTAGCAACCCAACTATTGTATTGATTACGCCTAGGGGTGGCAAAATGGTTAACAGAAAATAGTTAACCATCCATATTACCTACTAAAAAAATAATGAACTTTTTAAAAATGGGTCAAATATGGATAAGAACCATATTATCCATTTAGAAAATGGATAACCAATGGGTTTAACTTTTACATTTGTAAAACCTCAAATTGAGAGTTCCTCAAGTCCATATTATCCGCCGGTTAATCACTTTTTTATTCGTATTAAATATGGGTCGGGTCGGACAATTTATCCGTTTTTTATTACCCGTTTTCGACCCGTCCCATATCCAACCCAACACGCCTGCTTACCATCCCTAATTACGCTAAACATAGCTTTAGAAGCTCTTACTAGATAGGGTGCCATAACCACGCTTTAAAACTCGATCCTGCTCTGAAACTATATGATCTTGTCACCGGTCAACTAATACTGCTAGTTGTTCTCCTACTGACCGCCCCATTTCCCAGTTCCCTATTGTGAGCCTACTGAGCTTATAACTAAACTAGTTGATTCCCGCTGGCCGGCCGGCTTTACCAAAAGCATTGCCACTTCCATTAAATTGAGCATTATTTCGAACAATAGATTGCTTTTAACATCAAACATACTAAAACAATAACATACCCAGTATATTCCTATAAGTGGGGTCTGGAGAGGATAGTGTGTATGCAGACCTTGTGAGACCTTCGGCTCGGCTAAGCACAAAACTTTTAACATTAAACATATGATGAATAAATATCAACTCACAAGAACATGGATCTACCTATGATATAAGAGCTATCTAACTAATCAAAAGTACTGGCAATTGTTTTTGGATTTGCAATCACATACCTTCAAAGAGAACAGGAAGCTGAAAGAGCATGCCAATCTTACGGCGGAGAGTAAGCACATCCAGATCACATATATCTTGACCGTCCAAAAACACAGTGTTGGAAGGAGGTTCCCACAATCGATTGAGTGATCGCAATAAGGTTGACTTTCCACTACCACTTGGGCCAATGACACCCATGATTATACCTTTGGGTATGTCAACGTTTACATTGTTCAATATAGAAATACCCTTATCCGACACCTTTGTAAGACCCCTTACCTGAATCTTGATTTCTCCATCTTCCCTAAATCCACTCTCATTCTCTAGAAGTGGCTCTCTTGATCCTATAAACCAACACCACAGACAAAATTCCAAGAAAAGTAGAAAGTTTTTTCATTATATTTTAAGAAAAATAGTTTGTTGAATTAGCTTATAGAATGCTTGGGGAAAATGGGGTTTGTACTAACCTGGTAAAATTTCCATGGTATGAAACCTTAGCTGCAGACAAAGTAAAGGAGAAAAGAAAGTTGTGTTTTGGTCCGATGGGAAGAATGAATAGACTTATATGGAGGAAAGAATCTACCTTCCCCACGTCCACCAAGACAAGGTCTTGTCACATTAATTATAGTGACGTTTTGTCATGCAATCTTTTTAGGTCGGAATTTTTTTTTTTTGTGTAGCATACGAACTCACACTAGTCATATTTTTTTATCTCACAATTTTATGGACCCAAATTTTTATGAACACAAAAGTATAAGATTGAGGTCCACAAATTTATGTGACAATAAGTAGTCTCACACAACTAATGTCAGTTGTGTGGGGCACACAATAAAACTTCTCTTTTATGTCACAATAATAAGAATAACATCGAATAATGTGTAGTAGTAATGCTACGATTATTTATGCCGAGATACTATCTGAGATTATTGTTTGATTTGGTGTATATAAAATAACATACATTAGATAGGGGTGTATACATGCGTATCCATATATTATATTAAAAACTATGATATTGTTAAAATTATGGTTATATATACAATAATACCAAATAGAGTATATATAACTAAATAAGAAATTAGTAATACCAAAGCATCTATATATATATATATATATATATATATATATATATATATATATTATTTTCCCTAATACACCGTACCAAACCACTCCTTAGTGTTTAGAGTAAACACTAAATCATGTTAATTTATCATAATTATGTGATTTAACTTCAAGTCTCGTGCTCTTGTTTATGTGGGTGATAATGAGATTCACATGTCAAGACTTATCTGCAATTTGCAACTGCTAATGTCTTTGCACTTTGTCCACTTGTTATGGTTTGCAATCAGTTTCAAACAAAATAGATTGCGCCACTTATTCTCCATAGGCCATAATGTAGTTGCCACTTCAAATTTATGATTATAGCAGAACTGAATGTTGTTAATAAACAATTTTTGAGCGATTAGCAATCAGATCAAACAAAAAGGAGATGAATAGAAAAAGTAATTAAAGTCCTTTTCATTAGTCGATGGAGATATCTTGCAGTCTTGGATAGAGATTCCATCATCTTTGTACCTATACGACGTTCTTTATTATGTGGATAAATATTTAACATTAAAAATTTATTCTCACCCAATATTTTACACAGATTAAGCCACTATTATTCTATTACTATCGCTGAAGATTGAGCTAGACTCTTCTTTTGCAAAAGGTAAATGTTTTTGTAGATGCTAAAAGTCCCCTAATTTAGAGAAAGATGCACTATACAATTAAATGATAGAAATGATAGACAGAAATAGTAAGAAAGTAGTTAAGGATTCTTATTTAGGGAAGCGTCCCTCGAACTTCGATAGAAAGAGTAAGTACAAGAGAGGAGCTCGAATGTGTGATACAGTATGTGAAAAAGAAGGGGAAAAAAATGAATGAGAGCTCTAGTGTAACGACCCGGCCGGTCGTTTCGAGAGTTGTAGTCCCGTTTTCCCATTTTCTGCTCTTTTTGTGCTCTACATCTGTTATATGACTTACTAGGTTGGTTCGGGTCCGGAGAGATTTCAGAGTGAATTGAGACACTTAGTCTCATAATTGAAAGCTTCAGTTGAAAAAGCTGATCGGATGTCGACTTATGTGTAAACAACCTCGGATTTGAATTTTGATGGTTCTGTTCGCTCCGTTGGGTGATTTTGGACTTAAGAGCATGTCTGAATTGTGATTTGGAGGTCCGTAGTAGAATTAGGCTTGAAATGATGAAAGTTAGAATTTTGGGAAGTTTGACCGGGAGTGGATTTTTTGATATCGGGGTCGGATTGGATTTCCGGAAGTTGGAGTAGGTTCGTGGTGTCATTTGTGACTTGTGTGCAAAATTTGAGGTCAATCGGACGTGATTTGATAGATTTCAACGCCGTTTGTAGAATTTGAAAATTTCAAAGTTCATTAGGCTTGGATCTATGTGTGATTCGTGTTTTTGAAGTTGTCTGAGGTGGTTTGAAGGTTCGACTAAATTCGCATTATGATTTAGGACTTGTTGGTATGTTTGGTTGAGGTCCCCGGGGGCCTCGGGTGAGTTTCGGGTGGTTAATGGATCATTTTTGGACTTGGCTTGATGGCTCAAGATTGCTGGTGTGAATTTTCTGGTTTCCTCTTACGCGTTCGCGAGAGAGGTCTCGCGTTCGTGAAGGGCATCTATTGGCTGAGGAAGTTTTGTTCTTTGCATTCGCGAAGAAGAGGACACATACGCGAAGATTTGGACTGAGAGCGCAACGCGAACGCAGGATTGGTGACGCGTACGCGAAGAGGTGTTGAGGTAGCTGGGAACCCCAAGATATTGGTCTACGCGTTCGCGGGGCAGTGGTCGCGCTTGCGAAGAGTGGGGTCGGCAATCTTCTCGTTCGTGGGGTTGGG
This sequence comes from Nicotiana sylvestris, assembly GCF_000393655.2. Lineage (NCBI taxonomy): Eukaryota > Viridiplantae > Streptophyta > Magnoliopsida > Solanales > Solanaceae > Nicotiana > Nicotiana sylvestris. Next base: position 210,869,352 of record NC_091059.1, on the reverse strand, counting down.
GTCGCGTTCACGAAGGGGTAAATTAAGGGGTAGTCAGAATGGTCTACGCGAACGCAAGAGGAAGGTCGCTTTCGCGATGAAGGCATCACTGGGCAGTATAAAAAGGTTCAAAAATGAGGGTTCCGGGATTTTTCACATTTCTAACATTTTTTAGCTCGGTTTTGGAGATTTTTAAGAGGATTTTAAAGGTGATTCTTAAGGTAAGATCCTTGCGTTCATTTCTGTTCAATAATTATGTTTCCCCACTGATTTTTCCACCTATTTGGTATGTTTTTTATGTGTAATTTGGGGGTTTGAGGCTAGGGATTTGGAGAGTTGATTTTGAGGATTTGAATGGCCATTTGGTGTTGGATTTTGATGAATTTGGTATGACTAGACTCGTGAGTGAATGTACTCTCAGGTTTTATGACTTTTATCGGATTTCGAGACATGGGCCCGGGGGCCGCTTTTGGCCAATTTTAGATTTTGGCTTGTAATTTCGTATTGATTGTATTGTACTGCTTGTGGCTAGATTCGGTATATTTGGAGGCTGACTTGCGAGGCAAATGCGTATTGGAGTAGAGTTTTTGCTCGGATTGAGGTAAGTAATAATTCTAAATCTGGCTCTGAGGGTACAAAACCCCAGATTTTGTGTTATGTAATTGTTTTGGAGGTGACACGCATGTTAGATGAGGGGCGTGCATTGTGGGAATTGTGACTTTGTCCATTCCGTAAAACTGAAAAGTTAAATAAACTCGTTGTTAGCTATATGCCCTCCATGTGTTGTAGAGATTTGACTATAAATCATGTTAGAAACCATATTTAAGCTATGTGTTGGTACTAATGGGACAGACAGAGGTCGTGTTACGTGTTGAAATTACCTACTAAATGCTATTTGTACTCAGTCTCAGCTTTTACTCGCATATCATATCTCAGTCTCTATTATTCTTGTTGATATATCATATCATTGTTGTTGGGCTAATTTTTATGATTTTTGAGAGTCCGAGAGACTAGAGATATTAATGACTGAGTGAGGCTGAGGTCCTAAATGTGAGGATATTTATGAGATCGGGCTGCACGCCGTAGAATGTTTCATTGATTTACTCCATGATTGGCTTGATATAACGCTTGGGTTGAAGGAGCCCCTCAGGAGTCTGTACACATCCCCAATGAGTGCGGGTACCTACTGAGTGCGAGTGCCGAGTGATGAGTGACCGTGAGGAATGAGTGACTGTGAGGAATGAGTGATTGTGAGGTTGGAGTGAATGAGAGGACTGAGTGATTGTTGCCCTGAGAGACTTTATATGATTTCATTGTTGTTGCACATAGCTTCCATATATCACTGTTTTGAAAACTTTTGAAAGATATTTTTATCTGGTTTTACTTGAGCATGTCATGTATAAACTGATTTGACTTAATTTGCTGGATTTGAAAGCATGTCTATCTTCCTTGTTGAGACTACTGAAAATGAATTATAACTGTGTAGCTCGTCACTGCCTTTCAGTTCCTTATTTATTATTGTTACTTACTAAGTTGGTTGTTGTAGACGTGTGATTTTTGACCCTCCCCGGGAATTTTCACATTTTTAGCGTGAATATTTAAATTGGGTCTAATATAGCTATTTTGACTATTTTACTTTATTTCGTCGCAAAAGAAAAATTACAAAAAATATATATATAAATTTTAGCTTATGTATTTCTCATAAACTTGAAAAAATACAAAAAAATAGTACCTTATTTTTGTACTTTATAATTTCGAAAATTATAAAAAATATAGTTTTATTAATGTTTTGTAGTCATTTTAAACATAAAAAAATATAAAAATAGTACTTTATGTTTTTATCGTTGTATAATTTCGAAAATTACAAAAAAAAGTTATTAACATTTTGTAGCCATTTTAATCTTGAAAAATACAAAAAATAGTACTTTATATTTTATCTTTATATAAAAACGGAAATGACAAAAATAGTTTTATTTATGTTTTGTAGCTATTTTAATCTTGGAAAAAATACTAAAAACAAAAAAAAGAAATAGTTTTGTTTTAAATGTTAGTCTTATTTTGGTAGTTATTTTGCTTGCATAGGATTAATTGAATAACATCGTGTTTTTATTCTCGGGTCTGGGCAAAGAATAATATTTGGGTTCAAATTACCCATTTTTAGGCCTAATTTTCGGACCTAGCCCGTAATAATCCGAGCCCACCACACATGGGGGACACGCGTGGGGAACACGGACGGAACACCACGCATGGGGGACACAAGTCTTGGACCCCTACACACGTGAGGTCCATGTTCTTTGAACAAGAGATGGAAAGGGACCACTATTTCATCTTCTTCTTCAAAAAAAAGAGGAGGAGAAAGAACCCTAGGAAAAAAAAACCCCATGGACTGTGGATCTTCTTCAAGGAGAAAGAAGATGAAACACAACTGAAAACCCTCACGCCATCGCCACCCCGTCGAGCAGCAGTTGCTGCAGCTGCTTCACGTCCTTCCCCATCGCCTTCTTCCTCCATTGAAACCAGCTCCATACACATCCCGTCGAGCAGCAGTTGCTGCAACTGCTTCACGTCCTTCCCCATCGCCTTCTTCCTCCATTTAAACCAGCTGCATACACATCCCGTCAACCACAACCAGCCTCCCCGTCGCCTCCTCGCGCACAGCAGTGAACCAAACAGTCCGGCGACCATAACCCCAGCCCGCCTCCTCACCCCCAGCAACGAACCAGTAATGCCATACCAGGCGACCATCCAGTCGCCACCCTCACGTCCAAACGACTGCCTTCAACGTCCAGCCATGAACGACCCTCCCTCGCCACCATGACTGACCAGAAAACACACACACGCACAAGCTGAAACCTAACTGAAAATGTTCAAAAATCGCCCAGAAGTTCTGTCCGGGGCGAGGTCCGTTCGACTTCGTCGTTGGTCAGTCGATGTTCGTGGTTCCGGTCAGGTTTGAGTTCTCGTTGCAGCCACAGTTTTGGTTTTGCTCGTGTAGTAGTGGAACACTTTGAGAAATCAAAACACCTACCTCAGGTGCATTCTCACCCTTGTTATTTCCTTTTTCTAGAGTTTTCTCATGTGTTGTCTAAATTTGTTTACATAGTATGTTTTAATCGTTGTTCGCAACTGCTTTGGGTTTTCTTTTTTAGATCCAGTAGACTAAAAGAAGAATTAGAACAATAAGAAATCTTTAATGTTTCTCCTTATAGTGTTGGCTTGTCAATTGTAGTATTCTGTTATGATATTTATATGTATTTGTTTAGTTTTGTTGAATGGTATCTATGTCTATTTAATGGATTGTTTAATTCCATATTTTGTCGTCTGTCGTTTGTGTTCATCATCGTGGTATGCCTCTTTGTAGGATAAGTAAGGTAGAAGAACGCCTTGAACTCTCGTAGCTGCTGTATGCACGTAGTTAAGCCATCATCGTGATTATTGGTACAGTCCCCGCGACATGGTTACAATGCCTAAAATTTCGGGGAGTCGATTTCATGTAACCCAACTACAATGACTTCGGAATAATAAAATCCTTATGAAATCAAAGTGTGCCATTGTTTGAATTTTCCATGGCCCATCGCAAAAATAGAAAATGTAGTCGTGATAAGATTATCCTTTTAAAAATAATGAGACGAGCCTCGCCAAATAAAAAAATGCAAATTGCGGGGCCCTCAATAATTGGTCATAATAAATACTTAGAATTTGGGATGGACGGTTTAGTGAATTTCACTGCACTCCCCAAAGATAATACCGCGTTAGACTCTCTAGACGCGATTTAATTAAATTACTTTCTTAAACTCGGGTGCACATTTATGTGACCCAAATCCAAATCTCAGCGGAGTCGAGACGTGTCTCTAATCACGGGTACATTGATTGTGACGTGGTTCGAGATGCGTGTCCATGACGTTGCAAATTCCTTATAAAAGTAAGAATGAGATGAGCCTCGCCGAATAACAATACAAAATTGCGGGGCCCTCAGTAAATATTTGCTTTGAAATTGCTTAGACTTCGGGATGGACCATTTACCAAAATTCCACGGCCCTACCCAAAGTACATGATACGCTAGTTGCTTTAGGCGCGCCTTTAATAATTTAATTTTCTTAAACTCGGGTGCACATTTATGTGACCCAAATCCAAATCTCAACGGAGTTAAAGTGTGTCGACGACCACAGGTACATTGATTGTGACGCGGTTCGAGATACATTTTCACAACGTTGCAATTCCCTGTAAAAAATAATAATAATAATTATGAAAGCGGTAAAAAGTTAAAATTTGCACATAAGTTCGTATTTGTATAAAATCAGATAATCAAGCCGAATATGACAGTTGAGCGACCGTGCTAGAACCACGGAACTCGAGAATGCCTAACACCTTCTCCCGGGTTAACAGAATTCCTTATCCGGATTTCTGGTATGTAGACTGTAATATGGAGTCATTCTTTTTCTCGATTCGGCATTAAATTGGTGAATTGGGACACCCTAAATCTCCCAAGTGGCGACTCTGAAATAAATAAATAAATCCCGTTTCGATTGTCATTTAATTGGAAAAAATCCTACGCCCCTCGCGGGGGCGGAAAAAGGAGGTGCGACAACTCTGGCGACTCCACTGGGGATCTGAAACCCAGAACCACTGGTTCAGGGTTAGAAATTCGAGCTTAGATGAATTGTCATATTTGGCTTTATTTATTATTTGATCTTATTACATGTTTTGAGCCTAATGTGCTAAATGCTGCTTTTACCGCTTTGATATTATTTGAACTGTATATAAACTGTGCCGAAACCTTTCTCTTCTTACCTCCGGGGATGTGCTTACTGGTTGAGACTCCCTATTCTGTTAGTGTCATACCCTAAATAAAAGAGGCTCGGAAAGTTTCTAAGCCGGCTGGCCTTTTGGTTCCCGGAAAGGAGCTCCTTCCTCAACTCGAGTTGTCCGCTCGGGTACACTGTCTAGAACACCGACCCAGGTTTTGAACATAGAATAACGTGACTTCATGCCGGATCCCTAGTAGGAACGCTTATTTGCATCACGTTGCATTTGACTTAGGGGACTCAACACAGGGGTTGGGTCCGTCTAGGACTAACAACCTGATATGAAAAGACCATCCTGATGCATCCTATTTGTTTTCCGTGCATTTATTTGTCTCGCGCCCGCATGCTGAGCGGTGTTTGAATATTAGGAATATTGTGAAATTGAAAAAAATAGCGGTTAGGGAGTTAATTGTTTATTTTTGAAAAACCCAATGCCCAAATACCGTCGAACTCTGTCGAAATTTTGTGAAAATAATAAAAAAAAATGTTGTATTAATTTGTTTTACTAAAAGCAAAGGAAAAATAGAAAAAAAAATGTTGTTCTGTCTCGTTTTCAAAAAAATAGAAAAAGAAAAATAGTTTGTCTTGCCATGAAAAATGAAAAAAAAGGGTCTTATTTTTAAAATAGTTTTTTTTTTTTTTTTATGAAAATGCCCAAAATCGAAAAGGAAAAGAGTCGTGCTTTGAAAGTGGTTTTGATATTTGCTGCCAAAAATGAATGAAAAAAAAGAGTTTAAAATAGTTCAGTTAATTTTCCGAACTACGCGGGTTTGATTCTCACCGGATGTGAGATACGTAGGCAACCCTCATCGGTTCCAACCTCCCTTTTTGCTAAAATAACCAAAAACAAACAAATAAAAAGAATATGTCAAAATTTTAATTTTGTCATAAAGAAGTCGGGTGACGCTGTTTTGTCAAAACATAGCCGAATGTTCCCGAAAGGGACGCCGGAAGGCTGGCTTTGCATAAACAGCCATCTTTTGGGTCATGTTTAAGATTTGGTCCAGTTGACCCACACATCCTTAAAAATCTTCGTCCCCGAGGCGTTGAAAGGCCGTGTTTGCAATATTGAGTTTTCTATTTTGAAAACCAATAAAAAGGGTCATAAACAAGTCGGGTGATGCTGTTTTGTCAAGACATAGCCGAATGTTCCCGAAAGGGATGCCGGAAGGCTGACTTTGCATAAACAACCATCTTTTGGGTCATGTTTAAGATTTGGTCCAGTTGACCCACACAGCCTTAAAAATCTTCGTCCCCGAGGCGTTGAAAGACCGTGTTTGCAATATTGAGTTTTCTATTTTGAAAAACGATAAAAAGGGTCATAAACAAGTCGGGTGATGCTGTTTTGTCAAAAATAGCCGAATGTTCCCAAAATGGTCACCGGAGGGCTGACTTTCCATAAACAGCCACATTTGGGCCATTGTTTTAGATTTGGTCCAGTTGACCCACACAGCCTTAAAAATCTTCGTCCCCGAGGCGCTGAAGGGCCGTGGTTGCAACACCAGATTTTATTATAATTTGAAAAAAAAGAGTCAGCGGTCAGGTGAATACCGTTTGGGCTTTTGGTCAAAATAAGCCGAGCTAGCTTCGGCAGTATCCTAAACCGTTCTTGCCGAAATAGCTTTAGAGTATCTTCAAGTTGTCGAAAGGTTATTTTCGTAAAAGAATGGACAAGTTTGTAAAGTGTCATAAAATAATCCTCCCGGCCTCAAAATTCATGTGAAATTTGGAAGGGGCTACATTTGCAAAAATAACCGTTTGGTTGCATTTGTCAAACGGGGAAGGGAACTGGCCGTTTGTTTTTGAGTTTTTAATTCTTTGATTAGAGTATGCGAGTTATTTGATTTACGAGTCCGTTTGTTGTCTTTTGTCAAAGTCTGTTAGTATGGTCAGTTTTTTTTAAACTTTTGTAATCAAGTTTGTTTTAATATAAAAATTGAAAATTCCAGAAAAAAATATTTTATTACTATTTATCTTTTATTGGGCTGAACTACGCAAGGTCTGATTCATGCGGGGTCATGATACGTAGGCAATCTCCATAAGATTCGACCACCAAAAAAAAGTGAATAAATAAAAAAGAAAAAAGTGGAATGGAGGGTTTCCGAAACACTTGAAAAAGGCACAAATAAAAACCAGCCGGGAGGATGCATGCGGTAGGAGCAAAAACATGTTAGAAATGGTTAACTGCCTAAGAATATTGCATCCCCCAACATGCAATTGCAATATCTGTTAAAACTCTAACGCTAACAAGTTTGTTGTTTGTCCAATTCCAAATAGTTAGTTGTTAAAGCGTATTGGCACCATACCATTATCAAACAAGATCAAAAGGGATTATACCAGAAAGCATGACTGGCTCAGAAAATAGTGTTGAGTCGGAAAGGACGGCACATCAGATGCTGAAGGAGGCGATGGCCAATATAGAAAAAATGAGATTGGAAATGCATGAAATGCAGCTAGCCGTGGCTAAGGTGCAAAAGGGGCCCGAATCACTCGTCACTCCTACTTCCCCACCGGGACACATACCGGAATACCCTTACCCGGTCCTTCAACAAGCTTCCCCATTGACCAATACTACCAAGGGGAAACTTCCTATAATCCCCAAGCTCCACCACCCAAACAAAACCCTCTTCCGCCAATCGTCCCCGTCTTCGGGGCACCTCCACCAGCCACACTGCAAAGATCCTCCAGCGAGCCGTTGTTTCAGGCTCATGATAACCAGTATTATCCTCCTGAACCAACCTTTAAAGCACCCGAACCATACACTTACACCCCTTACCTCCAACTCCCAACAGAAACTGAGAGGCCGACCAAGAATCCGGAGCAGGATGAAGTGCTTCGTAAAATGAAAAGCCTGGAGCAATCTTTCCGGAGTATGCATGGATTGGGCAGCCAGGTTAGTGTGGCCTACAAAGATCTGTGCCCTTTCCCTGATGTGCAATTGCCGACAGGATTTAAGATGCCCAAATTTGATCTATACGAGGGGCATGGTGATCCCATGGCACATCTGCGAGGTTTCTGTAGTAAGATGAGAGGAGCAGGTGGAAAGGATGAGCTTCTGATAGCTTATTTCGGTCAAAGTTTAAGCAGGTCCGCACTCGAATGGTACACGAGGCAGGATCCTAGCAGGTGGTATACCTGGGACGATCTAGCACAAGCATTTGCGGGTCACTTCCAGTATAACCTTGAGATCATCCCGGACCGTCTCACACTGTTAAAACTTGAGAAAAAGCCCGGAGAGAGCTTCGGGGAATTCGGATTCCATTGGATGGAACAAGCAGCAAGAGTCGATCCACCAATGAGGGAAGGTGAAATGGTGGACTACTTCTTACAAACTTTGGAGCCAACTTACTTTGGTCACCTAGTGACGTCAGTTGGTAAATCTTTCAACGAAGTAGTAAAAATGGGCGGTATGATCAAAGAGGGACTCAGATCCAACAAAATCCTGAGCTATTCGGCAATTAAAGCAACCACTCAGGCCATCCAGAGCGGCGCGGGAGGTGCGCTCGAGGTCACAACAGTCGAAGCAGGTACTGGGTCCAAATTCAGAGGTCCTTCCCCTCACTACTAGCCCATACCCCGTCACCCAAATTATCCACACACTCCATACAACCTTCCACAACCCTACTACCCACCATCAAAGCCACTCTTTTCAGCCCATCATGCCCAAACCTTCCCTCGAGCTCCATATAATCCGCCTCAATATTATCCTCCGAACAATGTCCGGTCACAGGTTCAACCATCAGGTCACCCCCTATGGCGAGGGCCAGCACCACATAATGCATTCTTGCCTTCACAACGTTTTCGAGCACCCAACGACCCTAGAAAACAGGGGCATGAAGGGGAACAAAGGCAAAGAAATAGTTTCACGCCAATTGGGGAGTCCTACACAAGTTTGTTTGAAAAGTTAAAGCTTTCTGGCCTGATTGAGCCGCTCCTTGGCTATACTCCAGACCCATATGCAAAAGGATTTGATCTTGCTGTACGATGCATGTACCACTCTAATATCCAAGGACATAGCATTGAAGACTGTCATTCTTTGAAAAAGGAAATAGAAAGAATGATTAGGAAGGGGTAATTGTGATCAATGACAGTGACAGGGAGCACGTGAATCCTCTTGAGAACTTGTTGACTGATGTTGATGATACTGAAGTTGGTGATGGTCTTGGCAATGTTGATATAGAGCTCAATGGCTAAAATGCCGTGCTTGGTAGTTGGAAAGACACTCCATTTTGGGTCAGCCGGAGAGGATCTTTGATGGTTTATTTTGTTGTCATTTCTGTTGTCTGGATTATTCTTAGGGTTGTAATCCGGATATTGTCTTGTGTCAAACCCTCTTGTCCCTCCATTTTTGCCACAATGGTTTATTTAGTTTGGTCCAGGTTTGTTTCATGGTGTACTTTGATTTGTTTTGCTTACTTTGTTATTCGAACCATTCCACCGTTAGTCTAATGCAAATTTCGGTCTTTTATTATTTCCAGTAATTTTCTTTGTTTAGTTCTTCTATCCTTTTGTTGTGTCTTTTGTTCAAACACCGATTCTAGTGACATGACATGCGCACACAATTTTGGCCCAATCTTAAAAGCTGATCATTAAAACATTGGGAGGTGATCAAAACGTTTAAAGGAAATAAGAACGGTTTGAGATTATTTGGAGCCCGAGTCATGTGGAACTGGGGCAAGTAAAACATAAAGAAAACCGTTAAATGCAAGGTTTGCCAAATTGACATGAGGGTCGTTCATGATAATGCGAGTGAGAGTGTTTCCCAATGGTGCTTTAGAGATGACAAATGAAAAAGCAAATGTGTGAGTATAATTGTCAAGTCCAGCACCATCAGAAGAGGCTACAAATCTTTGTTTAATTTTGTTGTTTGCACTTGGCATGTTTTGAATACTGGAATGACGAAGGCATTTTGTTCTGCTACCTAAACACTTTATCCTTTGTTACCCCTTTTGAGCCTTATTTATTTTCTTTCATACTCCTCTTTTGGAATCAGTAGCAAAGAGTAGAAACACAAACGTCGGCGCTTGACCTACAAAAGAAAAAGAAAAGAAAAGGAGAAAACAACAAAAACAAAAAGAACAAAAAAAAACAAGAAAAAAAATCAAAAGAGAAAAGGAAAATAAAAATAAAAATAAAAGGAAGATAAGAAATGAGTCACAAGAAAAAGGAATCAGTGGGAACTACGTTTGACCTGATTCCTCAAAGAGGATATGTAGGTGCTTCGCAGCTCGGTCATAGTGTAACAAAAAATTAAAATATCCCCAAGCAAGAAACTGAGGCAACGGTTGCGCTTGTTGTAAATAAATCTAGTTCCGAAGGTTGTAATTTTGAACCCAAAATTGATGCATTTTTTAGCCTTAAATACCCTTCCTTTCTAGCCTATCCAAAATCCCACACTACGGTCCAAAGAAAGACCTTCTGATCAGTCTTCAAAAGATGCCAAGTCAGACAAATGAGAGAGTTTTATCAGAACATAACATTCTGATCCCCATGCAGAAAAGACTCTGATCTCCATGCAGAAGAGACTCTGATCCCTATGCATAAAAGACATTGATCCCCTACGGAATGAGGATCATGAGTTGAAGGAGTGGATAGCCAAAGGAATCCCTAGTAGAGAGAATCTTATTGGTAACACTCCAGTCCCCAGCTGAGAAAGAAAAATGAGAGAGTCTTATCGGTGAAAACCTTCACAGGCACCATAAGGCGAAGAAAGCTGAGAGAAAAACCGAAATGAGAGAGGCTTGATAGTGAAAACCCTCCGGGCACTACTAGTCGAATAAGGATTGAGAATCAGATGAAAATCATCAGACAGAAATGGTGAAAGGCGATTTGACGACGGAGGATAGGCCACATGTACATGTCATGACCGTTAGAGTCGGTATCCGTGTTTGATAGGTTTTACTTATAGTTTCTCTTGTTAGAGAGTCATCTCTTTCTTTTTGTCTTTTATTCCGTCCCTTTTTGTCTTTCTCCTTTCATAGAAAATTCCCAGTAGAGTCTGTTTGGTCAAAGCAAGTGAGAAATGACTTCAAAATTTGTCATCAGCTTTCCAATTATGCAAGATGGGATCTGACTAGTACACCCAAGTGGTATAAGTCAAGAAGGAACAGGCGCAAAGCCCGTGTCAAGAAGGGTATCCCCATCAAGATGAGATTGATAAAAGGGATGTGCCAGTGTCAGCAATTAATATCATCCCCAGCAAGTTTTGATAGTATAATGGAACACAAAGCAGGGAAAGGAGAAAGAGGAAACCATCCCCAGCAGGAGTGGCATGACCGCTCACCATGTTTTTAAACTAACAAAATTTTCTTTGATTTGAAACAGAGAAAATGAATGTTATTGATGGCGGAAAGACAGGCCATAAAGAAGATCATCAAACCGGGGCAGAAAATTTTCTCATTGTGAAAATTTTCTTGAAGGCAGGTACCCATTTGGGGAAGAAGAAAGATAACACCAGTCTCAAGGGAGCTGATCTTTGAACCATTGTTATCCCCAAGTTTTAATAAAGGAAGCTGTATCCCCAGCGGACAGAACAAAAAGATTGAAACTTGTGTTCGGAAAGGCAAAGGGCCAGTGTCGCTCCCAGCAGGCTTCAGAAGAGTTTAGTTTTACCAATAGGAGACGCACTTCCTAAGTTTAGTTTTACCAATAGGAGACGCACTTCCTAAGTTTAGTTTTACCAATAGGAGACGCACTTCCTAAGTTTAGTTTTACCAATAGGAGACGCACTTCCTAAGTTTAGTTTTACCAATAGGAGACGCACTTCCTAAGTTTAGTTTTACCAATAGGAGACGCACTTCCTAAGTTTAGTTTTACCAATAGGAGACGCACTTCCTAAGTTTAGTTTTACCAATAGGAGACGCACTTCCTAAGTTTAGTTTTACCAATAGGAGACGCACTTCCTAAGTTTAGTTTTACCAATAGGAGACGCACTTCCTAAGTTTAGTTTTACCAATAGGAGACGCACTTCCTAAGTTTAGTTTTACCAATAGGAGACGCACTTCCTAAGTTTAGTTTTACCAATAGGAGACGCACTTCCTAAGTTTAGTTTTACCAATAGGAGACGCACTTCCTAAGTTTAGTTTTACCAATAGGAGACGCACTTCCTAAGTTTAGTTTTACCAATAGGAGACGCACTTCCTAAGTTTAGTTTTACCAATAGGAGACGCACTTCCTAAGTTTAGTTTTACCAATAGGAGACGCACTTCCTAAGTTTAGTTTTACCAATAGGAGACGCACTTCCTAAGTTTAGTTTTACCAATAGGAGACGCACTTCCTAAGTTTAGTTTTACCAATAGGAGACGCACTTCCTAAGTTTAGTTTTACCAATAGGAGACGCACTTCCTAAGTTTAGTTTTACCAATAGGAGACGCACTTCCTAAGTTTAGTTTTACCAATAGGAGACGCACTTCCTAAGTTTAGTTTTACCAATAGGAGACGCACTTCCTAAGTTTAGTTTTACCAATAGGAGACGCACTTCCTAAGTTTAGTTTTACCCCTAGGAGACGCACTTCCTAAGTTTAGTTTTACCAATAGGAGACGCACTTCCTAAGTTTACTTTTACCCCATAGGAGACGCACTTCCTAAATTAAGATTTCACGCATAGGAGACGCACTTCTTAAATTATTTTCACTCATAGGAGACGCACTTCCTAGTTCAAAATCATTAAAGTTTCACCCATAGGAGACGCACTTCCTAAGTTTATTTTACCCCTAGGAGATGCACTTCCTAAGTTTAATTTCATGCATAGGAGACGCACTTCCTGAATTAAGTTTTCATTATTAGGAGACGCACTTCCTAGTTCGAAATCATTAAAATTCCACCCATAGGAGACGTACTTCCTAAGTTTATTTTACCCCTAGGAGACGCACTTCCTGAGTTTAATTTCATGCATAGGAAATGCACTTCCTGAATTAAGTTTTCATTATTAGGAGACGCACTTCCTAGTTCGAAATCATTAAAATTCCACCCATAGGAGACGCACTTCCTAAGTTTATTTTACCCCTAGGAGACGCACTTCCTGAGTTTAATTTCATGCATAGGAAACGCACTTCCTGAATTAAGTTTTCATTATTAGGAGACGCACTTCCTAGTTCGAAATCATTAAAATTCCACCCATAGGAGACGCACTTACTAAGTTTATTATACCCCTATGAGACGCACGTCGTAGTCTGGGTCGTTCAGCTTATATTTTTGCTTTAGGAGACGCACTTCCTAGTCAGGTTCATTTAAGATTTCATTCGTAGGAGACGCATTTCCTAGTTTGAGTCATTGAGATTTTACCCATAGGAGGCACCCTTCCTAAAATTGATAGTTCATTTGTATGAGACGCACTTCCTAGTTTGGCTTTTTCAGGTTATATTTTATTTCAGGAGACGCACTTCCGGAATTGAGATTTCACCCTTAGGAGATGCACTTCCTAGTTTGATTCATTTTAAGTTCGACCATAGGAGACGCACTTCCTAGTCTAGTTTATTGAAGTTTTACCTGTAGGAGACGCACTTCCTAATCAAGGTCTTTCAAGTTTTTTTTAGGAGACGCACTTCCTAAATTGAGATTTTATTCATAGGAGACGCACTTCCTAGTTCTAGTCACTGAAGTTTTCACCCCAAGGAGACGCACTTCCTAGTTTAGTTCATTCCGATTCAACCATAGAAGACACACTTCCTAGTTTGAGTCATTGAGGTTTTATTTTAGCAGACACATTTGCTAGCAAGAGTTTTTTGGTTTTACTCGTAGGAGATGCACATCCTAGTCTAGTCTTTAGTTTACTCTCATCATTGCATCAGTAGTATGAGTGGGTTACAATTTTGCTAACGACTCACAAATCTTCCCAGTGCAAACTGGGTTAGGAAATTTCGTTTGTTTTGTTCGTTTTGGTTGTAGGATCCCGCCCGGAGAGCGGAGGGTTACAACAAAAATCCCCAGCATTCAATCCAAGTTAGAAATAGCAGAAGCTCGCCTCAAGAATGCGAGTCAACAGTCTGAGATGATCAACAGAAGCTAGTCACAAAAACAAAAACAAAAACAAGAAAAGAAAAAAAAATGAATCCAAAGTACGGAAGTGGAGAACAGATGTGGTCTGCTCAAGAACTAGCACCTACAACTAGCAAGTATCAAGGTTCAAATCCAAAGTCTGTATGAAGCACCATTCAAGACTCAAGATCAAGTTTCAGAAGACTTATAGATAGGAATCCTTGTAACTAGTAGCTGATAAGCTTAGTTAGTCATTTTTCATTTTTCATTTTTGATGTAATGACAGGACCGCGGACCGGAACCTCAACGGAATGACACCTCGATCGGCTCTTCACCTCGGTACACTCTACCATCTCTCTCATTTCTGAACTACACGTGGCCTGATTCCTTTATAACCAAGGATATGTAGGCAGCTCAGATACCAGGGCTCGGTCACATTCCCTTCCTTTCCTTAGTGTAGTCCCTCCAAATAATGGTCGGGTCAAAAACATGTCTAGTCGTTCTTTGTCGGAAAACTCTTCGTGTTTCCAGTCAAAGAGGGGTAGCTGTAGTCGTGTGATTTTTGACCCTCCCCGGGAAATTTCACATTTTTAGCGTGAATATTTAAATTGGGTCTAATATAGCTATTTTGACTATTTTACTTTATTTCGTCGCAAAAGAAAAATTACAAAAAATATATATATAAATTTTAGCTTATGTATTTCTCATAAACTTGAAAAAATACAAAAAAATAGTACCTTATTTTTGTACTTTATAATTTCGAAAATTATAAAAAATATAGTTTTATTAATGTTTTGTAATCATTTTAAACTTAAAAAATATAAAAATAGTACTTTATGTTTTTATCGTTGTATAATTTCGAAAATTACAAAAAAAAGTTATTAACGTTTTGTAGCCATTTTAATCTTGAAAAATACAAAAAATAGTACTTTATATTTTATCTTTATATAAAAATGAAAATGACAAAAATAGTTTTATTTATGCTTTGTAGATATTTTAATCTTGGAAAAAATACTAAAAAAAAGAAAAGAAATAGTTTTGTTTTAAATGTTAGTCTTATTTTGGTAGTTATTTTGCTTGCATAGGATTAATTGAATAACATTGTGTTTTTACCCGTTTTTAGGCCTAATTTTCGGACCTAGCCCATAATAATCCGAGCCCACCACACATGGGGGACACGCGTGGGGAACACGGACAGAACACCATGCATGGGGGACACAAGTCTTGGACCCCTACACACGTGAGGTCCATGTTCTTTGAACAAGAGATGGAAAGGGACCATTATTTCATCTTCTTCTTCTTCAAAAAAGAGGAGGAGAAAGAACCCTAGGAAAAAAAAACCCACGGACTGTGGATCTTCTTCAAGGAGAAAGAAGATGAAACACAACTGAAAACCCTCATTCCATCGCCACCCCGTCGAGCAGCAGTTGCTGCAGCTGCTTCACGTCCTTCCCCATCGCCTTCTTCCTCCATTGAAACCAACTCCATACACATCCCGTCGAGCAGCAGTTGCTGCAGCTGCTTCACATCTTTCCCCATCGCCTTCTTCCTCCATTGAAACCAGCTGCATACACATCCCGTCGACCACAACCAGCCTCCCCGTCGCCTCCTCGCGCACAACAGTGAACCAAACAGTCCGGCGACCATAACCCCAGCCCGCCTCCTCACCCCCAGCAACGACTGCCTGCAACGTCCAGCCATGAATGACCCTCCCTCACCACCATGACTGACCAGAAAACACACACACGCACAAGCTGAAACCTAACTGAAAATGTTCAAAAATCGCCCAAAAGTTCTGTCCGAGGCGAGGTCCGTTCGAGTTCATCGTTGGTCAGTCGATGTTCGTGGTTCCGGTCAGGTTCGAGTTCCCGTTGCAGCCACAGTTTTGGTTTTGCTCGTGTAGCAGTGGAACACTTTGAGAAATCAAAACACCTACCTCAGGTGCATTCTCACCCTTGTTATTTCCTTTTTCTAGAGTTTTATCATGTGTTGTCTAAATTTGTTTACATAGTATGTTTTAATCGTTGTTCGCAACCGCTTTGGGTTTTCTTTTTTAGATCCAGTAGACTAAAAGAAGAATTAGAACAATAGAAAATCTTTAATGTTTCTCCTTATAGTGTTGGCTTGTCAATTGTAGTATTCTGTTATGATATTTATATGTATTTGTTTAGTTTTGTTGAATGGTATCTATGTCTATTTAATGGATTGTTTAATTCCATATTTTGTCGTCTGTCGTTTGTGTTCATCATCGTGGTATGCCTCTTTGTAGGATAAGTAAGGTAGAAGAACGCCTTGAACTCTCGTAGCTGCTGTATGCACGTAGTTAAGCCATCATCGTGATTATTGGTACAATCCCCGCGACATGGTTACAATGCCTAAAATTTCGGGGAGTGCATTTCGTGTAACCTAACTACAATGACTTCGGAATAATAAAATCCTTATGAAATCAAAGTGTGCCATTGTTTGAATTTTCCATGGCCCATCGCAAAAATAGAAAATGTAGTCGTGATAACATTATCCTTTTAAAAATAATGAGACGAGCCTCGCCAAATAAAAAAATGCAAATTGCGGGGCCCTCAATAATTGGTCATAATAAATACTTAGAATTTGGGATGGACGGTTTAGTGAATTTCACTGCCCTCCCCAAAGATAATACCGCGTTAGACTCTCTAGACGCGATTTAATTGAATTACTTTCTTAAACTTGGGTGCACATTTATGTGACCCAAATCCAAATCTCAGCGGAGTCGAGACGTGTCTCTAATAACGGGTACATTGATTGTGACGTGGTTCGAGATGCGTGTCCATGACGTTGCAAATTCCTTATAAAAGTAAGAATGAGATGAGCCTCGCCAAATAACAATACAAAATTGCGGGGCCCTCAGTAAATATTTGCTTTGAAATTGCTTAGACTTCGGGATGGACCGTTTACCAAAATTCCACGGCCCTACCCAAAGTACATGATACGCTAGTTGCTTTAGGCGCGCCTTTAATAATTTAATTTTCTTAAACTCGGGTGCACATTTATGTGACCCAAATCCAAATCTCAACGGAGTTAAAGTGTGTCGACGACCACAGGTACATTGATTGTGACGCGGTTCGAGATACATTTTCACAACGTTGCAATTCCCTGTAAAAAATAATAATAATAATTATGAAAGCGGTAAAAAGTTAAAATTTGCACATAAGTTCGTATTTGTATAAAATCAGATAATCAAGCCGAATATGATAGTTGAGCGACCGTGCTAGAACCACGGAACTCGGGAATGCCTAACACCTTCTCCCGGGTTAACAGAATTCCTTATCCGGATTTCTGGTATGTAGACTGTAATATGGAGTCATTCTTTTTCTCGATTCGGCATTAAATTGGTGAATTGGGACACCCTAAATCTCCCAAGTGGCGACTCTGAAATAAATAAATAAATCCCGTTTCGATTGTCATTTAATTGGAAAAACTCCTACGCCCCTCGCGGGGGCGGAAAAAGGAGGTGCGACAGTTGTACTCACGCTATAACCTGCACTTCGTGCGCAGATCCAGGAGTTTCTAGACGGGGTAAGGGTGTTGATATTTTGCATAGCTGACCGCTGGAGATTTTGAGGTAGTTGTTTGGAATCCGCAGTCCTTGTTTCTCCCTCCTTATCTTTTCTTTCATTGTATTTAGATCCAAATTGTTACAGACATTTTATTTCTATACTTGTGATGTATAGATGCTCATGCGCTCAGTGACTCCCTAATTTGGGAGTTCGTTTTTGTGTTTTGGGTTTTACCCCCGTTTATGAGAACTTGGTCATTTAAAATTACTTTTGTTCATTTTCGGTTAAATATTGAAAATATTTTGAGTCATGATAAGTTGGTATCAGAGCCTAGGTTACATAGGTGTCACGAGTCATGAGAAAGTTTAGTAGAGTCTTGCAGATTGGTACGAGACGTCTGTACTTATCTTCGAGAGACTGTCGAACCCCTAGGAAACTTCACATTCTTGAATTCTTGTCGTGCGAATATTTTCTAGTAACTAAACTTTTGTTATTTTATTCTCTCACAGATGGTGATGACACATACTACTGGGCAAGATGGACAACCACTAGTACCTCCAGATGGGGCTACGAGAGGCCAAGGTCGCGATAGAGGCCGCGGTAGGGGTAGAGGTACAGCTCATACAACAGCCAGTGCAGCACCTGCCAACCCACCAGTTGCTCCAGTTCCAGAGCAGTTTCTAGTTGCAGATGAGCCAGTGGGGCCTGCTCATGCACCAGTTGTGCCTATTGTGATCCTAGGCCTTCAGGAGTCTTTAGCTCAGATTTTGACCGTATGCACCAGTCTTGCTCAGACGGTCTCTGTTCCGGCCGCAACATCCACTTCTCAGGCCGGGAAAGGTACACAAACTCCTACCGCCCGCATAATAGAGCAAGTGATGTAGAGACTCTAGACACCGGGGGAACTACCATCCCAGCCGGTTGCAGCTGCTCAGGCCCATGTGGTTCCTGTTATGACTGAGGATGAGCAGAAGAGACTAGAGAGGTTTGGGAGGCTCAGGCCTCCATCTCTCAGTGGGGTAGAGTCGGAGGATGCCCAAGGCTTCTTGGACAGGTGTGAGTGGATTTTTTGCAACGCTAGTATTCTGGAGACCAGTGGGGTCTTGTTCACTACTTTTCAGTTCACCGGGCTGTTTTCAGTTGGTGGGAGGCTTATGAGAGGCACGGGCTGGTTGGTGTAACACCACTTACTTGGTTGGAGTTCTCCGTTCTCTTTTTAGAGAAGTTCGTGCCGCAATCTCGTAGAGAGGAGCTGCGTAGACAGTTTGAGTAGTTACATCATGATGGCATATCTGTGACGTAGTACAAGATAAGGTTTTTTGAGTTAACTCGTCACGGAGTTTGGTTGGTTCCCACTGACAAGGAGAGGATTAGGAGGTACATCGATGGCCTTACATATCAGTTGCGGTTGCTTATGACTCGAGAGAGGGTATCTGGTGCTACTTTTGATGAGTTAGTCGACATTGCTCGTTAGATAGATATGGTCCGCAATTAGGAGTAGGGAGAGAGGGAGGCCAAAAGGCCTCGTAGACCGGGTGGTTTTGGCGGTGTTCCTTCTGGGGGTCATCCTTTCAGGCATGCTTAGACGGCTCGTCCAGTTCACTATGGTGCGTCATCCGGCCATGGATCTTATAGTTCTCACCAGAGCTAGTCATCTCTCAATGCCCTTCTAGCTTAGAGTTCGTCCCGTGCTCCATCGGTTCAAGGCTCATCTATGCCAGGTCCTTCTAGTAGTAATCTCGGTGCTCGGGGTCCCTTCAGTCCCCACCACCAGCTTTAGGGAGTTGCTTTGAGTGCGAGGAGTTTGGCATATGTGGAGGCAGTGTCCTCGTTGCCAGGAAGGTCCAGTGCAGCAGAGGAGTCAGGCTGCGACTTCAGCACCAATTACTTCACCACCTGCTCAGCCAGCTCGGGTTGGGGCCTAGTCAATTAGAGGTCACCCTAGAGAGGGAGGCCAATTAGGTGGCGGTCAGGCTCGATTCTATCTATTCCTACTAGTCCAGATGATATTGCTTCAGATGTAGTGATCACAGGTATCGTCTCAGTTTGCCACATGGATGCCTCTGTATTATATGACCCTGGTTCTACTTATTCGTATGTCTCATCATATTTTGTTCATTATCTGGATATGCCATGTGAGTCCTTAATTTCATCTGTTCATATATCTATGCCGGTGGGCGATACTATTATTGTGGACCGTGTATATCAGTCGTGTGTAATGACTATTGGGAGTTTGGATACTAGAGTTGATATCTTGTCGCTTAGTATGATGGATTTCGATGTGATTTTAGGCATGGACTGGTTGTCTCCATGTCATGTTGTTCTAGATTGTCACGCTAAGACCATAACGTTGGCATACCGAGGTTGCCACAGATTGAGTGGCAAGGTTCTCTAGACTATGTTCCCAGTAGAATGATATCATACTTGAAGGCCCAGTGGATGGTTGGTGTTAGTTTTGGTATTGAAATAATATGTGTATTATTCTGTCAAAGAATACACAATTTATAGGAGAAAACAAATCAATAAAAAAGGAAATAATCCCCTGATTCCAAACAAAGGGGTATTTCTAATCTAATCTAATCCCTAAAAATTTCAAACTTTCCTAACTTAGCTAATATGATTTGATCCTATATTATTACACCCCATGTTTTCGTACGTGAGGGTACGTCGTAAATCTATTGATGTAAACTTAGAAATAAGATTATATTTGGAAGCATATAAAGTAAGTTAATCATGTTACCTTGGAGGTTACAAATATTTAAGATCATGAATAACGAGTACCAAGAGGGTTGAAAAGCTTAGAATCTAAACCAATTGAAGAAAATAAGTTTCGTCGAAAGTTGACAAGTTTGGAATGTTATAACAATTATTTTGGGGTGAGACTAGGGTTCGTAACATGATAAGGAGGTTATTCTATGAGTTATTTTAGTCCTATGATAGTCATTTGCTACGTTTTGAAGGCAAGCAAGTTGTGGAACAAGAGTTGTCAAAGTACAAGTTACATTCATAATGTACTGAATATTAGGTCAATGTAATTGATCCTTTCTCCCAATATATTTTGAAATATTGGGTGATATACCTATCAAATTGAAGATCTACGAGTCTAGTTTCTAACGCATTAAACCTTTTGTCAATACAATATCAGAGTAGAGAGTTATTTGCATTTTTGTGAGACTGCGCCAAGAAGCTCCTTATGGGACCCACATAGGCGGTTTAGATATATGGATATATATAAGAAGCCTCAACCCCATTTTAACTCAAGTTTTTATAGTATATTCAGACCCTAGACACCTAAAAACACTTTATCAAGGTTTTCTCATGATCCAAGACCCAAACAAAGGGCAAACAACACAAATCAAGTGTCAGAAATCCCGTCGCGCTAGTAAGTTTCTTGTTCTTCTTGTTGTTGCTGATTTTTGGGTGGTTCCAGCTCGTGTGGGAGGTTGTTTTAAGTGGTTTAAATTCTGTAAAATACTCCCCCATGGTTTTTATGTCAACCCTAGGTTATTTCAAGTCTTGCAAATGGATTACACCATATTTCAACATCAAAAGATAGTTCTAGTGAAGAACAACACCTCTTTGAGGTTGTGTTGTCGTTGAAGATAGTTGTGGGCTGTGTTTGGCTGGATTTTCACGTGGTTGATGCTGGTTTAGGCATTTATAATACTCTACTACATGATCTTGAAGTTGTTTGTATGTTGGTTGCATTAGTTGAGCAAGATACTACAAGATAATACTTGGATTAGCTTAAGTCACTTCTATGGTGTTGTATTACCATTGAGGGCTATTGTAAGCTAAATATAACTTGGATTTTTAACTTGAAGCTACTATAGAAGGTACGTATATTGTGTTATTGCATGTGCCTAAGGTTATCTTGATGTTGATTAAGTTAAATGGATGGACTAGACATGAACTAGTGAATAAAGTTGCTAATTGAGGATAGTTGAAGTTGTGGATTAATTTCGTTGTTATAAATATATGGATTAAGGCTGGAATCATTGATTAATTACTTCATTATCATGTTAATGATACTTTTAAGGTGAATTATGAAGTCTATAAGGGGTGATATGGGGTATACGAATTCCAATCGGAGCTTGCCGCTCGTCGTGAGGTAGTTGTGACTTGTTGTTGCTATATGGTGTCTTGTTATTGATATTTATATGTTGCTGGATTTCTCTGGTTGCTGTTGTTGTTGTTGGTATATGGTATTGGAGGAAGCCCTTGTTACAGGAGAGATGCTTCCCAAATTTATATAAACGAGCTACTAGTTTAAGTTGCGAACTTAGACTTTACTCAACAATAATTTTGAATCTCCGTATGCTATGGTAGATTGAGTTGAGTTGTTTGAATAATAGCTCGGAATGTGTTAAGGACTCAAAGGAGTTAAGGTATGTTAAGGCACTTCCTTCTTTCTTTAGGCATGATCTAAAGTGAAACAAATATGCTATTTCATAACGAATCTACTCCTAGCAACTAAGGTTGTCCATGTTGTTGTTTCCTTATAAAGTTATTCTAAGCAAGTATGTATAATCCTTGAATCCTACTGAGGTTCATATTGATGGTATGGATGTCCATAATGTTAATCAAAGGCGCAATGACCTTAAGCCATTCCGAAAGGTTTAGAATGTGATTCCATGAGTCTAGCATGCATTATATATAGTATCTATTTTAGTCTACCGAGCCGTACTATAGTCGGCCAGGTACGATACCTATTGTGCAACCACTGATCAGTTAGATTTACCGAGCTCCGCGTAGCCATGTATGATTCTACCAAGCCTTATGATGTCCGGGTACGTTTTTACCGAGTCCTCTTTAAGGCTGGGTACGATATGATGATGATGATACCTATAGAGGCGTATGCTTTTAAAAGTTTATGTATATATATATTTATTATGTATTACATGTCAGTACCCCCAGAGGCATTCAGATGTTATAGGTTGTATCTCCTCTATCTCTTTTTACATTACTGTTCTTGTTTATGTGTTCCTACCTTACATACTCGGTACTTTATTCATACTGATGTCCCTTTTGCCTGGGGATGCTGTGTTTCATGCCTGTAGGTCCCGATAGACAGGTTGACATTCCTCCTAGTAGGCTATCAGCTCAGTGGAAGGTGTTGGTGCACTCCACTTGCTCCGGAGTTGCCTATTTGGTCAGTATGATTTGGACATGTATTGATTGGTATGGCGGGGTCCTGTCCCGACCTTTATGATGTGTATGTACTCTTAGAGGCTTGTGGACAAATGTCATGTATATGAAAGATTATATGGCCTTATCGGCCTATGTTCAGTGTACGAGTGTTTATTTTTGTCTTATAGGACCGTATGTTACATGTATAAGTTTCCACATCATATTGTGTCGTCCTATATCTAGTATTCCTTTATGTTTAATTCTGGTTATCTCATGACGACCCTTTTGGCCTATTTACCAATGATTGTATGATAAGAAATATAAGTTATGTTGGCACTTGGTTGAGTAAGCTACTGGGTGCCTATCGTGGCCCTTCGATTTGGGTCGTGACATATATGATCAGATAATATAAATCAACATATCTAATTTGATTTGATTTGATTACATAATCATAATCAAATATTACAAATCAACACTCCCCCTCAAGTTGGCATGTAGATATCCGACATGCCTAACTTGCTCACAAGACTTTCAAAATCTTGGTTTAAACAACCCCTTAGTAAAAATATCTGTTGTTTGCTGATCTGTTGGCACAAATGGCAAGCACACACTTCCTTCTTCAAGTTTCTCCTTGATGAAATGCCTATCCACCTCAATATGTTTTGTTCCATCATGTTGAACTGGATTGTGGGCAATGCTTATAAGAATTTTATTGTCACGGTATAGCTTTATTGGTAAAGTTATAGGTCTTCTAAGTTCCTCCATCATTTTCTTATGCCAAATAATCTCACAGATTCCATGAGCCATAGATCTGTACTCTGCTTCAACACTGTTTTGTACCACAACACTTTATTTTTTACTTCTCCATGTCACAAGATTTTCCCAAATAAATGCACAATACCCAGAAGTAGACCTTCTGTCAGTACAGGGCCCTGTCCAATCTGCATTTGTGTATGCCGCAATGCTTCTTTTAGAACTTTTCTTGAACAACAACCCTTTTCCCGGTGAGCTTTTCAAGTACCTCAAAATTCGATACACAACCTTCGGATGTTCTTTTTGAAGAGAATGCATAAACTGACTAACCAAGTTTACCGCCAAAGCTATGTCAGGATGAGTATGCGATAGGTAGATACGTTTTTCTACTAATCTCTGATATTGACCTTTGTCAATCGGATCTCCTTCTTTATTCCCGGGCTTTATGTTTGGGTCAAGAGGAGTTTCTGTTGGTCGGCACCTGCACATCCCTATTTCTTTCAACAAATCTAGTACATATTTTCTTTGAGATACCATTATTCCCTCCTTCGATCGAGCCACTTCCATGCCAAGAAAATACCTCAAGGGTCCCAAGTCTTTGATTTTGAATTATGATGCTAACTGGTCCTTTAGATTCTTCATCTCAATTGAGTCATCTCCCGTGAGTATAATGTCATCAACATACACTATAAGGATTATTATTTTTCCTGGTAGTGAATTCCGGATAAATATTGTGTGATCTACTTGTCCTTGCAAGTAACCTAACCCTTTAACAAATTGAGTAAATCTTTCAAACCAAGCTCGAGGAGATTTCTTTAAACCATAGAGAGACCTTTTAAGTCTACATACCTTTGTCCTAAATCAATTTTCAAAGCTCTATGGAGGATCCATATAGACATCCTCTTCAAGTTTTCCATTGAGGAATGCATTCTTTACATCTAACTGTTGAAGGGGCCAATCAAGATTAACGGCAACAGTAAGGAGAACTCTAATAGAATTTAATTTGACTACTGGAGCAAATGTTTCAATGTAGTCGATGCCGTAAGTTTGAGTAAACCCTTTAGCTACAAGACACACCTTATATCTTTCTATTGACCCATCTGACTTGAATTTGATGGTGAAAACCTACTTACAGCCCACTGTTTTCTTTCCTCATGTTAGATCCATGATTTCCCAAGTTTCATTTTGTTCTAGGGCTTTCATCTCCTCTAGAATTTCCTCCTTCCATTTAGGAACATTTAAAGCAACCTGCACATTCTTTGGTATCTCCAAAACAGCTAGTTGAGAAAGAAAAGTTGAATAGGAAAGGGACAACTTTTTATATGACACAAAGTTTGACATGTTGCCTTTAGTGACATTTCTCACACCTTTTCTTTTAGCTATAGGAAGATCAAGATCTAAAGGAACAAGTGATGCATCAGAAACAGACTCGTTTGAGGTACTACCTGGAATTTCATTCTGGTCTTGTTGAGTAGATGATTAACCATGTTGAGAGTTTTTGTCTCTTTTCCAAGATTCTGGTTTCTCCTCATGTAAACACGCAACTTTTTTGTTTGTTTACCTTTTTTGTTGTTAATCAGATCATGCTTTGATTTTACAGGTTCAGAATTATAGTATTTATTATCTATGTTATTTTCATTTCTTATCTTTCCTAGATCATTATAACATATATTTAGCTCATCCATGTTTATCAGGTAACTCGGTTTTTTTTTATTTTGACTCATTCCCTCATTATTGCAAAATAACTCTTCTTCTACAAACTTTTGCCCCCGAAGATGAGTGCCAAAAAAAGGCTGGGATTCAAAAAAAAGTAACATCTATTGTAACCATAATCTTTTTTGTATTCAGATCATAACACTTATACCGTTTCTGATTTGGAGCATAGCCTATAAAAACACACTTTCTTGCACGAGGTTCTAGTTTGCTCCTATTATGATCATGGTTTTGAAAAAAAACAGTATAGACAAATACTTTTAATGGCAAATCAGTAGTTAGCCTAGATATAGTAAATTTCTCTTTGAATAGACTAAATGGAGTTATAAAACTAAGGGCTTTAGATGGCATCCTATTTATCAAATAGGTGGCAGTCAAAAGAGATTCTTCCCATAAATATTATGGAGCTCTACTAGTAAACAATAAGGCTCTAGTTACTTCCAATAAATGTTTATTCTTTCTCTCGACAATCCCATTTAATTTGTTGGGGTGTATCAAGGCATGGACTTTGATGGATTATTCCTTTATTTTGAAAATAATTTCCTAATTGCTCATTAAAAACTCCCGGTCATTGTCACTCCTAAAAATCTAGATTTTCTCTTGAAAATGTGTTTCAATCATAGCATAAAAAATCTCGAACACATTTTTTACCTCTGTTTTATTTTTTAAAAGATAAACCCAGCTTATAAGTCTAGTGTGATCATCAATAAAACTTGGTCGCGGCCTACTTGATCACGCCCAACTATGCCTTATAAAAAGGACAATGCGGTCGTTGCAAATATAATCCGGTTTACAAGTCCGGAGTCGAATCCCATGGAGAACTAAGGCTTAGCTACAGCTGTTCACTATCACCAAGAAGATAAGCTTGAACAGTTCCTAACTTATAGATATTTAGATTCTAGTGTTTAACTAATTGATTAACAAATTAAAATAATAAATTAACAACTAAAGATACTAAGAGTTAGAGACAAGATTAAGGAGGTCTAGAGTTATGATTTCCCCAATTGTCGGAATCCTTCCCGCTATGTCTTCTATAATTTTGCCTAAGTATTCTCTATCGATCATGAGCACTCTTATTACCGTAAATCTCTCCCGAGTAATCACGACAATTTACTAGACGCACTCTCCCGAGCTACGCTAGCTCGCTTTTGATACAACTCACTTCAGATCGCACCCAAGGCTTCGTTATCCCTAATCCCGCCTTTAAACCCTCGGTTATTGATCCCTCATATACTCTGGGAGTGGTGTTGTTCAATAATTACCTAAATATGCACTCTCTCCTGAGTTATGAACACTAAATAGGCACAACTAATTGAGAGCTCTTCAATTAACTACAATAAGAACGTAGTTGAACAAATAGAGATTATACTACAACTCAATTATATAAAAACATAACAAGAATTTATCCTACAAAAGGTTCTATCAAAACTCTAGATAACAAATTAACTATTCATAATAGTATGTAAAACTACAATACTAAAAGTTATAACCAACAATGAAAAATAGGAAGAGGAAAGAAAAAACTTGTAGAAGAATTCCCAAGCCTTCCTCCTATTGTGTCTCTGCCTCCTTAGGTCAAATCTACGTCAAAAGTATGTCCCCTCCTTTTCTTGGCCGGCTTCCTTGGTATAATATAGGGTTTAGGGCTTAAAATCCCGTGTTTTTCACTTTGGTCCCTGAAATTTACGCATCCTGCCGCGTTTCCACTGCGGTCACGCCGGAACCGCGGCCAAACACCCTCTCAGATTCTTCAGTTGTCCGCGACTGCCCTCTACCGCGGTTCTGCCGCGGTCGCTGTTTTTGACCCTGTTCTGTTTGGAATTTGGAAAAATGTAAAACTTGAAAGTTGTATTCTTTGAGTTAGCTTTCCAACCATATATTGTGGAGCTCAAATGAATTTCTGAGTAAAAAGTTATGTCTATTTTACTAGATAGTGTACAATATGCCTCTTCGAGTTTTCGTTTTGTTGTTTTATCATCTGTTGATCCCCGAACGCGATCACGGCTTAATTCCTTGAGCTATTACTCAGACTTCAAAGCTCCAAACTACTTAAATTCATTACATAACATCTATATAGCTCGGAATCACACCTACAAGGCATAAAATACACAATTAGTGCAAAACACTAGCGATTAAAGCGCAAACTCATCTAAAGTGCAGTAAATTAGAGTGTAATAATCGACTAAAATACGTAATTATAGCCTATCATCAACACCCCACACTTAAACCATTGCTCGTCCTCGAGCAATCAAACTACACTTTTTTTAATAGACACGGCCTTTTTAAACAATTCTCCTAACTCATCACACCAAGAGTATTTAAAATAGACTAAGCACAAAAGCGTAACATCTTCACCTCAAGATTTGACTCATAAGTACCACGCATTATTCACAATTCACCTACTTACTCTAACATAGAGGTCACTGACATTACCTTTCCTTCATGAATCAAGTGCCCTCACACAACAAAAGAGAGTAGTTCCACACAATAAAATTTAAGAACACTTAGGAACTCAAGATAGAAAGAATTCACTCACTCTCAGAAATAACATTCATATGCCACAAAAGATGCACCATAATCTTGTCCGTAGTGTACTACTCTACTAATGGAGCTCATTCAATCTAGGATCAATTAGGACTTTATTTGGTTGTAATGTAGGCTACGGGACGGGTAGAATACATTTAGATATAAGAGTGACTACACCTCCCTAAGCACTTTAATACATATACTTTAACATTCAAACCCCATACTTACGTCAAGCCAAACTCCACCTTCACATCAATATACATTAACTCCCAAATTATTTAAGCACAATTATATCAAGAGTCATCACTATCAAAGAATATAATTTTTTTCACAGCAATGCAACTATTTTTTTTCTTTTCTTTTCTTTGTCAATTCTAGTGGCTCTTGCTCTTTAAAATCAGTGCACCTTTCTCCTTATTTCATTGGTTCCACTCAAAAGCCAAACCAACCACTCCACACTTTAACTTTTACAAAGTTCATAACAATTCAAGTGCTCATGAGAGGTTACAATGGTTCAAATAGATGGTTAATTCAAACAAATGGGTAAGGCTTGTAATGTGGTTGCCAAAGAAATAAGATTATAGGCTCAAAGGGGTTAACTACGATACATAACAATTAGGCGGGTAAAGTATACATATCTGGCTCAACAAAGAAATGTCTATATCACTTCCTAGACTGAATAAAACTACTATTTCGCTTTGCAAACACACGGGGCAAGTTCTAGGCATCAAATGCAATGCACAGAATATAACAAATCCTTACACACACATGGCACATGACTCACTCAAGATTGGATCATCAAGACACTCTAGTCAAAGCAGTTAAGCAAAGTTAAGATCATACAATTTAAGGTACTTCTACAAGAGTCAAAAACTGAGCCTAAGCATCACAACCAAAGTACTCACTATTCTCAAGGCATAACAAAGTCAAGAGATATTGCTTCACTTCAAAACACAACACAATGGCTCCTACTCCAAAAAAAAAACTAACTACACCCGGTTCAAATAAAACCCTTGGAAAAGAACCGTGGTTTAAAGAAAAACCAAGGGGTAATTATTACACTACCTAACAAAAGAAAATCTTTTTGTACTTTTTCTTTAGACTTAAACCCCTCAAGAAAATTGCCTAATAGATCCATCGTAGGGAAAAGTTTAATCTTTTCTATTTAAAAAAAAATTGTTCAATTAAACTAACACAACTAAAATAGCATAGAAAGTCACCCAGACAATCTTCTCACCCCACACTTAAAATTGTGCATTGTCCCCAATGTACACCATAACTAATAAAAAAGGGTAAAAGAGACTCCCTGGTAGGCCAAAGGCTGAAACATTAACAACTCATGGGGTACTCAGACTTCTCCCAAGTTTGGTCCTTTGTGCGGGTACCTCACACTTAGTTCCAACCATTTGGTTTGTTGTTGCATCCTTCCAATACCTTTGCTTTCCATGCTCCTAGAAAATAAAAAAATTGACACTACAAAAATAATACAATTAAAAAAATAAAAAATGAATACAAGAAAGCAATAAAGTTAGGTTGCCTCCCAACAAGCGCTTGATTTAACGTCGCGGCACGTCGCGGATCACTTTTTGCTTCCACCTCGAGCTTATGAATTGAACCCCAAGTTTTGATTCAAGCTTATGATTATGGTCATGGGGCGGTGGAACGAATCTGACTGGCCCAATAAAATAATGTAGTATTCTGCACTTCTTGGCCTTTAGATGAGGTGTGTAATCCCGACTTTCTGGAAAGAAGAATTCCAGAATGTAAGCACTTTGTTCCTCATTCCTTGACTCCTCAAGTGGCTCAAACGACTCTATTTTCATATCATCATCTAAACACAATGTGGAAAAATGCTTGGAGTGAGGACCAATGCGCTCAACTACATGAACATTGGGACAGTTTACATTCTCAACACTAATGACAATAGAGTCAACTAAATATGTATCCTCAATATCCTTGGTTGACTCTAGTATCTCCTCTACGACAACGACATCCTCAAAATCTAGATGGTTAGAGTGTTGGGGTTCTACTTTGGATCCCTCCATTGGCACCTCAATTTCCGTCTCTAATGCAAATTGCTCCCGGCTACTATCCATAATATTGACATATTGAGGCATTAAAAGCTTCAACTAGTTGACTCACTTGAGCCTCTAAGTTGCGAATAGTTTCATCTTGCCTTTCTACCTGCAGCTGTATTTTACTTTGTTGTTCTATAATGCACTTTAACATATCTTCGATCTTCTTTAGGTCAGCTTCCCTAGGTTTCTTTGTTCCTGTTATCCTCACAAGAAAACGTAGAATCATCATAATAAGGGGTTGGGGGAAGATAAGAAATATAAGCACAACCATGAAAGTGACCATCTTGACCACCACACATATCACACACATTCCACACATAAGATTGAGTTGGTGCACATAACTCGCTCTCGGGAATATTTTGATAATTTTGCCAAGGGTAGTTTTCATCACAATATTCGTAAGGAGGATTAAAAGTAGAATTACCAACATCAAAAATTTCATAATTCAATGATGCCATGTTTTTTTTAAATCAACAAGTAAAACAAAAAAAAATCAAATACAAAAAATAAAAATAAAAGTTCAAACTTGAAACCTAGCAATATGTACACCTACAGCTACACCGTTAGTTCCCCGGCAACGGCACCAAAATTTGATCACGCCCAACTATGCCTTATAAAAAGGACAATGCGGTCGTTGCAAATATAATCCGGTTTACAAGTCCGAAGTCGAATCCCACAGAGAACTAAGACTTAGCTACAACTGTTCACTATCACCAAGAAGACAAGCTTGAACAGTTCCTAACTTATATATATTTAGATTCTTGTGTTTAACTAATTGATTAACAAATTAAAATAATAAATTAACAACTAAAGATACTAAGAGTTAGAGGCAAGATTAAGGAGGTCTAGAGTTATGATTTCCCCAATTGTCGGAATCCTTCCCGCTATGTCTTCTATAATTTTGCCTAAGTATTCTCTACCGATCTTGAGCACTCTAATTATCGTAAATATCTCCCAAGTAATCATGACAATTTACTAGACGCACTCTCCCGAGCTACGCTAGCTGGATTTTGATACAACTCACTTCAGATCGCACCCAAGGCTTCGTTATCCCTAATCCTGCCTTTAAACCCTCGGTTATTAATCCCTCATATACTCTGGGAGTGGTGTTGTTCAACAATTACCTAAATATGCACTCTCTCCCGAGTTATGCACACTAAATAGGCACAACTAATTGAGAGCTCTTCAATTAACTACAATAAGAACGTAGTTGAACAAATAGAGATTATACTACGGCTCAATTATATAAAAACATAACAAGAATTTATCCTACAAAAGGTTCTATCAAAACTCTAGATAACAAATTAGCTATTCATAATAGTATGTAAAACTACAATACTAAAAGTTATAACCAACAATGAAAAATAGGAAGAGGAAAGAAAAAACTTGTAGAAGAATTCCCAAGCCTTCCTCCTATTGTGTCTCTACCTCCTTAGGTCAAAGCTATGTAAAAAATATGTCCCCTCCTTTTCTTGGCCGGCTTCCTTGGTTTAATATAGGGTTTAGGGCTTAAAATCCCGTGTTTTGCACTTTGGTCCCTGAAATTTATGCATCCTGCCGCGTTTCCACTGCGGTCACACCGGAACCGCGGCCAAACACCCTCTCAGATTCTTCAGTTGTCCGCGACTGCCCTCTGCCGCGGTTCTACTGCGGTTGCTATTTTTGACCCTGTTCTGTTTGGAATTTGGAAAAACGTAAACATGAAAGTTGTAGCCCTTTGAGTTAACTTTCCAACCATATATTGTGTAGCTCAAATGGAGTTCTGAGTAAAACGTTATGTCTATTTTACTAGACAGTACGCAATATGCCTCTTCGAGTTTTCGTTTTGTTATTTTATCATCCGTTGATCCCCAAACGCGATCCCGGCTTAATTCCTTGAACTATTACTCAGAATTCAAAGCTCAAAACCACTTAAATTCATTACATAACATCTATATAGCTCGGAATCACACCTACAAGGCATAAAACACACAATTAGTGCAAAACACTAGCGATTAAAGCGCAAACTCAACTAAAGTGCAGTAAATTAGAGTGTAATAATCGACTAAAATACGTAATTATAGCCTATCATCACTACTCCGCACTACTATTGAGTAGTGAGAGAGGGTCAGAGCTACTTTTACCCGATTTAGGGTCGGGATCGATTTCCACAGAAAGCTAGAACTTGGAATCGAGTATCTATCTAGTGTAGAGTTGCGTATCTGTTCCAAATTACACTTCTACTCATTTTTGGGGTTTTCTTTTTTACTTATATTATTATAAAAATACAAATGGTAAATGCAACTAGATTAAGCTAAGAGTTAAACTAAAAAGGGTTGTTCAAACGGTTTAAAAGGCACTAGGGTAATGACTTTCACCTAGGTCGTTAATTGACGGGTAATTGAATCTAAGACACGATTGACATAATTGGGGAGTATGATATAACCGTTGCACGATATTACCCACTCTACACCTCTCGGTGGTTCGAGTGATTTTGCCCGAATTGACTTTCTCAAGACCAATTGGGTATGCAAATTTGCACAAGCAACTAGGGTTCAAGTCGGGTATTACTCTCTCGAGGTTTAACCCCTTTAATTGGGGCTATCAATTTCTTGAGTACGCTCCAATTCCTTGTTGGACCAATTTCGGAGATTTAGGCTCTCTTTCTCAAGAAGAGCCCTAGTCAACTAAACACAAACTAGTGTTTGCAACCACTACTTCAACAATTAACCATGAAATTGGCCCAAATATTAAACACCCATAGTCAATCTAGCCCTAAAATACAAGATCCATCAATTACCCACACTAGGGTTGAGCCACAACCCTAGCTTATGGGTCTAGCTACTCATAATTAAAGAAGAAAAGAAAGAGATAAATGAAGAAAAACTCATATTAATTAATCACTAAGGTAAATAACAAGATTCAATGATAAAAAGTAGATAATTACCCAAAATGGCTAAGAAAGTCGAACTCACGAGCGCAGCTACGTTACAAAACTATGTGATGCCCTAAAAATGGGAAAAGAAGCTATTTATACTAAGCTGAAAAATTTGGACAAAAATACCCATACGGGGTTAGTGCGAACCGCACAAAATGGAGCGCGACCGCACTAGGGCTCTGATCTTGAAAATAAAGCTCTCTGAACTCGGGCAATGCGGACCGCACAGAATGGACTGCGACCGCAAAGGCTTCTAGTGCAGTCCGTACAGAATGGACTACGGACCGCATTGGCTTGGAACTTCACATCTGGCATCTCTCTGATCCTTGGGTCTACGGACCGCACTAAATCGAGTGCGGCCGCATTAACTCCAGTGTGGACCACACAAAACCTAGTGCGGTTGTATTGCCTCTTTGCCTGGAAATCAACCTCTCTGAATCTCCTAGTGCGGACCGCACAGAATGGTGTGCGGCTGCACTGGGCTTGTTTTGCCTGAGCTTGTCTTGTCTTTGGCACTTGTGCAAGTTTCACTCTTTTTGAGCTGATCTTTGACATCTTGTCACTTTGTTGATCAAACCTGCAATCAAGCACAACTTGTGAGCCTTTTGGGACTATTTTGTACAAATTCCTAATCAAAACATAAGCAAGAAGGAATATAAAGGGTATCAAAATCCCTAGTTATCAACTCCCCCAAACTTAAGCCATTGCTTGTCCTCAAGCAAACAAAATAAGACCCACCCCTTAAGAGAACATCCAAGAAAATTTCAGTTGTCCTAAAGTGACCTCATCTAGCATCAATTGGGACTAACAATTGCCCTCAATAAAAATGAATCATTACCAACTTTTACTCTTTTAAACACCATGGATTAAGTGCGACACAAGAGCATAGAGTTGACTCAACACATCAAAGAACTCTTTCTATAATTTGGTCATTGTGGAACCCAAACTCACACATCCTCAACTCTCCCTAACCAAACCTCACCTTTAGAATAGTGGCACTCAAAACGAGGTCAATGGATCCACTCATTGTCACACCTCCTTTTTACTACACCCCGAAAGGGTATAAATATAAGAGAGTTTTTCCAATTAAAGGACAATCGAAACAGGATTTATTTATTTAAAGATTCAGAGTCGCCACTTGAGAGATTTATGGTGTCCCAAGTCACCGGTTTAAAATCCCGAATCGAGGAAAGATTGACTCTGTTTAACAGTCCGCGAACTAGAAATCCGAGTAAGGAATTCTGTTAACCCGGGAGAAGGTGTTAGGCACTCCCGAGTTCTGTGGTTCTAGCATGGTCGCTTTGATCATACTTGGCTTATTAAAATTGTTTAATTACTCATTTTAGAACCTATGTGCTTTTACCTGTTACCGCTTCTAAATTAAGAAAATTATCTCGAAACGGATCACGCGTACGTGTACCCATTTGTTTGGTGCGTCAAAAAATCATGTCACGCAAACGTGTCCACAATTAATAACACTTTATTATTATAAAAAAAGGAGAAAGGTTTGGCCAAAGTCGCGCATGTCTAAAGCAAACTACGAACATTTGCCAATTTGTATGATTAAATGGTAGACGGCGCACCTCGGACTATATGAGCTAATTTAATTAATAACCTACGAAAACCCATTTTTTATTATTAAGAAGGTATGTTTGAAGTTGCGCGAACGCATACTCCGAATTGGTTTTTAGAATTGTAATCATATCACGCGAACGTGTACACTATCACAATTGTATTTTAAATGGCCTTAAAGGTTTCTCTACGAATATTTGTTATTTTACATCTACATTGTGAAATTAACACAAGAGCCATTTGTTACTAAGTTTCTAACTATGGCTTGTCTCAAATCTATTTGGCGGAATCCAGTTAATTAAGCACTAATGGAATTTGAACCCTTACTATTGAATGAGTGACTTAATCCGAGCTCGTTCGACTACAAGGCCGTCACCAAAATAACACTCATTCAATTAATAAGAGAGCCCAAATAAGACAGGCCCAATTACTTAAGTGGCGCGTCCGTTTAGGATTAAAGAGGAAAAAATGGGCTCTAATCATGAGCCCACAAAAACTGTGAATACAAGCCATCCCCCTTTTGTCTCAACATGGGTTCTAAATCCAAACCACAAGGCAAAGTAATTTTTGTTAATTTAAAATAGACTGATGCACGGCTAATCAAGACCCGAGATCCTGGACATCAGACCTTCACATTCAAACAAATCAGCCCTTCAGCTAATTCAACAAAAAGCAATTACGCGAGACCCTACACCCGATTAAACCATTTCAATAACAAATTACACCTCATGAGACTGCTAAGTAAGTGAATCTGAGCTTGAACAATTGACTCATATTTAACATGTTTACAGATAATCAAGGTAATTCTATATACGTCTCAGACCCTGAAGTGACGAGCCGAAACATTTTCTTGTCCAACACACTATAAAACTGAATACGAAACATTTCTCTTGTTGTCTAAGTACATCAAGCCTGTCGTGACAGTTCAAATAAATTACGCAGCAATGGAAGCTTTCACACAGTCTACATTACTCGATTTGCATGATTGATGGTAAAGCACAACTACTTATTCGACTAAACAAATTGTTCATTAAGCTTCTATGATAGTCCAGGATTAGATTCAGGGATAGGAGTTCAACATGCCCAAAACTAACATTTAGCTATGAGACATTGTTGCGACCAAAACACTCACGCAAGTGTACGCGATCGACAAGTAATATAGTAATAAGTAAAGTATCGTTCCCACGAGGACTTGTGATTAACTTATCAACTGATGCAAACTCAAACAATTATCGATTTAAGCTAATTCATTACAAAATACATAAATATCCAACTTAAAGCTTGACTGGTAATTTAACAATAATACTACACAGAATTACTACACCAATTTCACAATATGTTTATAACAATTTGGATAAATATATTCCCGGGTCATGGACTTGCTAGAAATTATGCTACTATTTTAGCTTAAAATGGATTTATTGAATTATCCGGGTTATTGATTATAGGGTTAATAATATTCATAAGAATCTTTCGAGTTCTTATGCATCTATTCAAGTTAAACTAATACCTATATGTCTATGGTATTAATATTAGCAAGAATGCATTTACAACTCCTATTTTTCAACCAAACAAGGCAATTAAGTATATGTCTATCTTAATTGCGAATTCTTCACCCGATGCCCGAGATTCAAAACTTGTTCTATTTGATTCTATATGCAACCAAGAATTTTTCTTTGTCAAGTTTAATTCAAGATTCGTAAATAATATTTCACTGTTAGCTACGCAGTAAAATAATTAGAATCAGAATCAAATAAACAACCCATAACAATAAATTCAATATCTTCAATCGAAGCTTCAAATAACATAATTATCTAACATCCATGACCCAAGAATACTAGAGTTTTTAGCTACTCATAATCATACAAAAATCAACAATAAAAGTTTTAAACATAATATTAACAAGCAACAAGAAGAAAGTTTGAAAGAACTCTTTAAACTCTTGATCCAAAATGATGTTTGTCCTTCTCTTTCTTAGCTCCAAGCTTGATCTTCAATGGCTTTTCTCTCAAGGATGAATAGTATTTTTGCACTTACTCCCCTCAAAATCTGATTATCATCCATAATGGAACTTTTACTTTATGGTAGTTTAGTGGATTACTCCCAAATTGACCAATTTACCCCTCAATAATTGCTTTTCTGGACAGGACTAGCGCGGGAACACATGACCAGCGCACATCCCGTGCATATCGAGTTTCTTTCTGTCCAAATCACTGAACTAGCGCGGGAGCGCATGACCAGCGCATGACCCGTGCTAGTGGGGTTTTCTCGTTAAGATGTTGTTGCTCAACTTTTCGTCATTTGACTCCATTTTTCACTTGATTACCATCATAAATCCGTATTTGTTTATTGAACTCCTGTGAGACATTAAAGTCATGATTAGAGCCAATTTTTGCATTATTTGAACATTTACAATAGTAAACCATCCTTAAGTTGAGCTAAAACATAGGCTATATTAAACAATTTAGCCTATTATCAGACATTTGATAGAAAATGGAGTCACCCACCAATTACAAACAAATTCAGCTCTCAGAAGGATACTATCAGCAACCGGCAGGATACAATGCACTATATGATTCCAAAATAAGGCAATTAAAACAAGATAAAGCTAAATCTAATGAGCAGACAATGGTGACATTATGCTCAAATTTCCAAATTTTTATTTCATCTTTGAATCAGGCCTCACATTAGATAGAACTCAGAGATCATGTACCTGGGAATAAGGGGAAAGCAAAAGGGAGTAAAGATCAGTAGGCAGCAGCAACAGAACAAAATCCCAAACTCAGCAGTAGTAGTAAGCTCAAAAATGACCAGTGAAAATAGCCATGGACCCAACTTTAAACCAGCAGAAATAACCATTGATACCCAACAATCAAAAAAGAACAGCCAAAATTTGAACCAAACTTTTGAAAACCAACCAAGCTCAAACCATTTTAACCCTCGATTGTTCAGGGATCATTTCAGAAGTGAGAGCCTCAAGAATTACAGAAAAACTTTCAATGGAACAATGATTTTTTTTCCAGTTATTCTGATTTCTCCTGTATTTTCAGCCCTTTTGGTCTCTCTAAGGTGTAAAAAAACTGTCTTGAATGAGAAGAAGGCTTCCTTTTAAAGGTTGAGGGTCTGCTGTGTGCCTTCCAAGGCAAGGCACTCAGATTTTCCCCAAAATACCCTCATAGGGCATCTTTTAAAACTGATTTTGGGACAGTTGTCCATTTCTTTCAGATATTTTCAATTTACAGCCTATTTTCCCTAACCATTTTGGGCAGCTGTCCATTTAGGAAGCTTCCCATCAGTTATTAAAGATTCTTCAAGTTGAAACAATCTCCAAAATTACTCCTAAAGTTCCCCATTATTCACTTACCCCCCTTAAATTCTGAATGCTTACAATCACAATAACAGTAAACAAATGAGCTGACACTTTCAAACAAATTCAAACTCAAAACAACTATTGAAACTATGAGAAATTAGCTTGAATACTCTTCACACATAAACATGAATTTAGAAAATGTTCTTGAAACAAGAATTAATGCGAACGATGAACTATACTTGACTAATCTAAATGCTTCAGTTCCAAACTTAATTCACAAATGTGAAATGAAACCCAGCGGAAAGAAGAAAATCTCATGAATTGAAACCAAATTAAACTCAAACCTTACGAAGCCGATTGTTATTGACAATTAAGCAAACAAGCTAAAAAACGAACTTACAACCAGAACATAATGTAATTAAGCAAGAACAAAAATTCTGAAGGACGAAAACTGAAAAAACAAACAACCAAGCAAACAAACAGAAGAAATCAAAAGGAAACCAATCGATGCAAAGGAAATTATCCCAAACCTGCTTCGGCAAGAACTGCATGAACTCGAACAACCTTGAAGAAGAAAGTGAACCTTTGACGGTCATTAATCGGTTGTCCTTAACAAAAGACATACGATTAATGATGGTTTTGGGTTCCCTTGACCTTGCTAAGCCAGAAAGGAACCCAGGGAGAGACTTGGCTATCCGGACCTCTGCTCTACCACTGGCAGATCATTTTGAAATGAAACAAACACGTATTTGAGGCAGGAAGGAGATGAGGGGTTGCATGGTGTGATTTTGGGTGGATCTGGGAATTTTAGGGTTTCGGGCACTAACCTCAGATCTAAGATTCGAGGCGATGGAGGGGGATTTGAGAGGGACTGTTTGGAGATTTGGGATGGGGAGGTGGAAGGGAGTTCATAGTGTTAATTCGGTGGCGATTGGACGCCGGCGCCGCCACCGGACGGTGGGGAATTCTGGGGCGGCTACTAGGGTTTGGGGGCAGGTTTCTGAAGTTGGGGGATGTTGGGACGATGAACTGGGGGGGGGGGTGTTCGGACATATATATACTCCCCAGGCTTTAGTTCCGAGCCGTTCGATCAAGTGGGGATCAACGACTCAGATTGACACTAGTCGAAACGACGTTGTTTCGCTTGAAGGGGGATCCAGACCGGGTAGAGGCGGGTTTGGGCTGGAATTGTACAGATCTAGGGGAAATTGGGCTGAAGGAGATTTAATGGCCCAAATCCGAATTTCCCTTTGTTTTTGAGTCTTTTTTTCTTTTCCAATTTCCAAATTTCTTTTCTTTTCAAAATTAGAAATAAAACCTAAATTAGTTATTAAAACTAATATTATCCTATCAAATTGACTAATTAAACTCAAAAAATAATTACCATAACTAATTAAATACCACATTAAAGAAAGCTAACAAAATTCGAGAAATTAAAATTAAAGTGCAAAAATGAACTATTTTTGTAATTTTTCCATTTTTATAAAACACTAAATTACTAATTATTTCAAACATGCAAAAAATAAATCCTAAATGCAAATGCAGCATATTTTGTATTTTTTATTAATTAACAAATGAAATGCACAGACAAAAAATGCAAATAATTAACAATAAATGCCACAAAATCCACAAAATTGCAAATAATGAAACGAAATTACTTTGTTTTGAATTTATGGGAGTATTTCATGTAGGGCAAAAATCACGAGCTCACAACTTCCCCTCTTTGTTCGGAAATACGAAGAGTTTTCGTGCAAAGATAAACTGAGCGGATACGAGCGATTTTTGCCTGTTTGAGTACTCCGTGGGAAGCATTTTTGAAAGATTTGACCGCACCCTGCCTCTGAGGTTGCCTACATATCCTTGGCTAAAAAGGAATCAGGTCAGTGTAGTTCGGGAAGTTTTGGTAGCTGAGACTACCATGAAGCTGTGATTTCACTATTGCTGCTGGTGCTGCTACTGCTGCTACTGCTTACTGAACCTCCTTATTACACCATGTCAGAATAAAACAAGAAGCTATACTAGACTATGATCTATGGATTACAAAAGTCCTATCTATATCTTCAAACTTGATCTTGTGCTTCTTGTTGCTTTGTTGTTCTCCATTCTTTCGGAGACATCCATTTGTTGCCACCTTGAATTGTAAACTGAGATGTTTTCCCCTTCTTCAGGTGGGTGCCTGACTGCTGAACTTGATATGTATTCCCTGCTCTCCAGGAAGGCTCCTGACTGCTGATTTGAAAGTATTCCCTGCTCTCCGGGCGGGCTCCTGACTGCTATGCTTGAAAGTATTCCCTGCTCTCCAGGCGGGCTCCTGACTTCAACTTGAAATGTATTCCCTGCTCTCCAGGCGGGCTCCTGACTTCAACAAAATAGACAAAACAAAGAAAATTTTCTGCCCCGGTTTGGTGGCTGGGCACAGATGTGAGTGTTAAATGGATCGCATTACCAAATATCAATAAGAACTTGAAAGCTAAAACTTGAATTTTACTCCCTTGTTCTCCAGGCGGGCTCCTGATTGCTGACTTGAAAGTATTCCCTACTTTCCAGGCGGGCTCCTGACTTCAACTTGAAAGTATTCCCTGCTTTCCAGGCGGGCTCCTCACTTCAACTTGAAAGTGCTCCCTGTTCTCCAGGCGGACTCCTGACTTCAAGATAAACAAAACAAAGAATTTGAAAGCTAAAATTTAAATTGTACTCCCTTGTTCTCCAGGTGGGCTCCTGATTGCTAACTTGAAAGCATTCGCTGCTCTCCAGGAGGGCTCCTGACTTCGACTTGAAATGTATTCCCTGCTCTCCAGGCGGGCTCCTGACTTCAACAAAACAGACAAAACAAAGAAAATTTTCTACCCCAGTTTGGTGGCTGGGGACAGATGTGATTGTAAAACTAAATCATATTACTAAGTATTGCTAAGGATTTGAAAGCTAGGTCCCATTATTCAGGGGGGTCCTGACAACTCTTAACTAAACGACAATTTAAAATCTAAGTTATATCTTCTACAGGTGTGACTTTTGCTAAATCTTTCTATCTAAGAGGATCTTTAGACTACTTCCCATTATCCAGGAGGGTCCTGAAACTCCAGGGTCAAATTTTATCTTAAAGGTGACAGCTTTCATGTCTAAATTATACTACCTTACAGCAGAGTTTACGCTAAATGTTGGTATCTAATCGAAATCTTAAGCTAAGTCCCATTATTCAGGAGGGTCCTGGAAACTCCTAATTGAATCCTATGCAAGCTTCTAAGCTGACTTATATTTTGGGATACATTTATGCTAGATTATGCTATTTCTGAACTTTAAACTAGGTCCCATTTTCCAGGAGGGTCCTAAAAATTAAAAATCAAACCTGTTTGGTGACTTCCTTTCTTTATGGAGGGCTTCTCCGAAACAACCGAAATTTTTTGGCCCTATTTCAATCAAAGAAAATTTTGTTAGTTTAAAATGGTGGTTAGCTGATGACATTCTTGCTGAAGATCTTTCCGCTGCATTGTTTTGTTCTGACTGGCTTCCCTGAACTGGCCCTGAACCGCTTTGACTTTCCGACTGACTTTCAAACCTCATGACCTTTGACGAACCGAGTGTTCTATACCCGTGTTGTTGTTTTGCCTCTGACCCTTTTCTCTGAACCTTTGCATCCCTCATGACATTACCAGTCCCTTCCGATGATGAGATTTCCGGTGATTCCTTGTACCCTCCCCTTACGTCGTGTTATCCTTAGTATGCACCGACCACGATGTGCTTTGCAATTTTGGAAGTTGGTTGTGAGTTTTGACTTGCTTTAAACAAAACTGACATTGAAACATCTTAGCAGATAAACCCAAAAGAAATGAAATGCAATGACTTTGCGGGTTAAGGATAAGAAGAATCCAAAACCAGATGACTGCTACAAAAGGAAAAGAAAAAGAAACTTATCTGAGTGGAACAGCTAGTACCAATGATCATGACATGCATTTCGGATTAATCGGCCCAATCTGTCCAACCAATCGGCTTTCAGTTGTCGTACTTCGTTGCGCCAGAATTTCCATGCCTTGATTACTTTACCCAAACCTCGGCCTTGTTCATCCTGAGGTGCCTGAAAGGTTTTCCCCAGTAGAGCTCTTTCATTCGTTCATCTCTCGACTCACTTTCGCCTTACGGTGCCTGTGAGTGTTTTCACCGATAAGACTCTCTCATTTTTACTTTTCTCAACTCCCGTCGCCTTACGGTACCCTCGAGGGTTTTCACCAATAAGTCTCTCTCATTTTATTTCTCTCAACTTTCGTCGCCTTACGGTGCCTGTGAAGGTTTTCACCTATAAGACTCTCTCATTTTTATTTGTCTGCTTGAACCAGAGTGTTGCCCCTGACATGAATTACCTTTACCTGCGTGACTTGGCATTTCTCAAAGACTGATCAGAAGATCTTTCTTTGGACCGTAATGTGAGCTTTTGGACAGGGTTAAGAAGAAAGGATATCAAAGGCTCGAAACAATTCAAATGGGTTCAAAGTTACAACTTTCGGAATCAGATTTCTGACAACAACCACAGCTTCTACCCCAGTTTCTTGTTTGGGGACTTTTGGATTTTTGTTTTTATGAGACCGAACCGTGAGGCTACCTATGTATCCTTAAAAGGAATTAGGTCGAACGTAGTTCATGTCATAGAAATTACTTTGTTGTTGTGTTTTTTTCTTTTCTCCTTCTTCTCTCTTTTTCTCTTTTGCTTTTCTTTTTCTCTTGTTGTTCTTCTCTCTCTCTTTTTTCCTTCTTCTTTTTTTTTCTTTTTTTTTTCTTTTTCTTTCTTCTTTCTTTTTATTTTTCTTTTCCCTTTTCCTTTCTTGTTCATTCTTTCTTTTCTTTTTACTTGCTTATCCTTCACACTTGCATTTCTGAATTGTGCCGTTGATCCCGAAAGAGGGATATGAAAGTCAATAAATAAGGCTCAAAAGGGGGTAACAAAGGGTAAAGTGTTTAGATAGCAGAAAAAAACGCCTTCGTCATTTCAATCTTCAAAATATGCCAAATACAAACAAGTACAATCAAAGGAAGAAATCATACATAGTATCTTTTGACTGTATCGGAATTGATCGCCATTTCTACACATTTCCCTTGTACATCTGTCAAATATAACGCGTCATTGGACAATACTCTAGTTACAATAAATGGCCCCTGCCAGTTTGGGGCGAACTTTCCTTTTGCTTCAACTTGATGAGGCAAGATA
The DNA here is from genome assembly GCF_000393655.2 of Nicotiana sylvestris. NCBI lineage: Eukaryota > Viridiplantae > Streptophyta > Magnoliopsida > Solanales > Solanaceae > Nicotiana > Nicotiana sylvestris. The sequence continues at coordinate 210,826,866 of NC_091059.1, read as the reverse complement.
CGTCGCAACACTAGTTGACCTACTTCGATCTTCCGCGGACGTACCTTCTTGTTATATGCTCTTGCCATTCTCTGTTGGTACAATTGGCCATGACATACTGCTGCCAATCTCTTTTCATCAATCAGACGTAACTGCTCTAAGCGGGTTTTGACCCATTCAACGTCATCAATTTCTGCCTCAGCAACAATTCGAAGGGATGAGATTTCAATTTCTGCGGGTATTACTTCCTCCGTGCCATACACCAACACATAAGGATTAGCCCCTACTGAAGTGCGGACAGTAGTACGATAACCCAGCAACACAAACGACAGCTTTTCATGCCACTGCCTAGAACCTTCCACCATTTTTCGAAGTATCTTCTTTATATTCTTGTTGGCTGCCTCGACTGCTCCATTCGCCTTAGGGCGATATGGGGTGGAATTGCGATGTATAATCTTAAACTACTGATATGTCTCTGTCATCAGATGACTGTTGAGATTGGCACCATTGTCCATGATGATTACCTTTGGAATCCCGAATCGACAGATGATATTTGAATGCAAAACATCGACCACTGCTTTCTTGGTCACAGATTTGAAAGTTTTCGCTTTAACCCACTTGGTGAAATAATCAATGGCTACCAGAATAAACCTGTGTCCGTTTGATGCTGCTGGCTCGATCGGCCCAAGGACATCCATGCACCAGGCAACAAAGGGCCATGGTGCCGACATTGTATGCAATTCAGATGGTGGGGAGTGAATCAAATCTCCGTGTACCCGGCATTGACGGCACTTGCGCACAAAACTGATGCAATCTCGCTCCATAGTGAGCCAGTAATAACCTGCTCGGAGAATCTTCTTTGCCAGAACTTACCCACTCATATGCGGTCCACAAACTCCGTAGTGTACCTCAGTCATGATTACTATGGACTCTCTTGCATCTATGCATCTTAACAGTCCAAGACTAAAGAAAAATCTGCTTGCCAATCATCGAATTGTTCTTTTCTGATCACCTGTGGCCTATACTGGATATACCCCCATCCGGAGGTATTCTTTGATATCATGGAACTATGGCTCCCCGTCAAGTTCTTCTTCTACCATATTACAGTAAGCATGCTGATCACGGACCTGAATCTACAAAGGGTCCATATAAGCCTTATTTGGATGATGTAACATTGACGCCAGAGTGGCTAAAGCATCGGCGACTTCATTATGTATTCTTGGGATGTGCCTGAACTCTATTGACTGAAATTGTTGACAAAGATCATGCAAACACTGTCTATACGGTATGAGTTTCAAATCCTGTGTTTCCCATTCTCCCTGAATTTGGTGCACCAGGAGGTCCGAGTCACCTAAGACCAAGACTTCCTGGACACCCATATCCACAGCTAACCTCAACCCCAAAATACATGCCTCATACTCAGCCATGTTGTTGGTACAGTAAAAATGAAGTTGAGTCGTAATAGGGTAGTGCTGCCCTGTTTCAGAAATAAGTACTGCTCCTATCCCCACGCCCTTCATGTTTGCGGCTCCATCAAAGAAAAGTTTCCATCCAGGCTTCTCGACTTGTTCTAACTCATCAATGTGCATCACCTCTTCATCAGGGAAATAAGTTTTCAAAGGTTCATAATCTTCATCAACCGGGTTCTCGGCCAAATGGTCCGCCAAGTCCTGTGCTTTCATTGCAGTTCGGGTCACATAGACAATGTCAAACTCTGTGAGCAGGATCTGCCACCTTGCAAGCCTCCCTGTGGGCATAGGCTTCTGAAAGATATACTTCAATGGATCCAAGAGAGAGATGAGATAGGTAGTGTAAGATGACAAATAATGTTTCAGCTTCTGCGCCACCTAAGTTAGGGCGCAACATGTCCTCTCGAGCTGAGTGTACTTGACCTCGTACGGTGTGAAATTCTTGCTAAGATAATATATGGCCTGCTCCTTCCTGCCAGTAATATCGTGTTGACCCAATACACAGCCGAATGAATTGTCCAATACCGTCAAATATAGAATCAAAGGTCGCCCTGGTTCCGGCGGGAACAACACGGGTGGATTTGACAAATACCCCTTTATCCTATCAAACGCCTCCTGACATTCATCCGTCCACCTGACCGCAACGTCTTTCTTTAACAGTTTGAAGATGGTCTCACAAGTTGTCGTGAGCTGAGCGATAAACCTGCTGATATAATTCAATCTCCCCAACAAACTCATCACCTCGGTCTTGTTCTTCGGAGGTGGCAATTCCTGGATGGCCTTGACTTTTGATGGGTCCAATTTAATACCCCGGCGGCTGACTACGAACCCCAACAACTTTCTAGATGGCACCCCAAAAGCACACTTTGCAGGATTAAGCTTGAGATTGTACCTGCGAAGCCTTCGGAAGAACTTTTTCAGATCCATGACATTGTCAGACTGCTTCCTAGACTTCATGATCACATCATGCACGTACACCTCAATTTCCTGGTGTATCATATCATGGAATATTGTTGTCATTGCCCTCATGTAGGTTGCCCCAGCATTTTTCAAACCGAATGGCATGACCCGATAGCAGTACGTTCCCCATGGCGTGATGAATGCTGTCTTTTCAGCATCTTCCTCGTCCATTAAGATCTGATGATAACCCGTGTAACAATCTACAAAAGAACCAATCTCATGTTTGGCACAATTGTCAATCAGTATATGGATTTTTGGCAGGGGAAAATTATCCTTCGAACTTGCTTTGTTGAGATCCCGATAATCAATGCACACCCTGGTCTTGCCATCCTTCTTTGACACAGGCACAACATTGGCTAACCAGGTGGGATACCGCGTGACCCAAATAACTTTCGCATCAAACTGCTTGGTGACCTCTTCTTTGATCTTTACACTCATATCCGTTTTGAACTTTCTCAGCTTCTGTTTGATAGGAGGGAATGTCAGGTCAGTGGGCAACTTGTGAACCACTAAATCAGTTCTTAGACCCGGCATGTCATCATAAGACCATGCAAAAATGTCTTTGTACTCGAAAAGTGCTTTGATTATCTCTTCCCTGAGTTGAGGTTCCAGATGGACACTTATTTTAGTTTCACGGACATTTTCTTGGTCCCCTAGATTAACCGCTTCTGTATCGTTCAAATTAGGTTTGGGCTTTTCCTCAAAATGACTTAATTCCTTACTAATTTCTTCATAGGCCTCATCATCATCAAATTCCAACTCTTCATCACACTCAATTTCTTGTATTATTACTTCAGAGTTAGATTGGCTTTTAAAACTGGGCCGAAGATTTCTCATGCATGTCATGTCATTGATACCAGCATAAAAACGACTGTACAAAAGAAGAAAACAAAAATAGAATTAGAATAAATGAAGGAAAAGGAACAATTACATTTCATTGAATATAAAGATAACAAGGTTTTAGCACATCCAACTGGACGGAACATAATATCTGAATTACAGACCCTGGAATACTCCAGACAACTAAAAGAAAATCAAAACCCACTACCAAGACTCCCTCCGGATAGGAAGAGGAGTAGCTTCCCAGTTGTTGACTTTTGCACGTGGTCCCACAAATTGCACATCTGCCTTCCTGGACCCTTCCCTAGCCTGAACCATATTGACCTCGGCGAATAACCTTTCAAACCCCTTATCCAAATCTCCATCATCTCCAATCAGTGGTCCAGGGATCCTTGACAATAGTTGCTTTCTGGTACCCGGCCTGACGAATGATCTAGACAGACGCGGGACTGGCTTTGGCAATGCCCATGCTTTCTTTTTCATTTTCCTAGCTCTTCTCATGTCTGCAACGGTAGGGTTAAACCCCCAGACCAAAAGTATCTAGATTCCTTGGAAGGGAGACTGGTTTCACAATACCTTGCAGAGATGTACCCAAACCCTTGCCCGGTACGAAACCGTTTTTCAACATTTCGACAGCTACCATGACTGATGCCGCAGCCATCTTTGGAGTTGGCACGCACTTTCCTTCAGGAATTTTCTCTACCGATACTGTGTCGGAAACCTGATAAACCCATGGTCCCTTGCCATCGTCAACCTCTATGAATGGCACAATGGCACCATTGGGCACACACAAATTATCTTCGCCATGTACAACAATTTCCTGTCGATCTCATTAAAACTTGACCATTTGATGCAGAGTAGACGGGACTGCTTTGGCAGTATGGATCCAGGGTCGTCCCAACAACAGATTGTACGAAACAGCCACATCGAGCACTTGGAATTCCATAATAAATTCAACTGGCCCTATTGTGAGCTCAAGCACTATGTCCCCGACTGAATCCTTCCCTCCACCGTCGAATCCCCGAATACTATTCTTGTGAATTCTTTCATCCTCCACTTGTAGCTTGTTCAATGTGGCGAGAGGACAAATGTTCGCGCTAGACCCGTTGTCAACCAGTACCCGAGTAACCACAGAGTCTTCGCATTTCACCGTCAGATAGAGGGCTCTATTGTGCTCGGTTCCCTCCACGGGCAACTCATCATCGGAAAAGGTGACTCGGTTTACCTCAAATATCTTGTTAGCTATCTTTTCCAAGTGGTTTACTGAGATTTTGTCAGGAACATGGGCTTTGTTCAAGATCTTCATCAAAGCTCGACGGTGCTCGTTGGAATGGATCAGTAATGACAAGAGCGAGATCTGAGCCGGTGTTTTCCTCAACTGCTCCACAATGGAATAGTCTTGTACTTTTATCTTTTTCAAAAATTCCTCTGCTTCTTCCTCAGACACAGCTTTCTTCACCGACACTGGATTGTCTTTGGAAGTTTTAGCTTTTCTCAACTCTTTGGGGGCAAAACATCTCCCCGATCGAGTCAAACCATGGGTCTCACACACTTCTTCTCTAACCTCTTTCCCCTGGTAAGTTACTGTCACTCGTTCATAATTCCACGGGACCGCCTTGCTGCTGATCACTAGAAGCTGAGTTACTGGTTTTATAATAACAGGCTCTGTGCGAGCACCCTTCACGACCACGACAGGTTTACTTGTAACCCCTGGTACCACCACTTTAGCTTTCTCTGGTTTCACTGCAACAGTACTTGATGACCCTTTCTCAACTACCACAGCTGGCTTGTTGTCTACCTCTTTCCACTGGACCACTGATTTCCCACTGGTTACCTTTTCCTTTGAATTAGTTTCACTAGAGCGGATAATCATCACCGTCTGTGAGGGTTTCTTAGCCTCCCCTACCTTGTGTATCAACTCAATCATATGGGTCTCATGGTGAGCTGGTAGCGGATTCTGGTTGATGTTTGGTGTTTCTAAGGCCTAAACCTCGATCCGATGAGTATCAATGAGCTCTTGTATAACTGTTTTTAGTTTCCAGCATTTCTCTGTGTCATGGCCCAGGGCCCCTTAGCAATACTCACAACTCACCGAGCGATCAAGATTTCTAGGAAGAGGATTCGACATTTTGGCCTCGATCGGATTCAACATGCCCAACTGTCTCAGTCTATGAAATAGGTTGGTATATGATTCTCCCAATGGAGTGAAAGTCTTCTGCTTCTGCAACCTTTCATTCTTAAAGGCTTGATTGGGTCGAAAACCTGTTCCAGGAGGGTTTTTGTAGGTTTTTTGGGGTGGGTGGGTATTTTGTGGAGCTTGGTAGGGACTCTGTGGAGCTACCACATGCCATTGTGCGTGAGCGGGAGGTTGGGTATAGGTTTGTGCGTGATAGACATAAAAATAGGGATCTGGCGGTGGGTAGTAGTGTTGTGGTGGGCTATATGGAGTGTAGGGGTATGTTTGGGGATAGGGTCGAGGCTGGTTGTAGAATGGTGGAAGGTTCCTGGATCCACCCCAAGTTGTCGACTCGATTGTTGCAATATCCTCTTTCTTCTTCTTTCCGAGCACACCCCCAGTACCGTTTTGAATGGCCTAAGTGGTTGCTTTGATTGTTGAATAACTCATAATTTTATTAGACTTGAGTCCCTCCTCAACCATGCCTCCCATTTTCACAACTTCATTAAAGGACTTGCCCCCTGCTGACACCAAATGACCAAAATAAGTGGGCTCCAAAGCCTGCAAGAAATAATCAACCATCTCGCTTTCTTTCATCAGGGGGTCAACCCTCGCTGCTTTCTCTCTCCAACGGAACTCATATTCTCGGAAACTCTCACCGGGCTTCTTCTCAATCTTCGTCAATGACAGACGATCTGGGATGATTTCGAGATTATACTGAAAATGACAGGCGAAGGCTGGGGCCAAATCGTCCCTTGTGTACCACCTGCTATGATCTTGTCTGGTGTACCATTCTAGCGCCGACCCACTCAAACTTTGGCTGAAATATGCCATTAGAAATTCGTCTCTTCCACCTGCCCCTCTCATCTTGCTACAGAATCCTCTTAAGTGTGCTACCGGGTCGCCATGCCCATCGTACAGATCAAACTTGGTCATTTTGAACCCTGCTGGCAACTGAACATCTGGGAACAGACACAAATCCTTATAGGCCACACTCACTTGGCCTCCTAACCCCTTCATGTCTCGGAATGATTGCTCTAAGCTTTTGACCTTTCTGATCATCTCTTCATGCTCGGAATTTTGGGCGGTTTCTCGGTCTCTGCCGAGATATCAAGATAAGAAGTGTAAGGATATGGTTCTGGAACTTTGAAAGTGGGTTCAGGGGGATAGTACTGGTTGTCGTGAGTTTGAAACAGGGGTTCACTGGAAGATCTGTGTAACTTAGCAGGTGGGGGTGCCACAAAAACAGGTGTAATTGGTGGGGGAGGGTACAGGACTTGTTTGGGTGGTGGAGATTGAGAAGTATGTGAAGTGGTGCCTTGACATTGTTGGTAGAGGGGGAAGGCTGGAGATGAATTCATAGTGGGAGGCTCCGGAGGTTGGGCTGATGGTGGGATATAAGCAGGATTGGCAGGATAAACCGGTGGTGGATGCCCTTTAGCCCAAGCTTGGTACATTTCAGCCATCTGTTGTTTTAGCTTATATATTTATTCATTCATTGCATTAACGTCCATTTCTTCCATCTCTTTCGATGAATCAACAATACTGGTTTCCGGTTCCTAGTCGACCATATTTAGCCTATCTTTCGATCGGGTGTTGTAGGAGTGAGTTGCCAGAATGTCAGTCAACTAACCACCTTCCTGGACTTAATGCATCAAACAAACAACCTTGTTAGCGATTAGGCTTTAACAGATTGGCAACCACATATTGGGCATGAATGCACCTAAACAGTTAACCGTCTCTATTATGTATTTGATCGGTTGCATGCGTCATCCCTGCCTTTTCTTTCTTTTAATTGCAAACATCCCCTTTTCTTTTCTTTTCTTTCCTTTCCTTTCATTATGACCTCTGTTCTCTCTTTGTTTTTACTCTCTCTTATTTTCTCTTTTTTTCTTTCTTGTTTTTCCTCTCTTTCCCTTTCTTTTCTCTCTTGTTTTTCCTCTTAATTTCTTTCCCTCTTTTCCTCTCTCTTTTTTTTGGTTGCGGTCGAATCCTATAGAGATTGCCTATATATCATGACCCCACATGAATCAGACCAAGCATAGTTCTTGTGGATAAGTGTAAAATAAAGTAAAAACATTTGGGATTTTCAGTTTTCATATAAAAACGCTATTACAAAGACTGAAACTAAAAGACTCGAAAGAAACTAATAGACTTGAGATACAGACTCAAAAACAAACAACCTGCATGCTCTAATAACAGAAATACAGACTCCAAAACAACTGGCAGACTTTAACGGAAACAAAACACAGACTCAAAAAATCACGATTACATCACTGCCTCAACTATCCCTGGGACCCGCGGGGTGTCATTCGGCCTTGCTGCGGGCCGACTTGCTAAATCCTCCTGAAGGTGGTAGAGATTTTCCATTACCCGGCGAACAAAAATCATCACAGTGGCGAAGAACATGGATCTCGTCATATCCTCACAGCTACTGCACTTCATTGCGATATAGTTGGCAACCCTTTTGACTCGCTCTCTTATGACGCCCTTCTCTTGCAACAAACGCCTAATTTGTTCAGTTCTGGCTTCCAAAGTTCGTTCGACTACCTGGTTCTGCTCTTGGAGTTGTTGCAAGTCCCTTTCTATCCGTGCCATTAAGGCGTAACAATGTTCTCTTTCAGCCTTAAAATTTTTGGCTTGTTTAGCCATTTCACCCTTGAGGTTGCCGATTGCCTTTCCCCAACCTGTGACCCCTCTTTCATATCTTTCTTTCATCTGTTGAACGAAAGCTGCACGCCCTTCAGTGCTTTTGGCTAACCTTGCCCGTGCTTTTGCTAGTTTAGACTCAGCTTTCTGCAGGTCATATTCATAGTCACGTACCTTTTGAGTGAGGTTGTAAATGAGCCTCTCATATTTCCTGCTTCGGCCTGGGTTCTCGGCTTCAATTTTCAACTATCAAACCTGAGCTCTGAGGGCCTCGTTTTCTCGCACCAATCTTCTCCTTTCACCTTCGGACTCTTGTGCCTGCAAATCATTGTTGAAGGTGACATTTCTCAATTCTTCTCGCAGACCGTGGATAATGGACTTATATCCCTTCTCCTTCTCCCCCCAAGCTAACCTCTCTTGAATTTTATCATCAAAGACTTGAACATGAGGCCTTTTGGCGGGCCCTTCGGTCTTTGGCTCATTGTTTACATAAGACATTTCCTCAAACCAAGCAGCATAATTTCGATCTACTTCCCCCTTGGCGACGTCTGGTACGTGGGTGCCGTTTTTGAGATACCGGCAGCTATTCCAATCCTGCTGAACTACAGCCTCAGGCAATGCGGCTTCTGGATGCAACTCTATGACCTGGATGCTTAGATCTTCATCTTCAGGCACAATCTGATACCTCCCCAATTGCCTCAAGACCCTCTGCGGTGCATATGGCTGAATACTCCTTACGCCCATTATCCTCAGGTATCCTTTGGTAGCAGTCATATAGATGGCTTCTGTCCTCGGGAGACATCCTATAGTCTACTCAACCTGACCTGCGTCAAGAACTTTCAAATGAGAAACCCATGCTTCAAATCCTTCTGGTGTGTTGTAATCTTTTATCCTCTCCTCGTAACTAATGATGAAGTTGTTTGGGCTCGAACTGTAACTTATGAATCTGGGATGATGGAGAAGATGCTCGATCAACCACATTTGCAGAATGATACTGCAACCCTCAAAAACTGAGCCCTTGCTTTGCATACAGTCAATGTGCGATAGATATCTGCTAGCACCAATGGGCAAGTGTATGATCTTCCTTGGTAGTGAGGATTTGTGCAATTCTAGCCATATGAATGTCCACCGTTCCTTTCTCATTTGAAAAAACCATGATCCCCAAGAATGCCACAATAAATGCGAACCGACGATGAATTTGCCAAAGGCCCTTGTTTTGTTTGTTGCTCAGGCCCTTTTCATGCATTTCAAAACCAGAGGAATGCCCGAACCTGAAGTATAAGAAATGGAAAGCATAGCACCCGTTGCTCACACGTTCCTTATTTGTCTGTTTACTAATATTCAAGAGGTCAAAGAACTTGTGCACCAATGGAGCCCTTGGAAATATGAGTTGTTGCTTCCTCAAGTCCCATCTGAATTCAATGTACCCGGCTATCTCCTCCAAAGTAGGGGTGATCTCGAAATCTGAGAAACGAAAGACATTGTGGACAGAATCCCAGAACGTTACCAAAGCTTTGATCAGATCTTCTCGTGGTTTGATTTCAAAGATGTTTATAAGAGGACCCAAGTGCTTTTTCACCCATTTCTGACCATCTCCATCTAGATCACTCCACCACATACGCAAGTGCAGCCGAGCCTGTTCCCTGGCCACTTCTGGCGGTTCTTGGATGGTACTCATTGTTCCTGTGGAGGATTAAGGTTAGGGTTTGACTCGAGTTGACCCTTTTGTAAATAGGTTTTCGAAGAAGAAAAGAAAAAGAACAAATAAAAGAAGAAAAGAACCATAATCTCTTCCCCTGTATGCCAACTTTAGCCAAATGGCTGTTTTCACAAATGCGGCCCCTTCCCAATTTCACGCGAATTTTGAGGCCAGGGGAATTATTTTATGACCCCTCACAAGCTTGTCCATTCTTTTACGAAAATAGCCTTTTGACAACTGAAAAATACTCTGAGGCTACCTCGGCAAGAAAGGTTTAAGACATAGCCGAAGTTGGATCGGCTTATTTTGACCAAAATCAAGATTGCATTCATTCGACCACCAATTCTCTTTTCTTGTTTTTCTTTTCTCTTATTTTCAAAAAATAAGGCCAAACCTTATGTATGTTGCCTACGTATCCCACATCCGGTGAGAATCAGGACTTCGTAGTTCGGTCAGTTTTGACACATTTGAAAGAACACAGTGTTTGACTCTTTTAAAAATAACCCTTTTTCTTTTGAAAAATTTTGGGCAGAGTTTCAGGACGTTTTTCAAATACCGGGATGTTTTAGAACTGGGTTTTATTTCCTTCCCTATATCACCCTTGGTTTTCCTCTCTTCTTTTTTTTCGCTTTATTTTCCCTAGCCAGTTAGCATGCAAGCCAAAACAAATAAATGTTCACATAGCACATAGGATGCATCAGGATGGTCTGTTATTTTGGGCACACCTGTCCTAGACGGACCCAACCCCTGTGTTGAGTCCCCTAAGTCAAATGCACATGATGCAAACAAACGTTCCTACTAGGGATATGGCATGGGGCTGTATTTTTCTAGGTTTAAATCCTGGGGTTGTGGTCTAGACTTGGGGTACCCGAACGGACAACTGGGGCCGAGGAGGGGGCGACGTACCGGGAGCACTAAAGTCTACTCGGCCTTGTCGCTTGCCCAACCTCGTTCTATTTGGTAGAATTTCTACAGAAAAGCGGGCTACGCGGACTAATGCACCATTTTCAGAAGACTCAGATGGGTGGCGTAAGAAGACAGTTATATACAATTCCAACAATATCAAAGCGGTAAACAGATAGCAATTAGCATAAAGGTTCACAGAATACAGTATTATGAACAATAAATAAGCTAAGTAAAAATCATGAAACAAGCTCGAATTCTTGAACCCTGAACTAGAGATTCTGGGTTCGATCCCCAGCAGAGTCACCAGAGCTGTCACATCTCCTTTTTACTACACCCCGAAAGGGTATAAATATAAGGGAGTTTTTCCAATTAAAGGACAATCGAAACGGGATTTATTTATTTAAAGATTCAGAGTCGCCACTTGGGAGATTTATGGTGTCCCAAGTCACCGGTTTAGAATCCCGAATCGAGGAAAGATTGACTCTGTTTAATAGTCTGCAAACCAGAAATCCGAGTAAGGAATTCTGTTAACTCGGGAGAAGGTGTTAGGCACTCCCGAGTTTCGTGGTTCTAGCACGGTCGCTTTGATCATACTTGGCTTATTAAAATTGTTTAATTATTCATTTTAGAACCTATGTGCTTTTACCTGTTACCGCTTCTAAATTAAGAAAATTATCTCGAAACGGGTCATGCGTACGTGTACCCATTTGTTTGGCGCGTCAGAAAATCATGTCACGCAAATGTGTCCACAATTAATAACACTTTAATATTATAAAAAAGGAGAAAGGTTTGGCAAAAGTCGCGCGTGTCTAAAGCAAACTACGAACATTTGTCAATTTGTATGATTAAATGGTAGACGGCGCACCTCGGACTATATGAGCTAATTTAATTAATAACCTACGAAAACCCATTTTTTATTATTAAGATGGTTTGTTCGAAGTTGCGCGAACGCATGCTCCGAATTGGTTTTTAGAATTGTAATTATGTCACGCGAACGTGTACACAATCACAATTGTATTTTAAACGGCCCTAAAGGTTTCTCTACGAATATTTGTTATTTTACATCTACATTATGAAATTAAAACAAGATCCATTTGTTACTAAGTGTCTAACTATGACTTGTCTCAAATCTATTTGGCGGAATCCAGTTAATTAAGCACTAATGGAATTTGAACCCTTACTATCGAATGAGTGACTTAATCCGAGCTCGTTCGACTACAAGGCCATCACCAAAATAACACTCATTCAATTAATAAGAGAGCCCAAATAAGACAGGCCTAATTACTTAAGTGGCATGTCCGTTCAGGATTAAAGAGGAAAAAATGGGCTCTAATCATGAGCCCACAAAAACTGTGAATACAAGCCATCCCCCTTTTGTCTCAACATGGGTTCGAAATCCAAACCACAAGGCAAAGTAAATGTTTTTTTAAAACAGACTAACGCAAGGCCAATCAAGACCCGAGATCCTGGACATCAGACCTTCATATTCAAACAAATCAGCCCTTCAGCTAATTCAACAAAAAACAATAACGCGAGACCCTACACCCGATTAAACCATTTCAATAACAAATTACACCTCATGAGACTGCTAAGTAAGTGAATTTGAACTTGAACAATTGACTCATATTTAACATGTTTATAGATAATCAAGGTAATTCTATATACGTCTCAGACCCTGAAGTGACGAGCCAAAAATTTTCTTGTCCAATACACTATAAAACTGAATACGAAACATTTCTCTTGATGTCTAAGTACATCAAGCCTGCCGTGACAGTTCAAATAAATTACGCAGCAATGGAAGCTTTCACACAATCTACATTACTCGATTTGCATGATTGATGGTAAAACACAACTACTGATTCGACTAAACAAATTGTTCATTAAGCTTCTATGATAGTCCAGGATCAGATTCAGGGATAGGAGTTCAACATGCCCAAAACCAACGTTTAGCTATGAGACATTTGATAGAAAATGGAGTCACCCACCAATTACAAACAAATTCAGCTCTCAGAAGGATACTATCAGCAACCAGCAGGATACAATGCACTATATGATTCCAAAATAAGGCAATTAAAATAAGATAAAGCTAAATCTAATGAGCAGACAATGGTGACATTATGCTCAAATTTCCAGATTTTCATTTCATCTTTGAATCAGGCCTCACATTAGATAGAACTCAGAGATCATGTACCTGGGAATAAGGGGAAAGCAAAAGGGAGTAAAGATCAGTAGGCAGCAGCAACAGAACAAAATCCCAAACTCAGCAGTAGTAGTAAGCTCAAAAATGACCAGTGAAAACAGCCTTGGACCCAACTTTAAACCAGCAGAAATAACCATTGATACCCAACAATCAAAAAAGAACAGCCAAAATTTGAACCAAACTTTTGAAAATCAACCAAGCTCAAACCATTTTAACCCTCGATTGTTCAGGGATCATTTCAGAAGTGAGAGCCTCAAGAATTACAGAAAAACTTTCAATGGAACAATGATTTTTTTTCCAGTTGTTCTGATTTCTCCTGTATTTTCAGCCCTTTTGGTCTCTCTAAGGTGTAAAAAAAACTGTCTTGAATGAGAAGAAGGGTTCATTTTAAAGGCTAAGGGTCTGCTGTGTGCCTTCCAAGGCAAGGCAGTCAGAGTTTTCCCAAAGTACCCTCATAGGGCATCTTTTAAAACTGATTTTGGACAGCTGTCCATTTCCTTCAGATATTTTCAATTACAGCCTGTTTTCCCTAACCATTTTGGCAGCTATCCATTTAGGAAGCTTCCCATCAGTTATTAAAGATTCTTCAAGTTGAAACAATCTCCAAAATTACCCCTAAAGTTCCCCATTATTCACTTACCCCCCTTAAATTCTGAATGCTCACAATCACAATAACAGTAAACAAATGGGCTGACACTTTCAAACAAATTCAAACTCAAAACAACTATTGAAACTATGAGAAACTAGCTTTAATACCCTTCACACATAAACATGAATTCAGAAAATGTTCTTGAAACAAGAATTAATGCGAACGATGAACTATACTTGACTAATCTCAATGCTTCAGTTCCAAAACTAATTCACAAATATGAAATGAAATCCAGCGGAAAGAAGAAAATCTCATGAATTGAAACAAAATTAAACTCAAACCTTATGAAGCCGATTGTTATTGACAATTAAGCAAACAAGCTAACTAACGAACTTACAACCAGAACATAATGCAATTAAGCAAGAACAAAAATTCTGAAGGACGAAAACTTAAAAAACAAACAACCAAGCAAACAAACAGAAGAGATCAAAAGGAAACCAATCGATGCAAAGGAAAATATCCCAAACCTGCTTCGGCAAGAACTGCATGAACTTGAACAACCTTGAAGAAGAAAGTGAACCTTTAACAGTCATTAATCGGTTGTCCTTAACAAAAGACACACGATTAATGATGGTTTTGGGTTCACTTGACCTTGCTAAGCTAGAAAGGAACCCAGGGAGAGACTTGGCTATCCGGACCTCTGCTCTACCACTGGTGGACCATTTTGAAATGAAACAAACACGTATTTGAGGCAGGAAGGAGATGAGGGGTTGCATGGTGTGATTTTGGGTGGATCTAGGAATTTTAGGGTTTCGGGTGCTAACCTCAGATCTGAGATTCGAGGCGATTGGAAGGGATTTGGGATGGGGAGGTGGAAGGGAGTTCATGGTGTTAATTCGGTGGCGATTGGATGCCGGCGCCGCCACCGGACGGTGGGGAATTCTGGGGCAGCTACTAGGGTTTGGGGGTAGGTTTCTGAAGTTGGAGGGTGTTGGGACGATGAACTGAGGGGGTGGGGGTGTTCGGACATATATATACTCCCCATGCTTTAGTTCCGAGCCGTTCGATCAAGTGGGGATCAATGGCTCAGATTGACACTAGTCGAAACGGCGTCGTTTCGCTTGAAGGGGGATCCGGACCGTATAGAGGCGGGTTTGGGCTGGAATTGTACAGATCTGGGGGAAATTGGGCTGAAGGAGATTTAATGGCCCAAATCCGAATTTCCCTTTGTTTTTGAGTCTTTTTTTCTTTTCCAATTTCCAAATTTCTTTTCTTTTCAAAATTAGAAATAAAACCTAAATTAGTTATTAAAACTAATATTATCCTATCAAATTGACTAATTAAACTCTAAAAATAATTACCATAACTAATTAAATACCACATTAAAGAAAGCTAACAAAATTCGAGAAATTAAAATTAAAGTGCAAAAATGAACTATTTTTGTAATTTTTCCATTTTTATAAAACACTAAATTACTAATTATTTCAAACATGCAAAAAATAAATCCTAAATGTAAATGCAGCATATTTTGTATTTTTTATTAATTAACAAATGAAATGCACAGACAAAAAATGCAAATAATTAACAATAAATGCCACAAAATCCACAAAATTGCAAATAATGAAACGAAATTACTTTGTTTTGAATTTATGGGAGTATTTCATGTAGGGCAAAAATCACGTGCTCACACTCATCACTTTCAAGAAAAAGAGTCACAAGTCCTGCTCTAATTACCATATGCTTGCCCCTTATGTAAGTCACCACTAATGTAAGTTTCATTCAACTCAAGATCATATAGGGCTTTTGTGGAGTCATGGTGAAGGCTTTTGGTTCAGGGTAGGAAATGTCTGGTCTAAGTAGGTTCCATCTTCCCTTCAGCACTTCTTTTGCTTCATTTGACACATATTCACTTGACTCTTTGAGTCATTTTACTTCTTTAGGGGTTAGGGAGACACACTGTCACTCTTTCTTATACATTTCAAATCTTTTCTCCTTTTTCAACTTTCCACACCTTTCATTCTTTGCTTTTCTTGAATCCCTTTTTATTCTCTTTCATACTGAACATTCTTTTTGTCTTTTTTGCTTTTCTTTCTTTTCATTGCCTTTACTTTTCTTCATTTTTGTGCCCTTTTACCACTTTGCTGCAATCCTCGTCTCTCCCCTCCAAACTTATACATTTGTCATGTGGTAAGGAAAGATCGGGTTCCAAGAGAGGGTATCTTTTAAAACGAGTATAGGCTTGTATTATGGGTTTTGAAGGAAAAAGGTCTAAGGATCAAAAGGGTTGACTAGGGATCTTATCATTGGTAGGTTATGGAAGTGTTCAAGCTATTATTTGGGCCAAGGAGAGCGTATAATCATGTCTCAAGTCACAATTCGCTTAGGATTTCGCCTCAACAAACATTCAGGGCAAGTTCTAGACCAATGACTTGGGACTTGGACTTGCAATGCAATTACTCATCACACAAGCTATTGGATCGCTAAAGACATAGAGTCGGGGGCCCACAACAACCTTTGATAAGATTTGAGCACACAATGGTCCTGAAAACCACTTAATGATTATCGGTCAACACAAGAGTCTCAAGGCCACGACCTTTACCATCCTAAACACAACAATTTGTTTTTGACCATAAGATCAAAGGCAAATGTGCTAGGCCCAAGTGAAGCTTTTCTTGAGGAACCCTTAACTACTAACTACCAAAAACAAAAAGAAAAACGGACTCAAACCCTTAAGAAGGTTGTCACGCCATCTATCATTGGGAAGAGTCACCCAGTTCACATAACACTCCACCTTTGGAAAGAACCGTGACATTAAGAAAACCAAAGCCTTATTGCAAACTTTCAAAATAAGAAGCTACGAATCACAAATAAGAAGCTATGGGAAGAAAAATTGCGGAAAGTAAAATGAATATATACAAGAGGGGATGTGCCGAATATATAATAGATGGGATGAATATGTACAATGTAACATAACTTTATATACAGACCCAAAGTAAACTAAAAGTACGAGAAATGTAACGAAATATCAAAATTATATACAGACTAAAGATGAAAAATCAAGAAAGCATAAAAAATGCCAAATATATACAATCATCCGAATGAATCCATCAAAAGTAGGGCCTACCCCCTCAAATGAAAGATGGCATTGTCCCCAATGCCAACTAAACTAAATAAAGCACCAAAAAGAGAAAGGGAAAAAGGATATAGAAACTCCCTATGGCCCGTCTGCCTGCATGGGCTCCTGAGTGGCCCCTGGGTCCTCATTGTGCTTGGGAACCTCAGAGTAGTTGCATGTGGCCTTCTGCTGTGCTGCTGGGACCTGGTCCTGGATAGGCTCCTGAGGTGCATCATGTGGCTAACTGGATGAGGCCTCCGGTGGGTCTGCCAACTGGATGACTACATCGTTCGCTGTGGGAATCATCCTCTTTCTCTTTAGAGGCCTCTATGACTGCTCTGGCTGGGGATGAGCTGCTGGAATAGGATCGTCGAGCAATAAGTCCAAAGGCAGCTGGTCTGCCTTCCACTGGTCAACATCAACCCTCAACGCCTTTACGGACTCCTTGGAAGCCTGCGTCTTCCTCAATTTCTTGTGCTCCCTAGCAAGCTCCTTGAGAGACTGGCTGTGTGAAGCAACTGGATATGTGAGCACCTTCTGAGTGTCGAGGATTTTCTTCTAGTTGTCTGGTATCTCCTTGACAGCATCCTCTATCGACTGGGGAACCTGCGAGGCTGGAGGTGCCGACTGATCCTCTACCGTGGTAGTAAGTGTAGACAATTAGGAGGACGCACTCTGCATCCAGTTGTTGATACTAAGAAGTGCCTGGCTTAGTCGGTGGGCAGTAATAAGATGTTCATGGGAGGATGGAATCTCTGGGTCCGCTGAGGTGGATGGACCAGGAGGGATAACAGTGGAAGTAGAGGCAGGCTCAGTAGGAGTCACTACCACAACTGGCTCTTTAGACTGGCCAGTTGGAGCAGTAACTGTACCCTTGAAACTCTTGCTCTTAGGGTAAGCATCCCCCTACATGCTGTGCCAGGAAAAAGGGGCCTTTGCTTTGACTTTGATGTCGAAGGGCCTCTTTTCCACTTTTAGATCCCGGAAGTACATAGTGAGAAACTAGGGAACATGTAGTTTCTGTCATGCTCAACACCCACTAGTAATAATTCTTGATATCACATTCCCCACATTTATTGGGTACCCCACCATGATCGACGCCACCAAAACTACCCGATGAAGAGGTAGGAAGTTGTCATGTGTCGTGGGGTCCAACCTGCTGCATACAAATGTCTCTCACCCTTGTGCCTTGAAATTCAGACTATGTCTCAGAATCTTGACGCCCGCAATCAACCAATCAGGGGTGATACCCGAGATTGCCAAGTATTGTGCTAGCCAGGGATGGACCTCCTTGCTCATTTCCATCTTTTCCATGTATAGGGTCTCATCCTCCTTATTGAAGCCAAGTAATCATTTATTGTCTTCCCGTCAAACAACACTTTCAGGTTTCGAACCTTGGAGCCCTTTTTGATGTGGGCAACGTTGGTGTAGAATTCTGTGACCAAGTGTTCGTTGGCATTCACACACTCATCCAAAAAATGTTCCCAGCCTACTCTCGCCCTAAACTGCCTCCTCACATTGGGTTTGTGAGGTAGCAAGTCTCTATCTACAAAACTCCTCTCCGGGATCAACTTCCTCACCAGCCACCATTCCCGAAATTTATGATATGCTACCTCACTAACAAATCGGTCCTGCCACACCTTCGGCTTCCTAGTTCTAGCAATACCTCCCACCTATGGTTCACCTCCTTCTCCTACTTCTTGTTCTCCTCCTACTTCCTCATCGTCTCCTACTGCACCCTCTCTAGATAAAGAAGCTGTGGGAGAGGTGGAGTATTCATCTCCACTACCTGCTGTTGAGCCCTCAGACGACCCAGAAGATATATTCACTGACGCTTGGGCAGTGGGGGATGCTGGAGGTATGTCTCTTAGTCTGTTCCACTCTGGCCAGTTAGGGATGTATTCTGGCACGGAGTTTGAAGAGATCTCCTGGGAGGGTTCGTACTCACTCCCCTATATGTCAATGGCTCTATCAGCTACTTTAATCATCTTTCTCATGTTTTTGATGTTTTTCCTGGCTTGGGGAGTGAGTTTAATCATTTCTGTTTCCCTTTCCGGGAGGATTCTCCTCTGTCTGGTTGTTTAGAACCTTTACCTTGTTGTTTCACCATTATCTGCAAACACCATCCAATAAACTTGTTAGTATCAATAGAAGCAATTAAGAATAGAGTTGCAGGACAGGAAGGAAAAGTTGTAGACATGTTGCAGAAGTCACCTAGTGCGGATCGCACAAAATGGTTTGCGACCGCACAGGGGCCAATACGGACTGCACAAAATGGCCATGCGGTCTGCATCGAGGTAGGGTTCAGACTACCCACTCTCTGTATCCAGGCAGTGCGGCTGCACAAGGGGCAATGCAGTCTGCACAAATATAGTGCGGCCGCATTCCTTGAGGTTCAGCTTTTAGAACAATAAGCAGTGTAGTCCGCACAAAATGGTACTGCGGACCACACAGGGGCACCGCGGGCCGCACAAAAACGACAGCGGTCTGCACTGAGTGCCCAGCTGTGGCACTAAATTAGGGTTCATGGATTTTTGATTTTAAGCTTAATTAACACCCAAGTCCTGTCCCTAAGAGTTTGCCCAGCATATGTAACTAACTATGTCTATATTAATCCAAAGATTAACTACCTTAATCTATTCTACAAAAGAAAATACGGGAAGAAGAGAAAGGAAAGCAAGAAAAACACAAATTAAAAGAAATTAACTAAAGAGAACAAGTAAAAGGAAAGTAATGGTACCAGATATGAGATGAAATGAAGAATAACGATTCCAAAAAATTAGTTACAAGCAAGGGAAGTGATGAACATTGTCTTAAAGCTTTTGAGATCCAAAGGTTCGAAAAGGGTAAAAGGAGGGCCCCAGGACCTATTTATAGAAAAGGACCTGGGGCCCAATCTTACCAACCAGTGCGGACCGCACAAAATGGACCGCGGTCCGCACTGCACAACTATTTTCAAGCTTGAGGAGGCAACATACTGCAGTCCACACAAAATGGACTGCGGTCGCAATGGTCCATCGCGGACCGTACAAAATGTAGTGCGGCCGCAGTGGCAAACTTCAGAGAGGTCTACATTTCACCCTCACCAGTGCGGTCCACACTAAATGTAGTGCGGCCGCATTAGCAACTTCAGAGACCTGGCACTTTTTTCTACTAAGTCCTGCACTGCATCAACACAACCCTGTAACATCTCATAACCATTTAGCCCAAAAATCAATCCTATACTACAAAGAAAATCAAAAAAAACAAGAAGCAAAACACATGGGTTGCCTCCTAAGAAGCGTCTGATTTAGCGTCGCGGCATGATGCAGGTTACCATCACATCATTTGAAATGAAGAAGTGCCACCATGTGGCTGTCATCAATTTTTCCAAGATAATGCTTGACCCAGTGCCCATTAACTCTGAAGACCTCTCCATTTTTGTTTTTCAAATCAAAAGCACCAAAAGGGGTCACCAACACTACTTCAAACGGTCCACTCCATTTTGATTTAAGCTTTCCTGGAAATAGATGTAACCGAGAATTAAACAAGAGAACCAATCACCTACTTTAAACTCCTTTCCACGAGCATATTTATCATGAAGGTACTTCATCTTGTCCTTGTACAAGGACGAACTGGAGTAGGCATGGAATCAGAATTCATCAAGTTCATTAAGCTGCTCCACACGAAGATTGGCTGCAACATCCCACTCAAGATTTAGCTTCCTCAAAGCCCACATGGCCTTGTGCTCTAACTCAACCGGTATATGGCAAGATTTCCCAAACACCAACCGATACAGAGACATACCAATCAGAGTCTTTTAAGCAGTCCTATAAGCCCAAAGATTGTCATCCAACTTCTTCGACCAATCGGTCCTATTTGCATTGACCGTCTTTGATAATATGCTTTTGATTTACCTGTTGGAGACTTCCATTTGACCACTTGCTTGAGGATGATGGGGGTAGAAACTTTGTTATTGACACCATACTTTGAAAGCAAAGTGTCGAAAGCTCTATTTCAAAAATGAAACCCCCCATCACTTATGATTGCACGAGGAGTACCAAACCTTGTAAAAATGTTCTTCTTGAGAAATGCAACAACACTCCGGGCCTCATTGAGAAACATAATCAACCTCAAGAATTGTATTGAGAGGCATCTCATCTTTCTTCGAAATTCCACCCGCTCTTTGGCATTCGTCGCATCTCTTCACAAAATCACCCGCATCTTTGAACAAAGTTGCCAATAAAACCCATAACTAAGAACTTTAGAAGCCATCCTTGCCCCTCCATGATGGCCACTATAGGGAGAGGAATGACAAGCCTCCAAGATACTCAATTGCTCTTCCTCCGGGACACACCTTCGGATCACACCATCCATGCAAATCTTGAACAAGTATGGCTCATCCCAATAGAAATCCAAACTATCCCGCTTGAGCTTCTTCCTTTGGTTAGAAGAGAGCTCACACAGGATTATACCAGTCACAAGGAAATTAGCAATATCGGCAAACCATGGCATTCATTGACACCGAAAGGAGTTATTCGTCGGGAAATGAATCATTGATCTCTAGGCCATCACAAGGCCTCCCCTCCTCCGCCAAGCGGGACAAGTGGTCCGCCACTTGGTTATCACTACCTTTCCGGTCCACAATCTCGACCGGAGTACGTTATGTCCCATCACCTACAAAAAGATCAGTTACGGAAGTACTGCGCTTCTCAGGGCCCTCTACGTCAGAGTGACCCCGCCGGGACGATCCAGTCACCCGGAGTTCAAGTTCGATCCATTAGGTTCTTTTTTTTCAGAAAAGAAATGAGAGACAAGAAAACATTTTTGATTCCGATTAAAAGGAACAGTATCAAATAGAGCAAGATCCAATTTCGAGTCATTTCTTGGTGAACATGATCTGCCATAATCTCTTTGATCCCTTCATTTATGTGCCAGAATAAAGATAGATTTGGTAGGAAAGTGGAAGAGACCTTTTTGTATATAATAATCAAAGGGAGTGGGAAAGCTGCAGTAATTCTTTGGAAAAGCCCAGTTCTCTTTGTCTTCGAGCTTTCATTCCTCAATCCACCGATTCCTTCCTTCATATACCTCCCCACCAATAGATAGAGACAAATAGGAATAACCGAACCACGTCTACAAAATGCCAGTACCATGCAGCTGCTTCAAAGCCAACGTGATGCTCCTTGGTCAGATGACCAAGATATTGGCGAATACCACATATGATCGAGAAAATAGTACCTATAATCACATGAAAACCATGAAAGCCAGTTGCTAAGAAAAAGGTAGAACCATAAATACTATCCGAAATAGTGAAGGGTGCTTGATAATATTCCATTCCTTGAAAGCCTGTGAATACTAGAGCCAGTGAAACGGTAGCTACTAAAGCGTAAACTGCTCGTTTTTCCTTCCCCGCGAGTATAGCATGATGAGCCCAAGTTACGGCAGCTCCGGATGAAAGGGGAATAAGGGTATTAAGAAAAGGGATTTCCCAAGGATCTAAAACCGCAATCCCTTTTGGGGGCCAAATACCTCCGATCTCTACCGTAGGTGCCAAAGAAGAATGAGAAGAAGCCCGAAAAAAGCAAAAAAGAACATAACCTCCGATACGATAAACAGAATAAAACCCTATCAAGGTATTAATTGTACGACTTTGGTATGATGTCCTTCGAATGTTGATTCACGTAGAACATTGCACCACCATACAAACATGGTATATAGGATAAATATGAGGCCCAAACTGAGAAGTGTTGCACCCCCTTGAAATGAGTGAATATACATCACACCTCCTACGGTTGTTGCCAAAGCTCTGAGTGAACCCGAAATAGGCCATGGACTTGGATCTACCAAATGATAAGAATACCTCTGAGATTCAATCATAAACCACTTTGCGTCAGTTCTATGTAAACCCCCCTTCACCCCCACCCCCTAAAGTTGTAGAGTAAAGAAGGGCTCTTTGGGGTCTAATTTTCTTTCTATCTGACAGGACAAACAAAGAAAGAGGAAGGGATGGTTCTTTCATTCCATTGATAGAAGTCTAACTAGAAAAAGACACTCTCTATTACTTTGAGAAGAGAATCGTTGGTTTGACCAACGAACTACGTGGGAAAATAGACTTTCTTTCTTTGATTTGAAGCAAGATTTTTTGAAAGTAACAATTCCATTCAGTTCGCTTTCGGAAAACTTGCTGGTCGTGGATTAGTTCATTCTGCACTGCCAGCGACCTCAACTCAAAGGCGCAGGTTGATCTCTCTGGTTGAGGCTGCATTCATTTATTCATATTCAACTTGACACGTGGGAAGGGCTTACTCTACCAGTGGCTCGGCTTGGTTTCGCTCCCTTCCCGCACTATTCCTCCCCACTAAAAAGAGCGATTGAGAATTTCGAGAACCTTTTCGAACGTTTGTCTTCGCGGGGCGATTGGAAAAGAAAGTAGTATTTAATTCTTTTACTGCCTTCCATTCCACTATTCTGATCGAATTAATTGCTCCTCCGAACGACCAAGTCATAATGAGATTAAAAACCGATGCTTCCTTGGCCGTGTGGAACATGGATTAGCATTATGCCATTCCTACAAGTGATGACCCACCCAGGATTGCTATGTACGGACATAGAGATCAAATATAATATGTTTCTTTCCATTCCTCGTGAGCCACGTATTTCTCCGAAATAAGAGATTAAAGTCATTTTCCTCCTTTTTCCCAAGAAGTCGACGATGTTACACCATTGGGATACTTCGAATAAACTTGAGTACATATAGGATACACCAGTGCTAAAACCTTTTCTCAAGATATCTTCCAAACTGTTGGGGTCATTGCTTCAGATCTTGTTCTCCTGGTGTGAAACCAGTTGGTTCCGTAGTTTTATAATTCTACTGATCCCAAGTACTCCATCTCTATCATTGCATATAGGAATATAGAAAGTAAAGAGGAAAAGACATGACCAGAAGAATTGTGTGAAAAAATTGAATTTATCCAGTTGAGGCATTCTTGATTGATTAAAACAAATTCCCTTAATACAGCTTAACTCCATCAAGCCTGTACGAGTAGTGAAGAAGTATATATCACTTTGGTTGGTTGTTGACCAACGGAAAGCATGGGAGAAAAAAAGATGGACGAAGACAACAAAAAGGGACACTTCCCTATACTAAGTGACACCAAAGTACTCTTTAAGCGGATTTGAAAGCATCAGATTGAATCAGACAGAAGGTGCACCCCTCACCTAGTCTCCCCCATTCCGAAAATAGCAGAGAAAGTCATGATAGACGGGGTTTCGCCCTTGCTGTTGTAGTTGAAGTAGCATTCTCCGAAGAAATTCTTCGAGTACTGTCTTCATTACAGGATCGCGGGGATGCGGATCTGTCAGACCGGCTCTATCTAACTGCAGAATTATATACTCTAGGATTTCTGGCCTTAAGCCTTGTTCCCTAAAAGGGGATTCACGTAAAATCGGAAGAAATTCGCTGTCTGGTTCATTGAGAAAGAGATTAAAAAGTAGATCCTGAAGATTCGCTTTTAACTCTAAAACTTTGATATCGAACAGCTCATTATTTAACGCTGATAGAAATTCAATCGGAGTTTGGGTTTCATTTAAAAAGCTTCTCACTAACTCTTTGTATCCCCCAGCGTTAAGTTGAGGAGGTAATTGGTCGATTAGGCATGCTTCTAAGAGACGGATTCGAGCATAGAGGTCTATCTCCAGATCCTCAAGCTCTGGGAATTGACGACCCCAAAGAAAATGAGAATTGGAGAGAATGGGGGGGGGCACCGGATTATCCTACCTAACTGATAGTGAATTTGTATGGGATGACCCTATAATTATAGTAGTAGTAGAACTGGACGAATCCGTTTCTCCACTTGAGGAAGGGGAGTCAAAAAAATGCAAAAAAAGCAAAATGTCTATATGATCATGACCCTTTCTTAATAAGTAAGAAATTAGTAGCAGATAGAGTATCCGTATTAAAATATGTATTAAAAATCTTACTACTCGAGATAGTAAATAAGAAAGTTTCATCCAAAAAAGCATTTGACCTAAAGTTAAAGTGCCATATCTTCCAAAACTTCCCTTCTATATAGATCGTCATGGCATAAACTAATTTCTTCGCTTCGATTCCGCCCCTAAAGCCTGGTTAAGGAAAGCTCAGGTTAAGAAATCTCTTAGCCGTTAATTAATTTAAAAAAAATGAAAGACTTTTTTCCTATCTTGTAAAGAGTAACGGAGGTGTGTGAAGGTAGGCTCAAGCTAAGATTCTGCTCGTGAGCATAATGGTATAAGCCTGCCTAACTGTGAGACTGAAAACAAAGATGAAAGTCGGCCATAGTGATCCGGGAGTCCCGTGTGGAAGGGCTCTCGCTCAACGGATCAAAGGTACGCCGGGGATAATAGGCTGATGACTCCCAAGAGCTCTTATCGACGGAGTTGTTTGGCACCTCAATGTCGACTTATCACATCCTGGGGTTGAAGAAGGTCCCAAGGGTTTGGTTGTTCGCCGATTCAAGTGGTACGTGAGTTGGGTTTAGAACGTCGTAAGACAGTTCGGTTCCTATCTACTGTTGGTGTTAAAGGGAGAACTGCGAGGAGCTAACCCTAGTACGAGAGGACTAGGTTGGGCTAACCTATGGTATACCAATTGGTATGCCAATAGCAGCGCCTGGCAGCTAAGTTGGTTTGGAAAAACTGCTGCACCGTGGGAAATCCTTCTCTATACAAGTTCTCGGACGATGTTTTTGAACAAAACTTCGATAGGCAAGAGGTGTAAGCACCGCGAGGTGTAAAGCGATCTCATACTACACGAAACAACTTTCACTTTCCATAACAAAAATGAAAGAAAGTCAACCTATTCCTGAAATTGCGGTCAGTCTCGCTATCTCTCTAGTTGCCGCCCCCTACTTGCTCATACGCAATTACTACCACAAGAAAGTCGCCCATATCTCTAAAAGAGCTTATTCACTCCATGACTTTCTTATGTTATGGGGTCTCGAAGACTAAATTTAGATGCCAACCCTAGTCAGCAAGCTGAAAAACTTTCTCAAGAATATGGAGAGCGGGGACTCTTTAACCTGGCAAAATATAGATAAAGAAATGAAAAAATGGGGGGGGGGGTCGGGGTCTATACTGATTTTTTTTTCTTAGATAGAATGAATGGAAAAGGGGTGCTTGTGTTGTGGTTTTCGTAGTTGCAAGAATTTGTTTTTCAAGAAAAGGTCCCCTTCTTCAATATCATGATTGGGTCGACCAGGCCAGATCATGAGTGAATAGAAAAAAATGTACATAGATGTTCCAGCTGAAATACATGGAATAATTCTACCACTTCTACTAGGAGTAGACTTTTTAGTGCTAGCTAAACGTAAAGTAACGGCTTTTGTGCAATGTCAAAAGGGTCCTGATGTAGTGGGATCGTTTGGATTGTTACAACCTCTAGTAGATGGTTTGAAATTGATTCTAAAAGAACCTATTTCACCAAGTAGTGCTAATTTCTCCCTTTTTAGAATGGCTCCAGTGGCTACATTTATGTTAAGTCTGGTCGCTCGGGCCGTTGTACCTTTTGATTATGGTATGGTATTGTCAGATCCGAACATAGGGCTACTTTATTTGTTTGCCATATCTTCGCTAGGTGTTTATGGAATTATTATAGCAGGTTGGTCTAGTAATTAGGGGGCGGCCGTTCGGTCGCCTATGATACTAGGACCAATAGGTTCAAAATGGGTTTGTGCCGCAGGTGTTGAACGATCTACTCTACACAGGTGTGGGCTTACAGGGCTAGGGCTCATAAACCCTTTCTTTCATTTATCAATAGGGCCCTGCCCTGATCGGTCACTTTTCTGGGCCGGGATCGATAAGTGGAAGTCATAAAAAAGAAATCTTTCTCTTCGCACCTCAGATCAAGAGGAAGGGTTGCTTGTCAAGCTGGCCTATATATAATAATAAGAAATTTCTTTCTATTTTATATTATTATATAATTATAAGAAAAATGAAAAGATTCGCTTTGTTTTAACCGGCTCCTTCTTCTTTGTCAATGCTACTAAGGACCTATAGGTTTGCCTACTTTACTTATTAAAGATAATGAGAATGAGTTATTCAAACAAAAAGGAAAAGGCCCTACTTAGTTGACTGACAATGACAAAGGCTTGCGAAACTAAGTAGGGCCTGAGGCCCCTTGCGAATCCATAAATCTGAGGAGCATGCCGCAACAAAAGGATGGTCTCCTATGCATTTCATTTTTTCCTTAAGGGAAAAAAAAGTACTGTCACACCTCCTTTTTACATACCCGATAGGGCGCAAGGGGAGTTTTTTCCAATTAAAGGACAATCGAAACGGGATTGGTTTAATTATTTCAGAGTCGCCACTTGGGAGATTTAGGGTGTCCCAAGTCACCAATTTTAATCCCGAATCGAGGAAAAGAATGACTCTATATTACAGTCTGCGTACCAGAAATCTGGATAAGGAATTCTGTTAACCCGGGAGAAGGTGTTAGGCATTCCCGAGTTCCGTGGTTCTAGCACGGTCGCTCAACTGTTATATTCGGCTTGATTATCTGATTTTATACAAACATGAACTTATGTGCAAATTTTAACTTCTAACCACTTTTGTCGTTATTATTATTTTACAAGAATTGCAACGTCGTGAAAACATATCTCGAACCACGTTACATCAATGCACCCGTGGTTATCGATATATCTCGACTCGGTTGAGATTTGGATTTGGGTCACATAAATGTGCACCCGAATTAGGAAAATAAATTGTTAAAGGCGCGCCTAAAGCAACTAGCGTCTTGTTATTTTGGGGAAGGTCGTAAAAATCCGTTAAACGGCACATCCCGAATTCTAAACACTTTAATATATACATACATTTAGAGGGCCCCGCAGCTTTGTACATTTTGTTTGTCGAGGCTCGTCTCGTTCTATTTTTAAAAGGAATTTGCGACGTCATGGACATGCATCTCGAACCCCGTCACAATCAATGTACCCGTGATTAGAAACACATTTCGAATCCGTCGAGATTTGGATTTGGGTCACATAAATGTGCACCCGAATTTAAGAAGGTAAAATTATTAAATACGCGCTTGAAAAGGCTATCGCGTTATTATTCCGGGAGGTCGTGAGATTTGCTAAACGACCCACCTTAGGGACTGAATGCTTCAATATATACATTTAACGAGGGCCCAGCAATTTGTGCGTTTTTCTTTATTTTTGTCGAGGCTCATCTCGTCCTTATTTTAAAAGGATATCCTATAACAACTACATTTCTTGTCGCGTTTGTCTCTACTAATTGAAAACAGTAGATAGCCCTAATTAATTACATGCTTGCAAGTTATCTATAACAGAATTCCGAGTGCTTGCGCAAAATCAGAAGCACGGCCACGTACACAGTCAGCCGAGCAAAAATTAAAGGCCCAAATCCAGCCCATGCGTGATGGGCCAGACCTGGGCCATTGTTTGTCCGATGCAGGCCTGCTTGGTCTGTTTTGACCTGGGCTCGACCTTCGTGAGGTTGAGATTGCAAGCCCTGTGTTCTTTGTCTTAAAACATGGTTTAACAGTTATATATGGCAATTTATCAGAAAGGAAAGAACTTAACTAGTAGTGTACGATTTTCATGCTTGGCATACATTACAGACTTATACTACACCATTGAACTAAATCTGAGATACAACCTACTGCCTTGGGCATACTCTTATCACCAACCTATATACACAGTCTAACATTCAACTACCATACATTGACATTTATTAGGCATGAAGACTATCTCCAGCATCCAAAACAAGAATGTAAACTATTATACATTATAAGAGGCCTAACACAATAGTCTATGTATATATAAGCATCTGCAGATCTTCTCTTTTGCATTTATGCTCAAACCTTTCAAGTTACAGTGATAGTATATTTGTGTACCTGGTATAGAGGAGCAAAAGAAAAAGAAAGATGATCAGCTGAGTGGTACACAGCAGGCACAGCAGCAACAGATAAATAACACAACACATCAACAACCAAACAGCCACAAAGATGCAGTTCACACGTTGGTCGAGCAACAGACTAATACTCCTAGAAAAACAGGATAGGCAACAAAACCAGTCGAGAAAGGAAACAGAGTATTTTGGGCTATAGCCACAAAAGTTCAATAACCACCAAGGCTCAGCAAATAACCAGCACAGTTTCGACAATCAAAACTCAAGCCACAGTACACAGAAAGCTCGGTAGTAGCAATCACAGCAGAAGAACATAGACTTCTCTTAATGGAACAAATAACAATCCCAGTTAGGATAACCAACTTGGTTTCTTTTTTGCAGTTTTTTGGACAATGTTCAGTTACAGTATTTCTGGAAATTTCTTTATGTTTTTTTTTCAGTTTTCTTCAACTCACAAGATCTCCCTTCAAGACTAAAATTTTCAGCCCCTTTTAAGTTCTGAAATGGCCTATTTATAAGCCAAACAACCAGTGCAGTCAAGCTGCCTGGATCCTGCCAATTTGCAGACTGCCCATACCTATTAAATCCCACGCCTAAGCATCTTTTTGATGCCAGCCATTTGTTCCCCACGCTTGGCCTTATTCTTTAATCAAGAGTTATGGGTTCATTTAAGTATTCATTTTAAACCCCCATACTCTTGTGTCTTGTTCCCCATTTGCATTAGTTTAATCCTAAATTAGTACCCTACTTGTCAGCTCACTTAAACTAAGCTTTTTCCTGTTTTTCTCGAACCCCAGACTACCCTTGTTAACCTTGATTATTACTGCCCTAAACCCCTTGCAGCATCAGGGCATTTTGAACTTCTGAAAGTTCAATTCAAGACTGCCCTAGCCTGATTCTTTTAATTTGTTTACAATGCAGTTACAAGCTAGTAGTCACAGCTAATGTCAAGCATCCAATTAACAATCAACAGGTTCATTCACTTACGTGAAGTTGTACGAATTAGAATATTTGAACATTCAGTCGTAGGAAGTTAATCGACGACATTTATCAAGTCGACTATACTAATTATAACAGGTAACAATCAGTCGTTCATATAAACCAATACATACAGGGACCTGAAGGGCTTCAGACAACTTTGGTCAATCACTGGGAACCTATATAAGTTATTTATGCGACGACTATCCTAATCGGACATGTTTATCATAGGATACGTTCAAATCACACACAGAAAACAATCGACCAAATAAAAGGTCTTTGACAGAGATGGAAGAAATCCGAATGAAAAATAACAAAAATAACAAACAAGCACAACGAAACATGCTGACAACTTAATTAGCAGTTGAATAAAACAAAAAGGAAAAGAAAAACTTACCGAGAAATGTCCAAACAAAATTGATCCAAATCTGACTCAACTCTGACCCTTTGAGGCCGAACAAACTTTAATCAGGGTGTTCTCACATGAGAACACCTTGATTAAGGTCTATTAGACCTCAAACCCCCGTTAAGGCTAGCCGGATTCCCCAGGTTCATGTGTTCTAAGGTCTGGATTTTCAGATCTGGTTTTTTAGAAGTTGTGGGTAGATTCGGACCAAACCAAGCCTGGTTTGGTCACGAGAGGGGTCAGGGGAGTGTCTGGTATGAAGATGGTGAGGTTTGGTATAGGTCCGGGTTCGACTCGAATCTTCAAATGAAGATTCGAGATGAAGGAAGGGGATTCGAGGCTAGGGGGTAATAGATCCATGTTCAGGAGAGTGAGGGGGTCCTAGGGTGTTCAGGAGGTGGTCACCGGCGTTCATGCCGCCGGGTTCTGGTGAAGGGGAAACTAGGGCGGCTGCTAGGGTTTCGAGGGGTTTCAGGGCTTGGTGAGGAAGGAGATGAGTGAAGGGGGGTTCGACTAGGGGGCGTGGGGTGTGATAGAAAGCTTATATATGGTCTAGGGGTTTAGATCTGAGCCATTGGATCAGATGATCTCAACGGCTTGGATCTGATGGTGAGGGGTGAGACGAGGTCGTTTGGTATTAAAACGGGGTCGTTTGGGTTTAAGTGATGGATTGGGTTGGACCGGCTAAACAGGTCGGGTCACGGGTGCGGATGTGGACCGTTGGATCAAGAGGCTTAGACGGCTCAGATCGACTTGCCTGAAACGGCGTCGTTTGAATTGGTGCTTGGGCAGGCCGGATTTGGACTGGACTTGAGTGCCGATTTTGGGCCTATTTCGTTTCATTTTTGGGCCCAAACCGATTTTCAACTCTTTTCTTTTTGTTTTTTCTAATTTTAAAACAAAAAATGAAAAATAACAAATAAATAGTAAAACAAATGAAATTAAAACAAACAACAATGTAACACTTCAACACCATTATCACACCAAATTAAAATGTTCAAGTAAGTTAAATCACAACCTAGAACGAACAATGCACATATATTTTTGAATTTTCTTTTAACTACTGAATTACGGTTTGATTACTATGACAGACATACCTTGTGTTTTGACTGATAAGATCAAAAAATGCAAAAAAAATGGGATGAACCACAAATGACTAGCAGTACATGTCATGAAAAATTGGAAAATTTGTACAGCGAGGTCACTGGTCACTATTTTTGTTTTCTTTTGGAGTGCTTGTCCGTGAAGCAAAAATCACGTGCTTACAGCTGCCCCTCTTTGCACGAAGACACGAAGGGTTTTCGCGCCAAGATAAAGCGGGCGATTTTTGCTCGTCCGAGTACTCCGTGTGAAGCATTTTTGAAAAAGATTTGACCGAACCTTTGCTTCAGAGGTTTCCTACATATCCTGGGCTGAACAGGAATCAGGTCAATGTAGTTCAGGAAATTTTGGTAGCTGGGACTACTGTGTGACTGTAGTGCTTGTTGTTGTCGTGCGCTGTTGCATGCTGCTGCAGGATGCTACCGCTCGCCGATCTCCTTGTTACATTGTTCTGAAAGGAAAAACAAGAAGCTAAGCTAGACTATGGATCATGAGGTCTCATCTATCTTCAACTTGTTCTTGTTGCCTTGCTTTCTTGTCGGCTGATGCTTTCCTCCGATGCCTTTATTTTGTGAACTTGGGGGATGATACTGGTCCTTCGCTTTTTCCGAATGCCAGTTTTCATCACTTCGCTTGATCTGCTGGGGACATAGCCCTCTTCTTTAAGCCTTTCAATGGTTTCTTCAGTGGTATGGCTTTCTTCATCAAGATTGTTATGTAGGGCATGCTATAACGTTCCCAAACTGCTTCTTTTGAGACGCATTCCTTCTTCCTTTTGAATCGCGCGCTTGCCTTTGCAGCCTTCTGCTTCTTGGTGCTGGGGATTTTATTGTTTCCTACCTGGGGTCTATGTTGTAACCTTCCGCATTCCCGCATTTTACTGGTGGGCGACCTAGAACTTAAATGTATTCCCGCATTTTACTGGTGGGCGACCTAGAACTTAAATGTATTCCCGCATTTTACTGGTGGGCAACCTAGAACTTAAATGTATTCCCGCATTTTACTGGTGGGCGACCTAGAACTTAAATGTATTCCCGCATTATACTGGTGGGCGACCTAGAACTTAAATGTATTCCCGCATTATACTGGTGGGCGACCTAGAACTTAAATGTATTCCCGCATTATACTGGTGGGCGACCTAGAACTTAAATGTATTCTCGCATTATACTGGTGGGCGACCTAGAACTTAAATGTATTCCCACATTTTACTGGTGGGCGACCTAGAACTTAAATGTATTCCCGCATTATACTGGTGGGCGACCTAGAACTTAAATGTATTCCCGCATTATACTGGTGGGCGACCTAGAACTTAAATGTATTCCCACATTATACTGATGGGCGACCTAGAACTTAAATGTATTCCCGCATTATACTGGTGGGCGACCTAGAACTTAAATGTATTCCCGCATTATACTGGTGGGCGACCTAGAACTTAAATGTATTACCGCATTATACTGGTGGGCGACCTAGAACTTAAATGTATTCCCGCATTATACTGGTGGGCGACCTAGAGCTTAAAAGTATTCCCGACCCAGTCTATTCATATCAATTGACTTTCCCGATGGTCTGACTTGCTGGGGATGATAAATGAGTGTCCATTTCGTTGCGAATGTGGTCGCTTTTTGTTGATCTGTCTTGTCGCCTCATAGTGCCCTTCGAGGGGTTTTCACTAATGAGACTCTCTCTTTCTCTCATCTCCCGGCGCCTTATGGTGCCTGTGAAGGTTTTCACCAATAAGACTCTCTCATTTTATATCCCTCATCTTACGTCGCCTTTCGGTGCCTGTGAAGGTTTTCACCGATAAGACTCTCTCATTTTATATCCCTCATCTTACGTCGCCTTTCGGTGCCTGTGAAGGTTTTCACCGATAAGACTCTCTCATTTTATTTCTTTCGAGGAATCAGGGTGTTGTTGATACGGCCCTCTCTTCTGGAGATTCCTTTAACCATCAATTCATTCCCAGTCTTACGATCCTCTTCTTTACTGGTGATCGGTGTATTATTCTCGGCCTTATTTGCCTGACTTGGCATCTCTTGGACATTGATTGGGAGGTCTTTTGGACGTTGATGTTGGTTTTGGTGTGGGGCTAAAGAAAGGCTATAAAAATGAAAATAATTTGATGGGTGATGTGCTACAACTTTTGGAATCAAACCTTTGTTGGAACTTAAAACATAACCTCTGCCCCAGTTTTCTTGCTTGGGGAATCTTATTTTTACACTTAGGTTGAGCTACGTGCGTTACGCACACTGTGCCTATTATGCACACTATGTACATTATGCATCCTATATACACTGTGATGCACACTATGACCGAGCCGTGAGGCGCCTACGTATCCTCTTTGAGGAATCAGGTCAAACGTAGTTCCCACGGTTTTGTATTTCTTATGATTTTATCTTCTTTTTTCTTTGTTGTTTTTTTTTCTTTTCTTTCTCCTTCTTTTCATTTTCCTTTAAAGATTTTCTTTTCTCTCTTTTTTTCTTTTCTTTTTTTTTCTTTTTTTCCATGTCTTTTCCATTAGTGATTCCAAAAGAGGGGTATGAAAGAATAACTTAAGGCTCAAAAGGGGAAGCAAGGGTTAAAAGTGTTTGGATAGAAGAAAGAATTGCCTCCGTCATCTCATTATCCAATAAATGCCAAATACAAACAAACGAACCAATAATTGCCATAATTAAAGAAATTACGCATAATATCTCTTGACTGCATCAGAATTGATAGCCATGTCGACACATCTCCCCTCGATATCTGTCAAACACAAAGCACCGTTGGACAATACTCTGGTCACGATATAAGGCCCTTGCCAATTTGGGGCGAATTTGCCTTTTGCCTCGACCTGATGCGGGAGGATCTTCTTCAATACCTGCTGCCCTACTTCAAACTTCCTAGGGCGCACCTTCTTATTGTATGTTCTTGCCATTCTCTTCTGGTACAGCTGACCATGGCACACTGCCGCCAATCTTTTCTCGTCTATCAAGCTTAACTGTTCCAACCGAGCTTTGACCCATTCATCATCATCAATCTTGGCTTCAGCGACAATCCGGAGGGATGGAATTTCGACCTCCGCCGGTATTACGGCTTCAGTTCCGTACACCAACAAATAAGGAGTTGTACCTATGGAAGTCCGGACAGTAGTGCGGTAACCCAACAAAGCAAAGGGTAATCTCTCGTGCCATTGTCTGGATCCTTCCACCATCTTTCGCAGTATCTTCTTGATATTCTTATTGGCTGCTTCGACCGCTCCATTCGCCTTGGGACGATATGGGGTGGAATTGCGGTGGGTAATCTTGAATTGTTGGCATACCTCTCTCATCAGGCTGCTGTTAAGATTCGCACCGTTATCCGTGATGATCACTTTTGGGATTCCAAATCTGCAGATGATATGGGAGTGAACAAAGTCCACCACTGCCTTTTTGGTTACCGACTTGAAGGTTTTAGCCTCAACCCATTTGGTGAAGTAATCAATGGTCACAAGAATGAACCTGTGGCCGTTGGATGCTGCTAGTTCGATAGGTCCAATGACATCCATGCCCCATGCTACAAACGGCCAGGGTGCTGTCATCGTATGTAACTCTGTTGGCGGAGAATGGATTAGATCTCCATGTATCTGGCACTGATGGCTTTTCCTTACGAAAGTGATACAGTCGTGTTCCATGGTGAGCCAATAACACCCTGTTCGAAGGATTTTCCTTGCCAATACATATCTGCTCATGTGTGGCCCACAAACTCCAGCATGTACCTCTGCCATAACCGTCGTGGCTTGACCGGCATCTATACATCTCAATAATCCTAAATTCGGGGTTCTTTTGTACAATACTCCTCCGCTGAGGAAGAAACCATTCGACAAACGCCGAAGGGCTCTTTTTTGGTCTCCAGAGGCCTGTTCTGGATATGTCCCCATTCCGAGGTATTCCTTGATATCATGAAACCAGGGTTCGCCATCTGGCTCCTCTTCTACGGCATTACAGTAAGCGTGCTGATCACGGACCTGGATGTACAGAGGATCAACATACATTTTGTCAGGGTGGTGCAGCATTGATGCTAAGGTGGCCAAGGCATCCGCAACCTCATTGTGAACTCTCGGGATATGTTTAAACTTCACCGATCGAAATCGCTTGCTCAGATCATGCAAGCATTGTCAGTATGGTATGAGCTTTAGATCTCGTGTTTCCCATTTGCCCTGAATTTGATGTACCAAGAGGTCCGAGTCTCCCAAGACCAAGACGTCTTGGACATCCATGTCAGCAGCCAAGCGCAGACCCAGAATGCAAGCTTCATACTCGGCCATATTATTGGTGCAATAGAAGCGTAGTTGAGCCGTAACAGGATAATGGCGTCCTGTTTCAGAAATGAGTACTGCTCCTATTCCAACCCCTTTTGCATTTGCAGCTCCGTCGAAGAAAAGCTTCCAACCCGGTTCCTCAGTTAATTCCATCTCATTTGTATGCATTACCTCTTCGTCGGGAAAGTACGTTCTTAAGGGCTCGTACTTTTCATCAACGGGATTCTCTGCCAAATGATCGGCCAGCGCCTGGGCTTTCATGGCTGTCCTCGTCACATAGACGATATCAAACTCTGTGAGCAGAATTTGCCATTTTTCTAACCTTCCCGTGGGCATAGGTTTCTGAAAGATATACTTCAATGGGTCCAAACGGGATATGAGATAAGTAGTATATGAAGACAGGTAGTGCTTCAACTTCTGAGCTACCCAAGTTAGGGCACAACATGTTTTCTCGAGTTGAGTGTACTTGACCTCATGTACTGTGAATTTCTTGCTAAGATAGTAGATGGCCTGCTCCTTCCTTCCTGTGTCGTCATGTTGCCCCAGCACACAACCAAATGAATTTTCCAGGACCGTCAGATAAAGAATTAAGGGCTTCCCTGGCTTAGGCGGGACCAATACGGGTGGATTAGACAGATTCCCTTTGATTTGGTCGAAGGCCTCCTGACACTCTGCCGTCCAACATACCGCAACATCCTTTCTCAGCAGCCGAAATATGGGCTCACAAGTTGCGGTGAGTTGAGCGATGAACCTGCTGATGTAATTGAGTCTACCCAGCAAACTCATTACCTCTGTTTTGTTCCTTGGCGGTGGCAAATCTCGAATGGATTCAATTTTGGATGGGTCTAACTCAATCCCCCGTCGACTGACGATGAATCCTAGCAGCTTTCCTGATGGAACCCCGAATGCGCATTTGGCCGGGTTAAGCTTGATATCATACCTTCGGAGTCTTTGGAAAAATCTCCTTAGGTCTGTTACATGGTCCTCCTGACGCCAAGATTTGATGATCACATCATCGACGTACACCTTGATTTCTTTGTGTATCATGTCATGAAACACAGCAGTCATTGCTCGCATGTATGTTGCCCCAGCGTTCTTCAATCCGAACGGCATTACCCGATAGCAGTAAGTTCCCCATGGCGTAATAAACGCTGTCTTTTCCACATCCTCCTCGTCCATTAGGATCTGATGATAACCCGCATAGCAATCTACAAAGGATCTGATCTCGCGCCCAGCGCAATTATCGATCAAGATATGGATGTTGGGCAATGGAAAATTGTCCTTGGGACTTGCTTTGTTGAGGTTGCAGTAGTCGATGCACACCCTGATTTTTCCATCCTTCTTTGGGACTGGTACCACATTGGCCAACCACTCGGGATATCGAGTGACCCGAATGACCTTCGCCTGCAACTGCTTAATCACTTCTTCTTTGATTTTTACACTCATTTCTGTTTTAAATTTCCTTAGTTTTTGCTTGACCGGAGGGTATGCCGGGTCAGTGGGCAATTTGTGAACCACTAAATTGGTGCTTAATCCAGGCATATCGTCATATGACCATGCAAAAACATCTTTGAATTCCATGAGGGTTTTGATCAATTCTTCCCTGACATTCGGCTCAATGTGGATGCTAATTTTGGTCTCTTGGACGTTATCAGCGTCTCCTAGATTCACAGCCTCAGTGTCATTTAGGTTAGGCTTGGGTTTCTCTTCAAATTGGCACAGTTCTCGGTTTATCTCTTCGAAGGCTTCACCTTCGTCACATTCAGATTCATCGTCACAAACGACCTCTCGCATCATTGAGTCGGATTCAGATTGATTTATTAGACTAGGTCGAAGATCCGCTGTGCATGCCATGTCATTAGAACCAGTAAAAAGAGAACTGTTCAGAAAGAAAAAAAAACAAAACAAAAATTAAAATAGGACAAAAGAGAGAACTTTATTAAACTTGCGGGATAAAAGGGTTCACACTTTTACAAGACAAACGTAAAATTTGGATTACACCCTAGAATAATCCGGACAAAACAAAACACACAAAACATAAATCAAAGCCTACTACCAAGACTCCCCTCGGACAGGAAGAAGAGTAACTTTCCAATTGTTGGTCTTGGCCTCAGGCCCCACAAACTGTATCTATGTTCTGCTGGAACCTTCTCCAACTTCTACCACACTGACATCAGCGAATAGCCTCTCAAAACTCTGATTTAGGTCCTCATTTATACCGATCACTGGTCCTAGAATCTTTGGGACCGGTGACCCCCTGGCACTTGCTTTGACAAAAGACCTTGAGAGACGTGGCACCGGCTTAGGCAGAAACCAGACCCTCTTCTTCATTTTTCGCGCTTGCTTCCTATCTGCTGCGGTTGGTTTGAACCCCAATCCGAAAGTTTCCAGATTTTTAGGAAGGGAGACAGGTTGGACAATCCCTTGAAGCTCGACTCCCAGGCCTTTTCCTGGCACAAATCCATTACCCAGCATTTCTGAGACCATCATGACTGTTGCGGCAGCTACCCTAGGGTGCGGGATGATTTCTCCTTCAGAAATTTTGTTGGCCGACCCTGTATCGAAAATCTGGTAGACCCAAGGACCTTTGTCATCAGCGGTCTCTATGAAAGGTACAATGGCTCCGCCCGTGGTGCACGTTGTATCCTCGTCGTGTAACACGACCTCTTGTCTTTCCCACTCGAACTTCACCATCTGATGTAGGGTGTAGGGCACTGCCTTGGCTGCATGAATCCATGGTCGCCCTAACAGCAGGTTATAAGACACTGTGGCATCTAACACCTGGAACTCCATGGTAAACAGGACTGGACCGATGGTCAATTCAAGTACAACATCCCCCACAGTGGCTGTTCCATTTCCGTCGAACCCTCGGACACAGATGCTATTCTTGCGGATTCTTCCGCGGTCGACTTTTAACTGGTCCAGAGTGGATAATGGGCAAATATTGGCACTTGAACCGTTATCCACCAATACCTGAGTTACTACCGAGTCTTCACATTTGACAGCTAGGTATAGAGCTTTATTATGCTCCGTACCTTCCATCGGCAGGTCATCATCTGAGAATGTTACCCTGTTCACCTCGAAAATCTTGCTGGCAATGGTTTCCAGGTGGTTTACAGAAATCTCATTGGGTACATGAGCTTCGTTCAATATCTTCATCAAAGTCCGTCGATGCTCCTCAGAATGGATCAGTAATGACAGCAACGAGATCTGGGCCGGTGTTTTTCTCAGCTGTTCGACCACGGAGTAGTCCTGCACTTTCATCTTCTTCAGGAACTCCTCAGCCTCTTCTTCGGACACAGGTTTCTTGGTTGCAACTGGGTTGGTTCTTCTTAGCTCCACCGGAGCAAAACATCGACCTGATCGAGTCAGTCCTTGCGCTTCACAACTAACTTCTTCTACCTGTTTTCCTTTGTACATCACCACCGCCTTTTCATATTTCCAAGGCACAACCTTGCTATCAATCATCGGCAGCTGGACTACAGGCTTTACGGTGACCATTTCTCTATATGCCCCCTTTAACACAACAGCAGGTGCGGGCGGAACCCCTGATATTACCAACTTGTTTGGCTCGGGTTTGCTTGTTATGGTGGACGGGCTCTTTCCCAATATCACTACTGGCTTGATGCTTTCTCCCTGTGACTGTACCTTCGTTCCCCCACTGGTTGAGACTTCCTTCGGGGCGGCTTGGATCATCATCACTGTTTGTGAGGGTTTTTTCAACTCTCCTCCCTCATACACCAACTCAATCATGTGAGTCTCGTGGTGCGCTGGTAGTGGGTTTTGGTTGATGTTAGGAGCTTCCGGTGCCTGGACCTCGATCTTATTGGTGTCGATAAGATCCTGTATGGCATGCCTTAACTTCCAACACTTCTCGGTGTCATGCCCGAGCATCCCTGAGCAGTATTCACAACTTATTGATCGATCCAAATTCTGAGGTGGGGGATTTGGTTCTCGAGTCTGGACAGGACTAACCAAACCCAATTGCCTCAGCTTGTGGAACAAAGCGGTGTAGGTTTCTCCCAACTCCGTGAAAGTTCTCTGCTTCCGCAACCTGTCATTCCTAGCATCTGGATTTCCCCGGAAGCCTGCCCCTGAAGGGTTTCTATACGCCCTCGGTGGAGGATAGGTGTTTTGTGGTGGTGCATATATGTTCTGGGGAGCCGGCGCGCGCCATTGTGGGCGTGGTGTACGAAACAATGTGGTTCTCGAGGTGGATAGAAATTTTGTGGTGGGTTGTATGGGTAGTTTGACCTGTGAGGACTGGGTTGGTTGTAGTGTGGCCTGCCAGCCTTGGACCAACTGCCTGCCTCGATCGTGGCAACCTCTTCTTTCTTTCTTCTCAGCGCACCTCCCGTGCCGCTCTGAATAGCCTGGGTCGTGGCCTTACGTGCCGAATAGTTCAAGATTTTGTCAGAACTCAGACCCTCTTCTATCATGACCCCTATCTTGACCACCTCGTTGAAAGATTTTCCAACTGTTGTCACCAAGTGGCCAAAGTAGGTTGGATCCAATGTTTGTAAGAAATAGTCCACCATCTCTCCCTCTCTCATGGGAGGATCGACTCTAGCTGCTTGTTCTCTCCAGCGGAACCCGAACTCGCGAAAACTTTCCCCGGGTTTCTTCCTAGTTCTTAATAATGTGAGACGGTCAGGGACTATCTCGAGATTGTACTGGAAATGACCTGCAAAAGCCTGCGCCAGATCATCCCAAGTATACCACCTACTGGAATCCTGCCTGGTATACCACTCCAGTGCAGATCCGCTCAGACTTTGGCCGAAATAAGCTATCAGCAGCTCATCCTTGCCGCCTGCCCCTCTCATTTTGCTACAGAATCCCCGCAAATGTGTCATGGGATCACTGTGTCCTTCATATAAATCAAACTTAGGCATCTTGAACCCAGCCGGGAGTTGGACGTCTGGGAAATGGCACAGATCTTTGTATGCTACGTTGACTTGGTTGCCCAGCCCGTGCAAGTTCCTGAAGGACTGCTCCAGGCTTTTGAACTTTCTCAATACTTCATCCTGTTCAGGGGCCTTAGCCGGCTTCTCAATCTCTGTCGGCACTTCCAAATGTGGATTGTAAGCCTGTGGTTCGGGGGCATGAAACGTAGGCTCAGGGGGATAGTACTGTGTATCGTGAGCCTGAAACAATGGCTCACTGGTCGTTCTTTGCAAAGGGGCTGATGTTGGTCCCACAAAAATGGGAATATTGGGTGTTGGGAGAGGTTGATGGGGTGGCGGAGCTTGGGAATCATGAGGGCTTCTTTCTTGATGATAAAGGGGATTTGGGCGGCTTGTGGAAGGGCCAGAGTGAGGGTATTCCGGCGTGTGTCCCAGTGTTTCAGGGCTCTTTTGTGTTTTGGCTATGGCTAGATGCATTGCACTCATCTCTAGTCCCATCCTTTCAATCTTTTCCATCACTTCTTTCAACAACTGGCTCATCGGCCTCTCTTCCTCATTACTATTCTCTGAGGTAGTCATGCTTGTTGCTATCGGTCCTTTGGATCTGGTTTGGTAGGAGTGTGTTGCCAGAGTTCTTTAACAACTAACTTGTCTGGATTCAGACAACAACAAACTTTGTTAGCGTTATAGTTTAACAGATTTGATCATAACACATAGAGGATGCAATGCTCCTAGGCAGTTAACCGTTTCTACGTGCTTTGCTTCAAACAACATGCGCCATCCCGGCTTGCTCATTTGCCCCTTTTTATTTATTTTTGTATTTTCTTTTCTTTCTTTATCAAAAGCGGTCGAATCTTATGGGGATTGCCTACGTATCACGTCCCCGCGCGAATCAGACCAGGCGTAGTTCTGCCATGAGGCTAACATTTTCATTCATTTATAAAAAGATGAACAGACATTACATTTGAAAACTTTGTAAGAAAATGTCTTGAAATACACTTATTTAAATCGAAATAAAAAGATACAATTTTTAACATCTCACAACGTGCCCCACTTCCCACTTGCATTGTAAATTATTAGATAATTTGCTCAAGGCGGGGCTTGACCTGGATGACCTCCCAGCGTACGATACATCCTTTCCAACTCCATCGCTAGATGACGGGCAAAAGTGGGTGCATGCTCTGTAAACCTTTCATAATCCATTCCTTGGCAGTTTACATAACTTTGGGAGGTGTAGACTGCCAGGTCGTGGATCTGTGCCCTGAAATCTTAGAGATGTTGGCCTTGATTCTGCAGTTGCTGTTGGCGAGTGGTGGCTATATCTTTGATACGGTCTTCACGATCTAGGGCTGACTCTAATAGAGCTCGGAGTCTGGCTTGCTCTAATCTCGCCTGCGCTCTTTCTCTGTCAATGTCCGCTTGTTGATGCTCTCTGTTGTACCTTCTTGCCTCTTCTAGTTGTGCACGAAGTTGGTCTTCTGATCGTACCCAATGGTCTTTTTCCTTCTTGAATTGTGCCCTATCTTTCTCGGATTGCCTATCTTGGCGTTCCTTATCAGATCTGGCTTCTTCGTTTAATTGTTGGATCCTTTCTTTTGCTTTGCTCAACGCCCTTTCATTTGCAGCAAGAACGGAATCATAATCTTGCATTCTTTCAAAAAGATTGGCGATGGTTTTTTGATCCTTCCAATTCCTCATTGGCGTTTCAGAAGCCTTTTTCATTCTCAGAAATCGAGCATGAAGACTTTCATTCTCACAGGCTAGACTCTTCTTCTCGCCTTCAGCTTCTTGTGCTTGCAAATCTTTCTCCAGACTGAGGTTCCTTAGATTTTCCTTTAGGGCATGGATAGTTGCTTTGTACCCCTTTTCTTTTTCTCCCCAGATCAACCGCTCTTGGATTTTATCATTAAAGTTTTGAATATGGGGTCTTTTGGTTGGCCTTCTTAGCTCAGGTTCTGGTACATCATCCACGCGAGACCGTTTCTCGAACCACCTTGCATATCCAGGATTTATCTCACCCTTTGTAGTGTCTAGGACTTGAGTATCACTTTTCAAGTATCGACATCCATTCCACATCTGCTGAAGTAGAGCCTCAGGAATAGTGGCTTCTGGGTGTAATTCGATTTCTTGCGTACTCAAATCTTCATCATCAGGAACTACTTGATATCTCCCTAGTTGTCTTAGGACTCTCAATGGCACATACGGCTGGATGCTTCTCAATCCCAATAGTAACAGATAACTATTTGAGGTTGACATGTGTATCACTTCCTTCATCGGGAGCCATCCCAAAGTCCATTCAATTTGATTTGCCGTTAAAGCCCTTAGATGAGATACCCATGCTTCTATCCCTTCTGGAACCTGATAATTTTTTACTCTTTCCTCATAACCCTCGATGCAATTATCGTTGCTTGGCCCATACTGTATGATCTTGGGCTGTTGTTGGAAATGTTCCATCACCCACATTTGCAACAAAATTTTGCATCCTTCGAAGACTTTCGCTCCTG
Source organism: Nicotiana sylvestris (assembly GCF_000393655.2). NCBI lineage: Eukaryota > Viridiplantae > Streptophyta > Magnoliopsida > Solanales > Solanaceae > Nicotiana > Nicotiana sylvestris. The sequence continues at coordinate 210,784,232 of NC_091059.1, read as the reverse complement.
CTTTACATAAAGTCAAAGCCCGATAAATGTCTGAGAGAATGATGGGGACGAGGGTGTGGTTTTCTTTGGTGGTGAGGATTTGCACAACTTTTGCGGTGCGAATATCGATTGTTCGCTCTTTGTTTGGGAAGACCATGATTCCTAGAAAAGCCACCATGAAGGCGAAGCGACGGTGAACCTGCCATGCGTCTTTGTCTTGCTTGTTAGTATGGCCTTTCTCATGAATTTCGAACCCATCTGACTATCCGAACCTTGAATACAAAAAGTTGAAAGAAAAACATCTATTGATGACATTGCTTTTCCTGATTTGACTGCTGATGTTCAGAAGACCGAAGAATCGATGTACCGAGGGAGCCTTTGTGAATATCAAGCTTTGATTCCTTAAACTTCCGTCAAAACCAACATATCCAGCTATCTCCTCTAATGTAGGAGTGAGCTCGAAGTCAGAGAAACGAAAGACATTGTGAACAGGGTCCCAAAAAGTTACTAATGCCGCAATCAGATCATCACGGGGTTTAACTTTCATAATATCCGGGAGATTTCCCAAATGCTTGATGACCCACTTTTGACCATCTTCGCCTAATTCACACCACCACATTTGAAGCTGGAATAGAAACTCTTCTGTATTTGTGGATGAGGGGTTTTGTGTGGTGCTCATTTTGTATCTGAAATTTAATTCAATAAAGTCAAGACTCATTTTGAAAATATACTCTAACCATTTTCAGTTAAAACTATTTTCAAGATTTAAAACTATTTTGGGAATTTTTCAAACTATTTTTCAAGATTAAATACCTTTCAAGATTAAATGCCTTTATTCAAGATTTGAAACTATATTCTTTCAAGATTAACAACCCATTTTATTCCTCAGTTCTTACCATGATTTCGTTTAAGCCGGTCAACAAGCATGTTCGAGGCAAATGAATGCACAGGTAGCAAGTAGGATGCATCAGGATGGTCTTTTTATTTCGGGTTCAACTGTCCTAGATAGACCCAACCCCTGTGTTGAGTCTCCAAGGCCAGCTGTACATGATGCAAATAGACGTTCCTACTAGGGATCCGGTACATGGCTGAGTTATTCTAAGTAAAAACCTGAGGCGTATTGTTCTAAACCTGGCTTACTCAAACGGACAGTTTGAGCCGAAGCGGGGGCAACGTACCGGGAGCACGAAAGTCTACCTGGCCTAGTTACTTGTCCCAACTTCGTCTTATTTGGTATGACCTCTAACAGAAAGGCGGGTCACGCGCACGTGTACACCATAAATTTAGAAGACTCAGAAAGAAGAAGGGTTTCGCAGCAGTTTTATATACACAATTCAGATAATATTAAAGCGGTAAAAGCATCATTTAGCACATTAAGCATATATCATGTAAAAATCAGATAAAAAATAAAGCCAACTATAACAATTATTTTAGGCTCGAATTCTTGAACCCTGAACCAGTGGTTCTGGGTACAAAAAGATCCCCAGCAGAGTCGCCAGAGCTGTCACACCTCCTTTTTACATACCCGATAGGGCGCAAGGGGAGTTTTTTCCAATTAAAGGACAATCGAAACGGGATTGGTTTAATTATTTCAGAGTCGCCACTTGGGAGATTTAGGGTGTCCCAAGTCACCAATTTTAATCCCAAATCGAGGAAAAGAATGACTCTATATTACAGTCTGCGTACCAGAAATCCGGATAAGGAATTCTGTTAACCTGGGAGAAGGTGTTAGGCATTCCCGAGTTCCGTGGTTCTAGCACGGTCGCTCAACTGTTATATTCGGCTTGATTATCTGATTTTATACAAACATGAACTTATGTGCAAATTTTAACTTCTAACCACTTTTGTCGTTATTATTATTTTACAAGAATTGCAACGTCGTGAAAACATATCTCGAACCACGTTACATCAATGCACCCGTGGTTATCGATATATCTCGACTTGGTTGAGATTTGGATTTGGGTCACATAAATGTGCACCCGAATTAGAAAAATAAATTGTTAAAGGCGCGCCTAAAGCAACTAGCGTCTTGTTATTTTGGGGAAGGTCGTAAAAATCCGTTAAACGGCACATCCCGAATTCTAAACACTTTAATATATACATACATTTAGAGGGCCCCGCAGCTTTGTACATTTTGTTTGTCGAGGCTCGTCTCGTTCTATTTTTAAAAGGAATTTGCGACGTCATGGACATGCATCTCGAACCACGTCACAATCAATGTACCCGTGATTAGAAACACATTTCGAATCCGTCGAGATTTGGATTTGGGTCACATAAATGCGCACCCGAATTTAAGAAGGTAAAATTATTAAATACGCGGTGAAAAGGCTATCGCGTTATTATTCCGGGAGGTCGTGAGATTTGCTAAATGACCCACCTTAGGGACTGAATGCTTCAATATATACATTTAACGAGGGCCCAGCAATTTGTGCGTTTTTCTTTATTTTTGTCGAGGCTCATCTCGTCCTTATTTTAAAAGGATATCCTATAGCAACTACGTTTCTTGTCGCGTTTGTCTCTACTAATTGAAAACAGTAGATAGCCCTAATTAATTACATGCTTGCAAGTTATCTATAACAGAATTCCTAGTGCTTGCGCAAAATCAGAAGCACGGCCACGTACACAGTCAGCCGAGCAAAAATTAAAGGCCCAAATCCAGCCCATGCGTGATGGGCCAGACCTGGGCCATTATTTGTCCGATGCAGGCCTGCTTGGTCTGTTTTGACCTGGGCTCGACCTTCGTGAGGTTGAGATTGCAAGCCCTGTGTTCTTTGTCTTAAAACATGGTTTAACAGTTATATATGGCAATTTATCAGAAAGGAAAGAACTTAACTAGTAGTGTACGATTTTCATGCTTGGCATACATTACAGACTTATACTACACCATTGAACTAAATCTGAGATACAACCTACTGCCTTGGGTATACTCTTATCACCAACCTATATACACAGTCTAACATTCAACTACCATACATTAACATTTATTAGGCATGAAGACTATCTCTAACATCCAAAACAAGAATGTAAACTATTATACATTATAAGAGGCCTAACACAATAGTCTATGTATATATAAGCATCTGCAGATCTTCTCTTTTGCATTTATGCTCAAACCTTTCAAGTTACAGTGATAGTATATTTGTGTACCTGGTATAGAGGAGCAAAAGAAAAAGAAAGATGATCAGCTGAGTGGTACACAACAGCAGCAGATAAATAGCACAACACAGCAACAACCAAACAACCACAAAGATGCAGTTCACACGTTGGTCGAGCAACAGACTAATACTCCCAGAAAAACAGGATAGGCAACAAAACCAGTCGAGAAAGGAAACAGAGTATTTTGGGCTATAGCCACAAAAGTTCAATAACCACCAAGGCTCAGCAAATAACCAGCACAGTTTCGACAATCAAAACTCAAGCCACAGTACACAGAAAGCTCGGTAGTAGCAATCACAGCAGAAGAACATAGACTTCTCTTAATGGAACAAATAACAATCCCAGTTAGGATAACCAACTTGGTTTCTTTTTTGCAGTTTTTTGGACAGTGTTCAGTTACAGTATTTCTGGAAATTTCTTTATGTTTTTTTTTTCAGTTTTCTTTAACTCACAAGATCTCCCTTCAAGACTAAAATTTTCAGCCCCTTTTAAGTTCTGAAATGGCCTATTTATAAGCCAAACAACCAGTGCAGTCAAGCTGCCTGGATCCTGCCAATTTGCAGACTGCCCATACCTATTAAATCCCACGCCTAAGCATCTTTTTGATGCCAGCCATTTGTTCCCCACGCTTGGCCTTATTCTTTAATCAAGAGTTATGGGTTCATTTAAGTATTCATTTTAAACCCCCATACTCTTGTGTCTTGTTCCCCATTTGCATTAGTTTAATCCTAAATTAGTACCCTACTTGTCAGCTCACTTAAACTAAGCTTTTTCCTGTTTTTCTCGAACCCCAGACTACCCTTGTTAACCTTGATTATTACTGCCCTAAACCCCTTGCAGCATCAGGGCATTTTGAACTTCTGAAAGTTCAATTCAAGACTGCCCTAGCCTGATTCTTTTAATTTGTTTACAATGCAGTTACAAGCTAGTAGTCACAGCTAATGTCAAGCATCCAATTAACAATCAACAGGTTCATTCACTTACGTGAAGTTGTACGAATTAGAATATTTGAACATTCAGTCGTAGGAAGTTAATCGACGACATTTATCAAGTCGACTATACTAATTATAACAGGTAACAATCAGTCGTTCATATAAACCAATACATACAGGGACCTGAAGGGCTTCGGACAACTTTGGTCAATCACTGGGAACCTATATAAGTTATTTATGCGACGACTATCCTAATCGGACATGTTTATCATAGGATACGTTCAAATCACACACAGAAAACAATCGACCAAATAAAAGGTCTTTGACAGAGATGGAAGAAATCCGAATGAAAAATAACAAAAATAACAAACAAACACAACGAAACATGCTGACAACTTAATTAGCAGTTGAATAAAACAAAAAGGAAAAGAAAAACTTACCGAAAAATGTCCAAACAGAATTGACCCAAATCTGACTCAACTCTGACCCTTTGAGGCCGAACAAACTTTAATCAGGGTGTTCTCACATGAGAACACCTTGATTAAGGTCTATTAGACCTCAAACCCCCGTTAAGGCTAGCCGGATTCCCCAGGTTCATGTGTTCTAAGGTCTGGATTTTCAGATCTGGTTTTTTAGAAGTTGTGGGTAGATTCGGACCAAACCAAGCCTGGTTTGGTCACGATGGGGGTCAGGCGAGTGTCTGGTATGAAGATGGTGAGGTTTGGTATAGGTCGGGGTTCGACTCGAATCTTCAAATGAAAATTCGAGATGAAGGAAGGGGATTCGAGGCTAGGGGGTAATAGATCCATGTTCAGGAGAGTGAGGGGGTCCTAGGGTGTTCAGGAGGTGGTCACCGGCATTCATGCCGCCGGGTTCTGGTGACGGGGAAACTAGGGCGGCTGCTAGGGTTTCGGGGGTTTCAGGGCTTGGTGAGGAAGGAGCTGAGTGAAGGGGGGGTTTCGACTAGGGGGCGTGGGGTGTGATAGAAAGCTTATATATGGTCTAGGGGTTTAGATCTGAGCCGTTGGATCAGATGATCTCAACGGCTTGGATCTGATGGTGAGGGGTGAGACGAGGTCGTTTGGTATTAAAACGGGGTCGTTTGGGTTTAAGTGATGGATTGGGTTGGACCGGCTAAACAGGTCGGGTCACGGGTGCGGATGTGGACCGTTGGATCAAGAGGCTTAGACGGCTCAGATCGACTTGCCTGAAACGGCGTCGTTTGAATTGGTGCTTGGGCAGGCCGGATTTGGACTGGACTTGAGTGCCGATTTTGGGCCTATTTCGTTTCATTTTTGGGCCCAAACCGATTTTCAACTCTTTTCTTTTTGTTTTTTCTAATTTTAAAACAAAAAATGAAAAATAACAAATAAATAGTAAAACAAATGAAATTAAAACAAACAACAATGTAACACTTCAACACCATTATCACACCAAATTAAAATGTTCAAGTAAGTTAAATCACAACCTAGAACGAACAATGCACATATATTTTTGAATTTTCTTTTAACTACTGAATTACGGTTTGATTACTATGACAGACATACCTTGTGTTTTGACTGATAAGATCAAAAAATGCAAAAAAATGGGATGAACCACAAATGACTAGCAGTACATGTCGTGAAAAATTGGAAAATTTGTACAGCGAGGTCACTGGTCACTATTTTTGTTTTCTTTTGGAGTGCTTGTCCGTGAAGCAAAAATCACGTGCTTACAAGTACCCCCATCATAGTGAACCTCTCCTTGTGATCGGGATGAGGTAAATGCCTCCCAGCCGGGGGGCGGATCGAATCGGATTTTCCTTAGGTAGCCACCGACCTACAGTTATCCTTAAACTTACGTGCTTGGTAGAGAAGAAGCGAACAAAAGTATGCTCGCTTGCTGTCTTGTTCTCTATCACGAATTGGGATCGCTCGCCAGCTAGGTCAGATTGGAGCAAGATTTTATGAGAACATATTCCCCATATTCGGGGACAAGGGGCGGAACGACCTCTCGATCTACTTACTGCAGCTCAGGAAGAAAAACGTCGTCTAGGTGTTCCCTGTTGCTCCGATCTCCCCTATGCCTAGGACGTTGTGTGGGCCAATAGCCATAGTTAGTTTCTATTTTTATTTGGTTGTTTCTTCCTTGTTGTTGATACCGTCAAGACCCAGCCAGATGATGTCTGTTGGTTGGTAGTGAGAGGACTCTTAGTACCTACATACCCAAAAGAGGGCACTGGTTAAAAAACAATCATTTGATTTTCTTTCTTGCTCTCCCTTAGCAGCAGGAAAGGAGTCTATCTATCTGCCTAGCTTTGGTAGATTTCCCCCAACGCAATCCACAGAAATTCCATGAATCCCTGGGTGGTTAAGTCTGACGACTCAGCAGCAGTGCGGAATTGATTTTCTTGTCTGGTGGATCTGATCTATAGGTAGGGGCAATACATACCAAAAGGTTCGAAGAAGGAAGGCGCATACGAGTATATAACCAACCTACCCTTCTATATAACCTATTCACATTAGTGAAGCGGTTGGATGCATAAGGGAAGTGCACGTTTGTGAGACCTTAGTCGGGATGCATATGTGAGTCAACCTACGAGCACGGAAGAGCATGGTACCACTACCCCTCTCTAAGTAAAGGTAAGATTCTTATCCTTGTAGATGACTCCATCTAAAATACAATAGGGACAGCCTTTTTCGGCTGCTCGTTTCGTATATTGAAGAGAGAGTAGTCTTAAGTAATGTAATATGGGTTAGGTCAATAATAGCTATGCTATTGCCCTGCTGATTTAAGGCCTCCGCCCGATCCCGAATGCACATTTTTTTTGGGTTCATCTTCAATTGATGTATTCTTAACCTTTCGAAGACCTTGCATAAATTTTCGATGTGGTCAGTTCTTTCTTTTGAAAAGACTACCAAATCGTCCACGTAAGGCTCGCATATGTTATGTAGGAGGTCACTGATAATTTGTGTCATCGCTCTTTGATATGTTGCACTTTTGTTTTCTTTTTTTTGGGCATATCGTAGTAAGGAAAGGAAGTGAGGGAACTCATTCAAATCGAATAGTTGAAACTACTATAACTCCTATTTTCTGCTTTAAGAGAAGCCTTCTAGCTCGTTTTAAAGCGTTGAAGAGAGAGATAGGACATTCTAAAGATAGTTGTTGAGGAAGCATCTGATTTCTAACTACGAGTCTGTTTTCAAGCTAACTGAATGCCTATCTGTTCCTAGTTCTATTCCACTATCTGCTCTTACTGCTCTCATTGCTGGTGTGACAGTCTAAGTAGACGGTGCTCTCTTTCCTGTTGTTTTTGGGGTTCATAACTGGTGCTATTGAATCTGCAGTTAAGGGAATATCACCAGTTCTTGGAATAAGAGCTCTGGGACTTCATGGCTTTGAGGGAGGTTTAGCCTAGCCCTAAGCCTTTTTGGAATAGAATGCTTCTTTGTCAAAGCTTCAAGCAAGAAGGAGGAAGACCCTCTTTTTGTCAATGGATCACTTAGTCGGAATAAGCGGGCTTAGAAAGCCAGTTGGTAGTGGCTAAGCTAGTTGAGGGACTTGAACCCTCAACCTCATCCTTGGCAAGGCTATGCTCTACCAATAAGCTATTTCCGCCAGCTAGGGGGGAGAGGGCTAGCTGGGCCTGCCTTTTCAATCAATCTCCGGCCGCTCAGTGCCGCTATTGGTACGAGTTATAAGGAGTCTTGGTCTCAAGTCAAACTGGGGCGTCATTTCATTCTCGTAACGGTAATGAGTGCACCGCAAGACCAGACAAGTTGCTCCCTCACCTCACAGTGGCGGCATCTATATTTTAAGTCATTTCCTAAGATGGCTCCTCTTATTCTACGATAATCCAAGCTGCAGCGGCACCTCACAAACTTCTTACTGGGGAAGTACTATAATAGGCATTTGTGAATGTTTGGATGCACGTGTTTTGTTCATATTCCTCCGCAGTTAAGAGCAAAATTGTCCCCAAGGCTACCACTTGTGTCTTTCTTGGATATGCTCAGTCCAGGTATATATATGCTATGACGTGAAATCCAAGAGAGTCGATGTATACTTAATGCTCTTTTTAATAGGGTCATTCTCATATTAGAAGACTAGGTTTGGAACCCTCTAGGAACTGAATCGCTAGAAAGATCTCTTCTTTGTTTAAACCAAGTGGACCCTAAACCAAAGCTTTGATCGCTGCGCTTCCCCCTTATTGTTAGTCCTCTTACCATATACCACTTCAAATGCTTACTTACCCCTTACTTAACATAGGCCGATTCACATCGTTTTTATAGGAAAACTCAGCAGTTCGAAGAACTTATCCCCCTTGCTCGGTCTCCCTTGCACTAAGCTCTTCAGCAAGTCTTCCAGTAAATCGACGACTGGAGTCTGGCTGTCCTGACTGATAAGCACTACTAAACATCAGTTCAGTGCCTAATTTCTTCTATAACACCCTCTATTAGAGGGCAGACTGATGTCTTGATCGGGCGTAATGCTCCCCATTCGTCATAAGGCATGCTTTCTCACCACCTAATGATGATCAAATCACGATCATGGGGTTGTCCGGTTCTAATTCCATATGCATAATAGAATGGAAATCAAGACCCCGAAGCTTCTTGTTGATACCCAATTTTTTCCTGTATTTTTATATGCAAAATAGCATGTATGTGCATATACAAGCATGTCCCAAGATCCCATTATTTTCCCTTAATTTTTCAAAAAAAAAAATTAAATCAATTTACTGCTTTATTCTATCAAGAAAACCCAATAATTGTCCCCAAAATTATCATTTTGGTGATTCACTTATTATATTCTCATATTTATACTAAAATATAGCTAACTTAATTTTTTTATATTTTTACAAATTTATTTAGTATTTTTTAAGCTAAATTGCATATAATTGCAATATTAGCTTATTTCAAGATTTAATTGTGTTTATAATTATAAAATTTTCTCCAGTATTTTTATTTTCATCATTATATATTATTAATCATTTTAGTACCTTTAATTTACTCCCAGAAATTAATTTACTATTTTTTATAATTTTAAAACGGAAAAATTGGCAATTTAAATAATAGCCCAATTCGTTTCAATTTTAGCCTAAAATCTTACCCCAAATTGGACCCCAATTTCCAGCCCAATTTCAAATAAAACCCGACCCAGGCCCCAATTACCCCTACCCGACCCAAAACCTTATTAAATTCTGGCCATTGATCTAAAAGATCATCGGCCCTCACTTGTTCTTACCATTTTTAATTCCAAACGACCCCCCCCAATACCCCTCATTTCCTCACTCGTCTCTATCTCTCTACCTCTGGTTCTCTCTAGAACCTTCCCCCTTTCACCTCCTCTCCGACAAGTTCCCTTCATCTTCTCCGGCCACCTTCTGACCTGAATCCATGGTGGTTTCACCACCCACCAAGCCACCTATGGCTCCTCACGTTTGGTTACTGGAGCTTCATGACTCGACCACGAAGAGTTGGGTCTGGACCTCTATTGATTCAAGTTCCACGGCCATCTCCGGCCTGCTCCGGCGAGCCATGCCAGTTTCGAGCCTGGCCTCGACTCTTCTTGCTTAGATCCAAGCCTTTCTCATCATTTGGGTTCCTCTGAAAACCCAAGCTTTTGAGGTTTTTCTGATTACTTTAGATCTATTCCAGATCTATGCTTTCCCTAAAGCTTTTTAAACGATTTTCTTTCAAAAAAAAACTATGCTTTCGAAACCATTTCTTTTTTTCGATCTAGGGTTTTCTGAGTTATTTAGATGTTTCTCTGATTTTCTCTTTCTTTCGTGTGTTTCTTCTACTGTATTTTTTACGGTGTTCTTGTGTGTTTCTTATTAAGTTTCATCTACTGTGTTCTGATTAGTTTTCTTCTACTATGTTTCGCATTAGTTTCTTCTACTATGTTTCTTCTACTAGGTTTCCTCTACTGTGTTCTGATTAGTTTTCTTCTACTATGCTGTGTATTAGTTTCTTCTACTATGTTTTTTTTGAGCGCTTCTACTGTGTTTCGCATGTTACTCTTCTACCATGTTTCTCATGAGCTTCTGTTGCTGAAGGAACATGTTAAAGGTTTCAGTTCTTTTCTGAGACCTCTGAACCTATTTCGACTTAATTACTTGCCCTCTCATCTCTACACTCGATTGATGGTAGAAACCCTAGAATTTGGGGGGGTTTTTTTCCAAGTTTGGAAACCATTGGATATGTGATTTGCTTGAACTGGTTTTATCTCAAAAGAAACCCGAACTCTTTCAGACCTATTTCGAGTCTCTGAACTGAGTTTTGAAGTCCTTGTTTTTAATATAATTTTGACTTTTGCTAAACTCTTCTAAGGACTTTTACACTGGATTTTTGTATGCTACTAGATGTTACTTCTCTTCTACATTGCTAACCTATGTGACAACCATGCTCTTGTAGTCTATTATCTACTGATTTTGCAATGACACGACATCTTCTTTCAGCTTAACATGTTTGTATGCTCTTTATATGTGCTGGACTTCCCCTCTAAAATGGCTTTCAAATCTTGATTAGTTTCAGACTTCCTTCTGTATATGTTTGATTGATTTCTTTCCTTATTTGCTGATTTCCCTATGACTCGATTTAAGTTACTTGACTTTCCTTAACTTTTCTGACTCGGTTCATTCATGGACCATTGATTACAAAATCTTTGATCCTTGATTTACTAGCTACTAATTGATTTTTCTTACCTTATTTATGTAACCAGGTATTTCAAAATTCTATCCTTAAGTAATTTTTTATGTATTTGCCCTTAATTGAATGCTTTGCACAAGATGTTTATTGATTTCTTCCCTTAAATAGTTTTCTCGTTTGAATATGAGTTCCTTAATTAAAGGAAGTCTTGTGAGATTGATTCTTAATTGATATTCAATTCCTTAACTGTTTTCTTACCTTATTTCTGCCTATTTTTCACACTATAAATACACGACTCTTTCATTGACACAAGGAGGAGGATGACTCATTCATAGTCTTTCTGAACTCACCCTTATACTCTCTTCTTGTCTGCACTGTGGCCTGCTTACAAGACCTACTGCTTTTCTCTATTTGTTTCTTTGAAACTAGTATGTCCTCATTTAAGTTTTAGCACCACGATAATGTGTTTATTTACTGCTTTTGTATCCATGTCTACTTACTATTTCTGTACAGTTCAACACTTAAATTAGTATGCTGATTTCTTTCTGCCTGTTTCTATTATGAGTCCCAAACCCCTGCCCCCTATGTGTTTGAGCTATGGTTTAAGGCATGGCAATATGCAAATTATTGTCCATGAATTAAATTTGATCCCTTGGGATCCTAGCCTCTAAATAGTATGTTCTAATAGGCTTATGGGTGTGCTAGCATTCTCCATTGCTGGGTATGCCCACAGCCTACCCTTGCCTCTTTACAATCTCCCCATTCCCCTGAACCCCTATGTGTACTTATTTGTAATCGTTTCCCTTCCCCTTTCCCCCTCTCAGAATTTTGTTCATGCACTTGCGCTCTCTCTTAGTCTTCAAGTTCTGCCCCACCCCTCTTGCGAGCCTTTCCTTGGGACCTTGAGTTCCCTCTGAACTTGGACACTTGAGGGCTGGCCTTTCCACTGCACTTATCTTAATCTGGTAATACGTTTGGGTGTGAGCACTGCCCGCAGTTTATTTGAGACTATTAGGGAACTCTGACACACTCAAATGGGAGAAAGACTTTGGATCATGAATCTCTTGGAGTGGTTTACCTTATATTTCAGACATGAAGTCTGAATCAGGCTCTCCTTGGTTGTACTTTTAATTTCTAATGTATTCTTTTACTTTATTCTGGGCTGTAATAATTTTGTAATAAACATTTGGGGCTGATTAGTGAAAAAGGTGGGTAATTATGTATGCAAAAAAGGTAGATACCATGCCTATATGAATTTTGAATTATGCATTCTCACATAGATACCACGTCTATAGGAATTCTGAATTCTGCATAGATACCACGTCTATAGGTTTTTGAATTCTGCACATTCAAATGCATAAAGCGTGTCTATAGGGAATTTTGAATGTCCATTTTCATATAGAAATCATAATCATAGGTTTGCTACTCTCGTCTAGAAATCATACCTATAAGTCAATTTGAATTCTGCATATGCATATAGAAAATATGCCTATAGGTCTTTCTGAATACTGTATATCCATTTTCTCATATAGAAATCATGTTCATAGGTCATAAACAAATTTATGCACCTAGATACCATGCTCATAGGACTTAAACATTCAACTTCACTTAGGTATCATGTCTTAAACAGACTTCAACATCTAGATATCATGTTCATAGGTTTAAGACAAGTCTTTTGCATTTTTATACTACGTCTACAAGGTTTTAAAATCAGTAACGCCTAGAAAGCATGCCTATAAGAGTTTCTAATTGAATCTGATTCGCCTCACTTAATGTTAGATATAAAATCAGTAACAATAGATACTGTTAGTTGCAGAGCTTATAATCAATTTGTTTAAATTTTGCCTTTCTTTTAATAATCTGAGTCTCTCACTTAGCCAGTTTAACGAGTATACATATAGGGTTTCAAATAATTCATTTCAAGTTTTATTGTCTTTTGAATCATGCCTATAAGACCTTTGTCCTAACACTTAGGCAAGCCTTAGGGTAATAGCTGTAAAATGAATCTGTGCTATTAACTACAACCAGCAGGCAGGCTTAACTCGGGCTTCTTATCTGAATTATGTAATCAATCAGTCTGCCTCAAGCTTTAAGTTCTTTATCAGACCATAAATAGTATGTGAAAGTCATGCCAATTATGTGCTTTCTTTGCTCAAGGAGGTATATCTGAGCCTTTTACTTGTTATGTGCTTTCCCCAACTTGCTATACATGTTTTTGTATGTCGCCTTAGAAGTTTGCCTTTGAAACTATAAATAAGCCTAATATCCCTCCCTCGTAGGATTAGTAGTAATAAATGCCTCCGGACTGATAGGATTGGGATGGGTAATAGCATACAATAAGTAATCGAGATCATTTCACGCTTTAATACCTTAACGGGGAGGGAAGGGTAGATATGGATATGATGACCACACAATAATGTCACATGTAGCCCCTCATTGAGGAGTGATTACTGAGCATTGTGTGGGGTGATCCATATTATTAATAAACCTAGGACCCCCATTTCCCTTCGTTTCTTTGTTTCTTCTAAAGATTTTAAACTATTTCTTTTAAGAAAATCAGCTTCCTTTTAATTCTTTCCAATTTTGTTTGTAACCATTATGTGAAAATCCCCTCTTATTTGAAGTTTTATTTGCCTACATGTTACTTGCACCTAAGTTCACAACAATAGTCTAGCCAGGAACCACACTAGTGGATTCTGAGGGGTGCCTAACACCTTCCCCTTGGAATAATTTCAAGCCCTTACTCAATCTCTGGTTACTCAAAATCAAACCCTCTTGGTGTCCTAATGCACCTTAATCATTAGGTGGAGACTCTTCAATTCAAACCCAAATTCCCAAAAGGGAATGAGTTGTCCTCCCAAATGTCATAAACCCGATTTCGCTCGAGAAAAAGGGGGCGCGACACTTCTTTAGTTCCAAATGATGTGGATCCAATCTCATCTCCTGAGCTATACCTATAACTTATGCAAATTTTGATTTTCCCGAACTTAGTTAATAAATAAGGCGAGATGGAGACCCTGATTTGGACCCTCGTGATCGAGCTTATGATTGTAAAGAACGTGGAGCTGATTAGATCCACAGCCGAGATGGGGCCATCCCTGGAGTCAAAGAGTTATCACCCGCTGTATCATTGACGCGGACGGGGCTTCCTCGCATCATACCGTCGTTTCATCGAAAGATGATTCGACGTCGTGATGCAAAGGCTGACCGGTTCTGCTTTATCTCTCATGGTTTTCGATATCGCGGGTAGTCCACTTATATCGTAAGATAAGTATGGCTACCTTCGAGTCGATCTTTGAGAGATGTAGCTCCTACTACGGTGTTCAGTCTATTTGTAGTGAATTAACTACACCTTTTCAGCACCTACAAAAGACATATCTCCCGTGGATCTCGGAGATCCCTCTTTCTCGGGGTATTTCCTGGGTCAAGTATTCCGCTCGTTTGCTGTCAGGAATTCAGTAGAGTGGCCTTGAAAGAAGCAAGCCTACTCTTCTTCATGTGTAATGCTTTCTTTAAGGATATCTTTCTTTTCGTAAGCCCACAAGGGATTTCATCAGGGTAAATTCCAATCTAACTATTAAATAAATAATTACGACTAATCGTAAGAGGAACTATTCTATATGTAATCTTCAGAATAGAGCTCTGATACCACTCTAATGAAAGCAAAAATCCCGAGAAAACGTATCTAGAAGAGCTTGAGGATTTTAAGTTACCTTTAGGGCTAGTTAGGTAAAACCTTATATACGCAATTATCAGATCGATCTTTGAAGGACACGATGGAACTTTCCTCCTTGACTTCAGTTTAGGAATATTTTCATCCGGGATTGGAACGACCTATGTTGTAACGGAGGAGAGAAGGTGAACCAGCTTCCTTTGGTCGCCTCTCCCGTCTGGTCGAGTAGCTTTCGCTCCTTCCTACTTACTTTATTATAATATAAGCTTAAGCTGCTACGTGGCCTATTGGGAGCTTTTTAGTCATAGTGGGAGCTTTCGGAAATCACTTAGCAGGTCTTCATCATAGGAAGAGGGAAGAACAAGGGAGAAGATCTTATTTAAAAGAAGACGATTCCAAAAGAAAGTCAAAACGGGGAATAGGATGCCTTAAAGGTAAATAAGAAAGATCCTAAATAAAAATGAAAATACCTGCCTTTCTAATGAGATGTGATCTGTCTAGGGCTAGCTGAACTAAGCCTCATCAGAGGAGGAAAGATTTGCTGCTTTCATACTTCTTCTTCCTGCTACGCCCTTGCTTTCCCACCGCTCCGTGGGGGGCCTTTTCTTCTCACTTGAGAGATGCGATTTGAAAGAAGAGAAGAGGTTCTATCAGTTAATCACCATCCCTTCCTCTAATGAATTAGATCCCATCTGCTAACTATAACTCAACTCCGAGGGAATAATGAAAAGAAAAAAAATCCTCTACTCGAAAGCCGTTGCTGATCTGATCTTTTCTTTCCTGGGCGTGGGCGAGACAAAGTCTTCTTAGTCTTCCGCTTTTTCGGTGATATCTATAAGAAGGAATACCTGTCTCAAGGTAAACAGGAGTTCCCGGCTCAAGCGAAATGATACCGGCGCAAGGTAATTCAATTCTTTAGTTTGTGGCAGAGAGTTTTAGAAGACTCTCGGTTATTAAGGTCACTGCTTAACAAAGCGATCTTGATAGCCGCTGACGTACTAAGGAGTTATGTATTGGAGCTTACCTGTTTGCTCTTACGGTAATGAGGACGGCCCGACGTTCGGGGATGTTGCATTGCGCTTTCTATTTAAAGCAGTGTGCATCCTCGCTTCAGAGGGCTTGTGGCGGAGAATTTAACCATTACTCACTTCGCGTACCCATCTTTCTGACACGCTCCTAGGGTATCATAATCCCCTCTTTTCATCGAAAAACTTATATACATACAAGAGGGATGATTATAGTGATTGTGTTAGTTCAGATCTATCTTTCCTTCGGAACCTTGGCAAAGGTTGTTTGCCTTGCCAAGAAGGATACGTTCTCTAGCATTATCACTCAAGTCTTGGACTTGGATTCTGTGTTGTCTTTGATGTCTGATATTAAGGTAGTCTAATTCCAAACCAACTGCAGTACCTAAGCTATCCTTTAACACATTACCCATTCCATAAATAAGGGGCCCTTACAAGAAGTCCCTAGACTAGGGAGATCAAACATCTCCTCGGGAATAAGACGTAACTCCTGGGGTTTCTTTTATAATAAAAAAAACCAAGATCCCCTTCCAATACGGGCTCAAAGGCCGACCTCTTCCGAGCCAAAGCTAAAAAGGAAGTCGGAGCTTGGTCCACATCGAGAAAAAACGTTCGTAATGAACGGATCTCCGATGGTCGAGCCTGCCAAGGACACGGAACCCAGCACCACCTACCCGAGCCAAGGTACTCAACCTTTGGAAAGGGTCTTTAATGTGAATTGCGAACAACCCACAAGGGTGGTATGATTGAAAGATAGTTTGAATAGGGGCACAAGTCTAGAGCTGTGGTATGGAAAATAGATGAGAAAAAAAAACCTCATCTCTTTACTTAGTCAGAGTCATTGTTTTACTCTTTCTATCTGCATGACTGCTTTCTTATGATGAGTAGTGCCCATCACTTGCCTCTCTGTGCCCTGTATGAAGGAGCATCCACTGCGCTTACTAGTGGGTATGATTAAAGTCAAGAGCGGGTCTCTCAGAAAAAAGGACCTTATCTGTATCTGTCTCTCTTACTCGAACTAGCCACCCCTTGGGAACCGTCTCCCCTTTTACCCTGCAATGAAGGGCGGATGGCTTAGCCTTGCCTTTAGAAAGAAGAAAGAAAAAAAATGCCTTTGAAGGGCTTAATCAATAGGAGAAGATAGCCGCAGACAGAAGTAGCGGCTATTGCTATTTCATTCCCTCCCACTCTTTTAGCTCTGATCGTAAACGCTCTTCTTCCAATAGGAGTTATTCTTTGCCTTGACGCTGTGAGAGCTTCCGGTCCTTGAGTATGAGTACTCCTATCCGCTCTTGGGTTCATAACCGGTCCTATTGAATTAGTTGCACATGAGTACGGTCTTCTCGGGGTCGGGGTTCCCTTTACCGGGATTTCCCCTTGGCAGATAGAGCGGAAACAGAAAGCGATATATCCGCTGCTATTATCCGCTCTTAGGTTGCAGTTGCTCTTTGAGTTCTCTCTTTCTTTCTTTATGGGTCTTCCCCGGCCGTTAGATCAAGATAAGAAAGATAAGAATGGTATTAGATAGATGTCTTCTTCTTTACTGAGGGAGTAGGTATGGGGCGCCCTTACTTTTTGAATGGGTTACCTTAGGCATTACTAACTAATCCACTATGTCCGCTATCGAATAGCCTAGGCAAGATAGAAAGTCTCTCTTATTGTGAGGCTTCCCTTCCCTTACTCTAGGGCTTTTCTTCTCTTCTTCTCTAAGGGCAGTGAAAGCCATCTGATATAGGGCTTTCTCCTGTAATCTGTCTCTCGATAAGAAGCTTTCTTTTGATCCGGGTTAATCTCGTCTTCTTGAAGAATTACGGATTCCTAAACCTAGTAAGGGAAAGCGATTCTACTCCAATTGCATTCATCAGTCGGATGAGAGTGAGAATAGAAAGGAAGCCGGGAGGAAGAATGGAGTATAGCATTACCTCTAGAGTACAACCCGGAGCCTTCTTTTCGTAAACCCTACTCCTGCGCCCCTCAATCCCATATCTACTACTTAGTCAAGCCCTTAACTACTTCTATATCTTAGAACAACCCTGCTCTCTGATCGACGTTTTATAGTCTGCATATCTATGGAAAGAGGAAGCTAGGAGAGGATTCTAAACAATTCTATCGAGCCGAACAACAAAAAGAGAAAGATAGAATACCTTTCTTAGCTAGCCTAGCGTGCTAGAAACCTACAGGGAACAAGAGCTAGATCGAAGACATTCCTTTCGTTCTTTTATACCCCTCTCTTCTTACTTGCTCCTCTTTCTAGGGATCTAATGGTCGTAGACCACCTTCTTGTGACTATGTTGAAGAATTATTTTCCCCCTTTGAGTTCTTGAGTGAAAGGGTCCAAGCCATAGGAAAATATCCAGTTTCTCTCGCAACATATCTAGTTTATCCTGAAGCAGCATTCCCATAAGTAGAGGATGAAACCTTTGCTTGTTTATCCCGATGAGGGTTTATGAATCACTCAAACGAGCCTTTCTAGCAGCATCTGAATCGACATCCCTATCCATATGTTTATGCGTAGGGGCATCCAAATCCGAATCTGTATAATCTATTGGGGAATCCCCATCCTCACCCGAATTGGCTAAATCTAGTATAGTGGGTCTTGTTCCGATGCGGGAAAAAATCTTTTTAAAGGGCATCTCGGTGAAAGAGGACTGAGAACCATAAGGCGAGCGCTAAAATGCTAGCACAAACTGCTCCCACAGACACGTATGATAAGGGGGTGTGGGGACAACCAGGCCACCACTTTTACTAGATATGGGTACGGACGACCCAAGAGCCCGCCACTAGAACCCAACCCTTAAGAGGCTAAGGTCCAAGGGGCTACCGCAGGAAGTCAGCTTCACCTGTAACCTTAAGGAATACAGAAAGTTACCCGGAATTCCTAGCAAGGACTTTGCCTGCTATTCATTCCTAAATCCCTTTCACCCTTAACTAGCTTACTCGATGGGACGTCAACAGCGGGAATGCCAAATGCAAGACCTGGACCTGGTTCACGCTTGAAAGCAGCAAAGACCTCTTTCTCTTCGGGAGCTTTCGTAACGGCTATAAAGAATGGGTCTTTCCCCTCGTGAAAGGCTATTGGGATCGATCCCTTCAACCCTCCTTGGCGTGGAAGGTCGCAAGAGAAAAGAAAACTTTTCTTCTTAGCAGCTTTTTCAACCTACCCGAGGTAAGGAAGTAAAGCAACCAATAGCCTTTTTACCTACTATGCCTTTCACCGGGTGAGCAAAAAGTAGTTACCTTTAGCCCGGTCTTCCTTATTAATTATTGATAAGGCACAGGGGAAGCATCATCCTTATAAGACTGTTGCTAAACAAAAGCAATTCTTTTTCACATTCAACCATGAGAGGGCAACTTGAGCAATCAAAGCTACGCCCTCTTCCACTGCTGACTGTGAAGCAGCATAAGTGCTAACCTGATCTAAGGAAGGAGGGGGAACGCGAAAGCAAGGCTATTCCGGGGCGTCAAGCGTCTGTAGGCCTATCAGCCATGAAGTACGCATAAGCGGGAATAGGCTAAAAGGACGGTTATAAGGCATCTAGAGGGCCTGTTTTCGGCTGGTCATAACCAGAACTCTTAGGTTAGGGGTCCGCCCTTAGCCCAGTACTTAATAAAGGGAGGCAAGGCGAACTTCTTCTACGTCGAATTCACGAAAATAATCATATGAGAAATCGTCTGATGAAGAGTTCCCTAGCTAGACGATTTTCCACGTGGAATGAATTATGAAAATAGTATGGCAGAATGGTATGATTATACGACTAGAGAACAGATAACCAGGAAAGAAAGGGAGAACCGACCGGGGCCTTGCCCTTACTTTAGCTTTAGGAAGAAATCCAAACTTTGGAGCTCAGCTTAGGGATCAGATATCGATATCGGAAGATCAGGCCCATCACTTCTTCTTGACTTCGATGATTTGCCTGCAGGAGGATCATCGAAGGTTGGAGAAAGAGATAGAAAGCTGACTAGAGTAGGGGGTAGAGGGGCTGTGTATATCTATTCCAATCGGGGTGATAGCTCGACTCGGCAAATGGGAGAAAGATCAAATCGCGCGGGAGAGGGGGTCCCACCCATAATCTAGATTCAAAGTCAAGGTCTTGTTCGGATATTGATCGTAGCAAGCGTCACTTCCTTCATTGGATGGATTCAGGCTTGCTTGTCTCGCTCTCATATTGGAAGGCTAGGTTTGGAACCCTCTAGGAACTGAATCGCTAGAAAGATCTCTTCTTTCGTTTAAACCAAGTGGACCCTAAACCAAAGCTTTGATCGCTGCGCTTCCCCCTTATTGTTAGTCCTCTTACCATACACCACTTCGAATGCTTACTTCCCCCCTTACTTAACATAGGCCGATTCACATCCTTTTTATAGGCAAACTCAGCAGTTGGAAGAACTTATCCCCCTTGCTCGATCTCCATTGCACTAAGCTCTTCAGCAAGTCTTCCAATAAAATGACGACTGGAGTCTGGCCGTCCTGAGTGATAAGCACTACTAAACCTCAGTTTAGTGCCTAATTTCTTCCATAGCACCCTCTATTAGGGGGAAGACTGCTGTCTTGATCGGTCATAATTCTCTCCCTTCATCATAAGGCGTGCTTTCTCACCACCTAATGATGATCAAATCACGAGGGCAGCTGAACGAAAGGAAAGCGGGTAGGCCGCCTGGGTGAGACAAAGCAGAATAATCTAACTGGAGGAGTGAAAGCCAGGATGGCTTGGTAAGCAAGCAATCCGTTATGTGGGCGCCAACTCCAAGTTCCCTCTCTTCTTTCTTTTTTTTGTCACGATCAAAATGAAAGGTTGTTCTCTGGGCCTGTCTTTTGCTCCCAGAGATGCTGGTTCGAGTCCAGCTCGTGAAAGAGTTTGTGAGTATACCTCGGGATGACTTTTTATCCACTACTCATCCTCGAAATCTAGTCTAGTTCAGCCATAGAGGACTTGATACTTATCTTCGACAAACCTCAAGCGGGACGAGTCAATAGCAGATGCGGATTTTATTTAATAGCTGCGCTTACGCCTTCAACCCCGAAAAGGTCGGATTCGTGCAAAAAAGTAACATCCGAGATTTGTGAACAGACCGGCTTGGGACAGAGAAATCCGGATGAATACCACAAGGGGGGGGCATAGGGCTGTGTGAACGCGGCTTTCACTAAGAGAAAGATGTGCCTACAATGAAACTGTTAGACCTTTGTTGATGCACATGAATTATCTTTCCAGCCGGTGAAGCTAAGAAAAGAAGCCCTTAGAAAGCAGAGCTAGACCCACACAAATGCTTAATCGAAAGCTCTGTCCTCCTTCCCCTCCTACCAGATCGAAAAGAAGAAGCTTGCTCTTCCGACCCAAAAGGCTTTTGCCGTGATATTACTTCCCCCTATTCGACGATTCACTCTTCCTGGACTTGCTTGACTCGTCCGAAAAAAGAGGGAAAGTGCTAAGACCGCTAATGCAGCTAGGGGAGTTTAAGGACTCATTTCCAAGGCTAGAAGCCTAGACTAGACTAGAAAGGAGATTGCTTTGGTCTTCAGTCAGCTCTACTAGATGCAGTTGCCCAGGAATCCAATGCACTAACTCCTGGAAGCTCCATTCATGCCCACCTACCGACCGAGGAAGACGCTACCGATCCCTGAATCGAGGGACTACGCGCTTTCAATCCCTTACAGCTGCCTTCCAAGCCCTTCCACTGCCCGAACTACCAATCGCCCCACTATCTGCTAGTCTGGTTCGACTCGAACTTCTGTCATGTCAAGCTTCCTGACCTGCTTTGTACCAGCCGGTATTTTGTGTACTTCGGGGCGCTGACTAGCCCTGCTCAACGCCCTACACCCTTCTCTTGAGCGCTTCATTGAGCATTTCTCTTTCCTATCCCGTCCTTACGCTACGCTATCCATAAGGTTGACCTAGCCCTCTCTTCTCTCTCTTTGTCCACGCGAAGATTCCATTCCTTTCCTTTCCTAGCCTATTCAATGTGGTCATGTATGTAATAGAATTCAATGGGAAGACCTCCTAGTTGGACCCAGACTGCGATGGTAGTGAATGTGGCCTCAGCTCCCACAAATGCAGGCTCCCAAAGCCTTAGACTGAGATAGTACCACAAAGCAGGGGTTAACATAAATGACTCTATGGAAGTCCTCTCCCACTTGAAAGCTAAATAAGGAGAAGAAGTGCCCCAAATCAATGCATTCCATTCTTAGCAGAGGTTCCTTCCATATAATCCCTCGAAGTACTTCGCTCACCTTCGAAGAGTGAAAGGATCATTCAAAGCAGACTAAAGGCATAGGGCAAAGGAGCTTAGAAGGGTGACGGAGGGGAGTAGTAAGGTATGAAATCACTTAGATAGAAGCATGTTGGATGACGGAACGATGACTTCATGCTTAAATTATAAATTAGAGATTTCTGACCTTGAGAAATGACGTAAGTGATAGATGGAATCGTTCAGTAGGCTAGTTTCCATTTTCGATTGAGAAAGCGGCGGGCCCAGTGAGCTCTCCAATAGTGCACCGAAACGGGGCCGGAGAGACGGTAAACCTTAGATCGGCTAAGATCGAATTGAACTGTCTTTGATTGAGCGAATCCTGCCCGATTTTGATTTCCGTCCCCGCGGGAGACATCGTAAATAGTTAAATGTTTGATTCCCCTATTGAATTAGGAATCGATTGAATGGGACTTGCCTATCCCTTATTCATATCCGATTTTTCTCTCTTTCTTTTTGATACTTGGTTGGCAGGGTCAGGGCCTTTCTCACTGGGCGAGCTAATCCGTATTATTCTATGTCAATGTGACCTTAACGGCCTTTATTTTAAGCAATTATTCGCTCCAAGACGCACGACAAGACCTTCGATCTCTCTCTCTCCATAATTGATATGGAAGTTGGAAAAAATCAACCACTCAAAGCTGACCTCAAAATGTTCCAAACACGCATAAGTGTGAAGATTGAAGACCTTCTTTTCTATATTTCATATAGTTGATTAGTACAAAAGAAAAGGGCACTGGTTCACGCATTACGGGTAGATTCCTCTTACCTAAGAAATGGAAGGGGGCACTTCACCGAATGATAGGTAAAGTATGGGACGTTCAGTAAACAATCCCTTAGCTCAAGTCCTCGGAGATACCCAAGGCAGCTCCCCGTGTCCTTTATACCCAACAGGACAAGAGTATACAGGTCCGCCAGGGGCGAATAAGAGCTCGTCGAACCGTCATTCTTTACTTCCGGGGTCAATCAATCGGTAGTCCTCCAATTTATTCTCGAAAGCCTGTTTATAAGAAATAGCTTATGCCACTCGTATTGCCCCGGATTGACAAAAGAGGCTTGGATTGGAGATTCTTGTGTAAACATTCAAGTTGACAATCGGCTTTCTAGACAGCCAGTGGACTCTAAAACCAATACTAATGATTTCGCTAGATCTAAGAATAACGTAGCACAGAAAATCAGACTCACCAAGGATGGTGAATGGGCAATACGTAGAGGTTGCTCCGCTTCCTATGGATTGTTTTATAGCGGTACGATTACGATGCTTGCTCCGAATGGAAGAGAGACCACTTTCCTTTCAAATGTTGCAAACGCACAAACGAAACACCTTAGTCAGCGGAAGAAGTCACTCTCAATCAGATCTAGCAAGAAGTGCTATACTGGTAAAGTAAAGCGAGTGACAGTCGATCCTTTCTTAGGGTTCCAAGTAATTCAACCAGTGCCAAGAAAAGTATCCGGTTGTAGAGTGAGGCAACAGATGGGAGTTGGCACAATATGTAATCCATAAGGTATCAGTATCGGAGAAGGGGATCACTCAATGCTGCTACAGGCACTCATTAGTTCGGATTGGGTACCGTGAAGGAGATAATAGAAGGACCCGCCGAAAGTAGTTCCATCTTTCTAGGTCTTCCGGAGTCAAAATTTCCTCATCCAATAGCATTCTTAGTTAGTACCATTCAACTAAGCCTGTTTTTGACGAGTGAAGCGGTTAGGCTACATGCTTAGCCTAGTATTCCCGGATTGGTATTGGATAAGAAAGGTTTTGCTTTCTTCCCACTCATGAAGAACAATAAAGTGAGGGGAGGGCTTCCGTGGAAAAAGGGTAAGTTTGGGATGAGAGGGTGAACACTAAAATAATAGACACCAAATTTTACTATTTTTTTTTATGAAGGCGAATTGATAAGAAAAGGTACTTCCATGTGTATAAAAGCACAAGAGAAGGAGGCCCCTAGTCCAAGTATAATAGCATAAGGGGTGCAAGGGTGAAGATACTAGAGTGGTTTGGCACTCCTGGTCAGCTTTCTTTCATTCGGGCTTTCTTTCTTCTGCCTTTACGTGAGCCAATTATGCGTGGTGCTGAAGAGGAAGGCATCATTTACTGTACTACTATCGGCCATACAATGATGGCATTGTGGATCTCATTCGTATTCCAGTTTTTTTGGACAAAGTTAGAGGAGTCATTTAGGGAATAAGTCTTTTTTAATTATTCTATTAGCATAGCATTAAATGGTAAACATTTTACACTTTAGGTTTTACCATACTATACATGCAAACATAACAAATAAAACCAAAAAAAGATAGTTAGCATAGATAGAAGTCTATCTCCAGTAGGCACCAGAGTAGATCTACACTAAAAAAAGAACACTAGACATGAAAACAAACGTCTCAAGACACTTATTGAAACCTTCTAAAACTAAAAAGAGTCGACGGACTCTTTTAGTTTTCTCGGGCACCAAGGAAGATTGCCTCCACGATTAGTGCCTGCTGCTCCTGGCGTAGTCCCTGGAGTCTTTCTTCTAGTTCCTGAATTCTTTGACGGCTTGTTTCCATTCGGGCTTCAATAGCACCCGGGTACACGGAGCAAAGATGCCTCAAGAAAGCATTTAACATTATTCAAGTCTTTCGAAGAAAATTTTATACATTTTGTATTCAACTTTAATTTCAGCAAGTCACTAGGGAATGTCGAGAATTTGAGCAGGGAGGGCCATGGCTTCTCGATATACACTGGTAGAAAATTTCTGTTTTTTATTTTTTTTGTAGAGCACGAAGGCTTATCGAGCCTCTTTTTATAGAGTGTATAGCAATTCTGCCAATGCAGTACGAATTGAATGGCTAGCACAATATGAGTACTATAACCACGCTGCTTGTATGAAAAAACAAACTTTGCAGAACCCTGTCACCTAATCGATCGTGGTGAAGTCAGCAATGGATTCGGCGGATCATACACCTTACGCTAGGATTTGGGAAGGACATTTACGAGACTGAGGTGAGTTTTAAGAGAAAGATTAGGGTGGATTTTTTTGCTCTAACTAGCTGTGAGCATGTGAATTGCGTTGCCGAGTAGAGGGTGGAGAGGAATTTGGAGTTGCAGGTTTGATGGCTGTGAGAGGGGTTGAAAATTTATTGGTTGTTTTAGCAGGTATATTGGTATGAATGAACATATTATAGATTATAGAATGTAGAAGAGCCATACGGCACGAGCAGTTGAGTACAGTACTATCATGCCTTTGTTTTGTTGTGTGAAGAAAGTAAAAAACTTGCGAAGTACGCACCTCAATCACCCTGGCTGTGTGAATTGAACGAACTTAAAAGTACAACCAGCTTAAGCTGGTTTTCCACCTATTTTTAAGTGTTCGGCCATTTCTAGCAAAGTCTAAAGGACATATTAGTTGCCGATTTGGGGTTCTGGTGGAAGATACTGTTGAGGTTATACACCAAGTACACACGTGATTCTGCTCTGGTAGAAGTGCACATGCAATTCAGCTCTGGAAAAACTCCCTGAGGTCCTCAGATAGCTTTCTTTTCCAACACTTCTATGTGGAGATGGATGTAATATTAATATGATTGATAGTTTAAGTTTACTATTTGCAGTTTTCCAAAGTCTCAAATTTAGGGCTTGGTTCCGGCCTTGTTTCGTAGTGAATTTATGGATTTGAATACTTCTAACACTGAATTCTCTTTTGTAAATTCAACTTGACTTGTACCTGGAACAGAGAAAAAGGGTATCCAATTGAAATCCAGTTTTTTCTATTTTTCGCTTAGATGTGCTCGGCAGATGCTAAAGCCAGAGCGTGATGGCAAGAATTGATCGAGCGAAGAATCACAGTTCTCAGCTATCACATTCAGAAAGACTACTGGCCAGCTGAAATTTTCTTGGATGCTCTCTTAAAGGGTGGGTCTTATTTTGTTTGCTTGAGGACAAGCAAAGGCTTAAGTTTGGGGGAGTTGATAACTAGGGATTTTGATACCTTTTATACTCCTTCTTACTTATGTTTTGATTGGAATTTGTACAAAATAGTCCCAAAAAGCTCACAAGTTGTGTTTGATTGCAGGTTTGATCAACAAAGTGACAAGATGTCAAAGATCAGCTCAAAAAGAGTGAAACTTGCACAAGTGCCAAAGACAAGACAAGCTCAGGCAAAACAGGCCCAGTGCGGCCGCACACCATTTTGTGTCGTCCGCACTAGGAGATTAAGAGAGGCTGATTTCCAGGCAAAGAGGCAACGCAGCCGCACTAGGTTTTGTGCGATCCGCACTGGAGTTAATGTAGCCACACTCAATTTAGTGCGGTTCGCAGACCCAAGGATCAGAGAGATGCCATATGTGAAGTTCCAAGTCAATGCGGTCAGTAGTCCATCCTGTGCGAACCGCACTAGAAGCCTCTGCAGCTGCAGTCCATTCTGTGCGGTACGCATTGCCCGAGTTCAGAGAGCTATATTTTCAAGATTAGAGCCCTAGTGCGGTTGTACTCCATTTTGTGCAGTCCGCACTAACCCTGTAAGGGTAATTTTGTCTAGATTTTTTAGCTTAGTATAAATAGCTTCTTTTCCCATTTTTAGGGCATCAAATAGTTTTGTAACGTTGATGCGCTTGTGGGTTCGACTTTCTTAGCCATTTTGGGCAATTTTATCTACCTTTCATCATTGAATTTTATTATTTACCTTAGTGATTAATTAATATGAGTTGTTCTTCATCTATTTCTTGTTTTTCTTCTTTAATTATGAGTAGCTAGACCCATAAGCTAGGGTTGTGGCTCAACCCTAGTGTGGGTAATTGATGGGTCTTGTATTTTAGGGCTAGATTAACTATGGGTGTTTGATATTTGGGCCAATTTCATGGTTAATTGCTGAATTAGTGGTTGCAAACACTAGTTTGTGTTTAGTTGACTAGGGCTCTTCTTGAGAAAGAGAGCCTAAGTGTCCGAAATTGGTCCAACAAGGAATTGGAGCGTACTCAAGAGATTGATAGCCCCAATTAAAGGGTTAAACCTCGAGAGAGTAATACCCGACTTGAACCCTAATTGCTTGTGCAAATTTGCATACCCAATTGGTCTTGAGAAAGTCAATTCAGGCAAAATCACTCGAACCACCAAGAGGTGTATAGTGGGTAATATCGTGCAACGGTTATATCATACTCCCCAATTATGTCAATCGTGTCTTAGATTCAATTACCCGTCAATTAATCACCTAGGTGAAAGTCATTACTTTAGTGCCTTTAAACTATTTGAACAACCCTTTTTAGTTTAACTCTTAGCTTAATCTAGTTGCATTTACCATTTGTATTTTGATAATAGTAGAAGTAAAAAAGAAAATCCCAAAAATGAGTAAAAGTGTAATTTGGAACACATACGTAAATCTACACTAGATAAATACTCGATTCCAAATTCTAGCTCTCTGTGCAAATCGATTCGGACTCTAAATTGGGTAAAAGCTGCTCCGACCCTCTCTCGCTACTCAATAGTAGTGCGGAGTAGGCCGCGGTCACTTTTTGGCACCATTGCCGGGGAGCTAACAGTTTTGGCTATCTATTTAGTTAGTTTTGTGTATTGTTCTTATTTCCTTCTTTGTTACTTACTTGTTTGTGTCACAACTTAGGTACCAAATGGCAGCGAACAAAGCTAATGATCCTCTTGGAAATGTGATTGTGGGGGAGGAGGTAGATGATGTCGGAGATGATGAGGTGCCTCTTGTAACTCAAGGACAACGTAGAGGCCACAATGCCAATGCTAATCCCAATGACAATATTCCAGACCCTTCTCTGCCACCTCCAAGAGTGGCTCCCAGAGTACTTCCGAACCAGGGCTATGCGAGTGTTATTGTCCCACCCCAAATTTGGGTGGGCAATTTTCAGATAACCAATGTGATGTTGACCTTACTTGAGCAGCGTGAGTATTTCACGGGCGCTGCAAATCAAAATGCCTACAAACATCTCAAGGGATTCGTGGATACATGTTGGGGGAGCAAGTAGACGAATGTGTCCAAGGATGCTCTTAGGTTGAGACTCTTCCCATTCTCACTTTGGGGGAAGGCATTAGATTGGCTCGAGAGACTTTCCAACCATTCCATCGTAACTTGGGATGAGTTGGCAGATAAATTCATTACTAAATATTTCTCGCCGGGACATATGGTGGCATTGCGTGATGAGATATTGTCCTTCAAGCAAGAGCCCACAGAACCTTTGCATGAGATTTGGGAGTGTTATAGAACGATGGTAAAGGAATGCCCCAACAATGATATGACCGAGGCTATAATCCAACAAACTTTCTACCGGGATATTAACACCACAAACCAATGCATAGTGAACCAACTAGCTGGGGGCAACTTTATGAAACTGTCGTGTGATGAGGCATGTGATATACTTGATGAGATGGCTGACACTTCTTCTGTATGGCAAAGTAGAGCAAATGTACCTAGGGTGACCTCACGGTTACTCATTTGCACAAAGAATTGCATGACCATGGGCAAGTTATAGCGGAGTTGACAACTACTATGAACCAATTGGCTAAGGCACAGTTGCAATAAGTCCAAAACCCTCGCCAAGTGAATGCCATGGAGGGTGTCAATATGCTTGTCAATAAGAGAAGGCAACAAAACCAAGGGAATTCTGAGCAATTTGATGTTGACTGTTATGGATTTCAAAATGATGGTTATGATGACCAAAGTGAAGAGGTTCAATGTGTAAACAACTACCAAGGCCATCAGGGCAACTCTTCCAACCAACAACAGTGGAGACATCAAGGCAATTGGGGCAACCAACAACAAAACAGTGGTAATTGGGGGAACATCAACCAAAACAACAATTGGGGCAATCAGAACAACAATCAAGGCAACCAAGGGAATTGGAATGGTAATAACAATAATTGGGGTGGCAATAACAATCAAGGTGGATGGAACAATGGAAACCAAGGAAACCGGGGGCAAGGCTTTCAAAGGCCCCAAATGTACCAACAACGGAACAATCCGCCCCTATTTCCATCTCAAGGTCCTAGTTCTTCTGGCAATGATATGGGTAGAATTGAAATGATGTTCGAACAGATGATGAAGAAGAATGCGGATTCTGATGCACAGTTGGCTTCCCACAATACCTCTATCAGAAACTTGGAGGTGCAGTTAGGCCAAATCTCACAGTCTTTAAATACTTGCCCTAAAGGTGCTCTACCAAGTGATACGGTAGTGAACCCGAAGGGTAGGAACAACCATGTTATGGCAGTTACAACAAGAAGTGGGAGAGGCGGTGATGTGAATGCCTCCAAACAAAAGCAAATCTTGGATGATGATGCTGAGTTGCAAGAGGATGAAGTCCCTTTGGTAGTTGAAGATGTGGTTGATGAAAATGTGAACAATGAAGTGAGGATTGATATTCAAGATGTCGAGGTGGAAACTCAAAATGATGTGAACCCGTCTAGGGAACACATAATTGATATGCCGGAGTCGGTTGTGCTAAAAGCTAGGGCTCATTTGCCAAGGCCACCTCCACCTTATCCTCAAAGGCTTGCGAAGCAGAAAATTGATAATCAGTTTAAAAAGTTCATTGATATAATGAAGAGCTTGTCCATTAATGTGCCCTTGGTGGAGGCTCTTGAACAAATGCCGGGCTATGCAAAATTCATGAAAGACTTGGTCACAAAGAAGCGTTCCATGGATTGTGAAACTATAAAGATGACTCACCAAGTTAGTGCTATAGTGCATTCAATGGCCCTGAAGCTTGAAGATCCTGGTGCTTTCACCATTCCTTGCACCATTGGGAGTGCGGACTTTGCCAAGGATCTATGTGATTTGGGAGCTAGTATCATTTTGATGCCCTACTCAATTTTCAAAACTTTGGGTATTGGGCAACCTCGGACAACTTTAAGGAGGTTACAAATGGAGGATAGATCGATGAAGAGACCATTGGGTATTATTAATGATGTGCTTGTTCGGGTGGACAAATTTATCTTGCCAGCTGACTTTGTGATCTTGGACTGCGAGGTGGACTATGAAGTTCCTATCATATTGGAAAGAACTTTCCTAGCTATGGGGAAGGCATTGGTTAATGTGGAAGCAGGGGAACTCACCTTCCGAGTGGGTGATGAAAAGGTGGTCTTTCATATGTGCAAGTCTATGAAGCAGCCCAATAGTACTGAGGTGTGCTCTTTTATTGACCTCGTCACAACAGTGATAATTGATGACACCAGTGCAATGATCAATGTGGAGGACCCATTGGAGGCCGTATTATTGAATCTTGATGTCAATGAGGATGCAAGCCGAGTGGAGTGCGTGAATGCTTTACATGGAATGGGATCTTATTCTTATGAGCCTAGAAAATTGTCTTTGGATCTCGAGAATAGAAAGACTCCACCAAATATACCTTCAATTGAGAAGCCTCCGGTGTTGGAGCTGAAACCACTGCCTCCACACCTTAGGTATGAGTTCTTAGGCTCAAATTCTACTTTGCCAGTTATTCTTTCTTCTTGACTTACTAACATGCAGGTTGATGCCACATTGGCGGTGCTTCAAAAGTGGAAAAAGGCAATTGGATGGACTTTAGCTAATATTCGGGGAATAAGCCCCACATTCTGTATACACAAGATTATTTTGGAAGATGATGCAAAGACCTCCTTGGAGCATCAAAGGAGGTTGAACGAGGCAATGCAGGAAGTTGTGAAAAAGGAGGTGATCAAGTGGTTGGATGCCGGGGCTGTGTACCCCATCTCTGATAGCTCTTGGACTCCGCTGGTACAATGTGTATCGAAGAAGGGTGTCATGACCGTGGTTAAAAATTCCAAAAATGAGTTGATTCCTACAAGAACCATCACCGGTTGGAGGGTATGCATGGATTACCGCAAGTTGAATAAAGTGACCCGCAAGGATCACTTTCCTTTGCCTTTCCTTGACCAAATGTTAGACCGACTTGTTGGGCGTGCCTTCTATTGCTTCTTGGATGGGTATTCTGGGTACAACCAAATCTTGATTGCTCCGAAAGATCAGGAGAAGACCACATTCACTTGTTCATATGGCACTTTTGCCTTCTCTAGGATGCCTTTTGGATTGTGTAATGTACCGGCTACATTTCAGCGGTGTATGATGGCCATTTTCACCGATATGGTGGAAGACATTTTGGAGGTGTTCATGGACGACTTTAGTGTTGTGGGGGATTCATTTGATGAGTGCTTGAAGAATCTTGATAGGGTGTTGGCCCGTTGTGAAGAAACCAATATTGTCCTCAGTTGGGAGAAATGCCACTTTATGGTGGAAGAAGGAATAGTTCTTGGGCATAAAATTTTGAAGCATGGCATTGAGGTGGATAAAGCAAAAATCATTGTGATTTCAAGGCTCCCTCCCCCTACATCTGTCAAGGGAGTTCGAAGTTTTCTTGGGCATGTGAGGTTCTACCGGAGATTTATCAAAGACTTTTCGAAGGTAGTGAATCCCTTGTGCAAGTTGTTGGAAAAAGATGCTAAGTTCGTGTTTGATGACAAGTGTATGCAAGCCTTTGAACTTCTCAAGCATAAGTTGACCACCACTCCTATCATTACCACGCCTAATTGGAGCTTGCCCTTTGAGCTCATGTGTGATGCGAGTGATATTGCGGTTGGGGGGGGGGGGTTGGGTCAAAGAGTGAACAAAATGTTTCATCCGGCGTACTATGCGAGCAAGACAATGGTTGATGCTTAAGTGAACTATACGGTGACCGAGAAGGAACTTTTGGCTATTATGTTTGCTATGGAAAACATCTGGCCGTATCTTATGGGTGATAAGGTTATTATTCATACTGACCATGCCGCACTCAAGTACTTGATGACGAATAAGGACTCCAAAGCTAGACTGATGCGATGGGTCTTGTTACTTCAAGAGTTTGATTCCCTTGGAAATAGTTTCATTTCTGATGTCTGCCTTGATGAGTGGGAGAGGTAGCCGAATTAGGATATCACTATGGACAAGGGTTGCACAGGAAATAGAGATCATACTAACTACACTACCATGAATATCCTTCGTCCCTTATCTCCTCGTCTTCGAGGAAGGGTCTTTTCACTTCTCATTTTTTGGTATTATTGGCTTCGCTTCTCTATTACTACAATCTTTTGGTCTAATTTTTTATATCTTATTGGGGCGCTTATACCAACGAATTCTTGTTCACTTGGTTGTTCGTCGGTTCGGGTGGTATTCCGGAGGTTTCCTACTTGCAATGGTTTTTGTAGGTCTTGATCTGGAAAATAAGATGATAATGATGGCTCCTTCGGGGGCCTCTGGCTCAGAATCAGGTGAGAGCACTGTAGGAAGGGGCTTCAGGTGGACTGATTTATTTGGAAGCAGTTCCCCTGGTAATTCTGAAGCTAGTCTCAACCAACCGGCCTCGGACTCTCCCAACCCTGGTGAACCCTCAGCACCTATTGCTGAGGTTTATCATCCGTTACAGGAGGATGGACAGAGGTATCGGGAGCTCAGTGATATTTATGAGGCAATAACTGAGACCCAATTCCAAACGGAGCTTAAAATAGAGGAAGCCCTTCATTTGGACAGGGTTTAAGAAGATTCCATTTTAGAGAAAAGGCACCAGATTAGGGGGTGCTCTTCTATCCTAAAGGTAGGTCATTCTCATTGGATACGTACTTGGACCACCGTAAGCAAATAGAGAACCGGGGGACCCACCGAAGCCTGCCTTATAAAAGGCTTATAGATGAAATTTCTAAGGAGAAATTAGAATTGGCCTTTGATGGAATAAAAAAAGGAGAGACTGGTAGGGCTCATCTTTGTCAGCAGCATTCTCCATTCTATCTATCTTGAATTGAATTATGGAGGTGCAATTTATTTGGAGGAGGTGGGTTCGAGAAGAAAAGCCATGTACTATTATATGGTGTAATTCTAGATCTCATTCGTATTCCAGTGGTTTGGGCTTAGATGTGGCCTTTCATTCCTTAGGGAGTGAGAGGGTAAAGGGGAAAGGGTGGGTGGCCCCCTACAAGTTCTTGAAGTCGGATGGAACGAAAGCGCATATAGGAAACGAAACTCAGACCTATGGTGCCATATAAGATAAGCATTTCCTGATCGGGTAAAGATTTCGAGATTAGAATTGAGTGAGGGCAGCGGTTCCTCCATAATAGCTATGAAAAAGGGAAGTGGAATTTCACCACGAAAGGTAAGGAAGAACTGTGGTTCAACTCCACAGCGTGGTTAGAGCAGCACCACAAGCCAATCAACCAACAAAGAGATACGCTTCACAGAAGGAAGAGATAGAATCCAGCTTTTGTTTGTTATCAGGAGTGCAAGTTCCCAACATCGCTCCGGTTGGAATTAGAGAAACTAAGTTCGTTTCGGTATGAGAAAATAACCAATCCTGAATAAGGGATAAGTCAGGCGTGTACAGACTATGGCATCGTTAAGCCCTTTTAATTAAGTGTGAAATGTGTTGTTTCAAAGTAGCTAAGGGAAGTTTGGTCGGAGACCTGATCTTTGGTCATATAGCCGTGTGAGAAGTCTGGTACTCTATTAAGAAGAAAATTCCCTGATCGTCTGTCATATGCGCTGCCCATATCCTGAGCCTGCTTAGAAGGGACTCAATAACGGAGATCTTCTTTGACACGCGGACCTAGTTTCCACCAACCCAGATGTACCCGATTCAGTGATGACACTGACGGTACTATCCCATTTTTTTTGGCTTAGGGCCTGATGCTTAGTTTCCTTCTAACTTAGTACTGATCTTTATTGTCCGATTTGCTTTCTTAGTGCTGACACCCTCGTATGCCGATCAACCAATGAAGCGGCAGAAGAACCTATTTGACAGTAATCTAGAAGGAACTTCAGAAAAAGACTGGAAAGTAAGGAACGAAGTGCTCGACCGAACAAGCAACGGCTGACGAGATAGGGGCGCGCTAGCGCTCAAGCCTATTCTAATAAGGGCGTTAGCGCATCCGTTTTCTTGCTGGGGCGTAGCGGTTTGAAATTTGGAAAATATGGAGAGTCACAGAACGAACATGGTGCGGAGATTGGAGGTGTTGAAAAAAGGAGAATATTGAGATGTTGGAAGATTTTTTAATGAACTTTCCATGATGCAACCGAGTTGCCATATTGATACAGCACAGCTACTTGAACGGTGAAGAAGCAGCTACCAAGTAGAGAAGAAAGAGAAAGAGTGAATGCAGTCCGGGTTCTAGTCTTAAGCAAGACAGAAGTAGGGCTTTCAAGCGGGTAGTGAGTCCTAAGTCAGAGGGGAGCAGGTCGCAAGGGTTCTATCCTATGGTGATCCGTTGGGCCTTTCGAACATTAGCTGCCCTTTCCAAGGTTTAAGCCTTAGCAATCTCAGTTTGCTGCTGCCAATCCTTAGCAAACTTGTAAGCAGAGGGGCTCCTTCCCGTGTAGCCGGCCACAACCGTGTGGGGAGCCAAAGGTTGCTGGCCTATCGCTAACTCGAACAGACAGATGCAGAGCTTTTTTGCAAGTTTTAGCAGAATTGTGCTACGTCCAGCAGCTGCACCCGGTTGGCACTCACAAAGTGCCCCACGGAGCGGTACTCCTCCAATAACGCATTGATCCTTTCGGCCATCTGCCCTAACTGAAATGGGGATGAAGACTCGTGGAGAAGTTCAGCTTTGATTTGACCCCAAGAGTTTGAATACTTCTGTCCAGAATCTTCCTGTGAACCTGAAACATTAAGTCGTTCAGTCGTGTTGCGTCACGAGTCTACAAGCCTCATGTTGAGGAAGAAAGATGAGTTTCAATTTGGCATGGAAGCGAAGGAAGCATTTCATGAAATCAAGGATGAGCCCTATTTGCCTTTCGCCCAAAGATTTTTTACTATTCAACTTCATCAAACAAACTGGAGTTAGGCCAACTTTCTTTTCTGGGTATGGCCACATCCGTTGGTGCCATATTTTTCCTTACGCTGGGTGGGTTCCATGGGT
The DNA here is from genome assembly GCF_000393655.2 of Nicotiana sylvestris. Classification (NCBI taxonomy): domain Eukaryota; kingdom Viridiplantae; phylum Streptophyta; class Magnoliopsida; order Solanales; family Solanaceae; genus Nicotiana; species Nicotiana sylvestris. The sequence goes on along the minus strand of NC_091059.1, from coordinate 210,749,727 downwards.
GTTGCTTGGATTCGGACTGATTGTCATGTCCTTTCCTTGCGTTGACGAAGATTTTGACCTTGTTGGCCCAAAACGGTAGCATGGTCTTCTATTTATCGAGTAATTCTCCACCCGCGGTCATCAGCTCCGCGGGACTTCTATATTTTTTTGCTCCCGTCAGTGTGTCTAGAGTGCTAAAAGAAATAGATATAGTTCAAAAGAAGGTGGTGAGACTTGTTAAGTCATCAAATGAACTTCTTAAAAATGAATCTTTTCTCATTGGGAGCTGGCTGTAATAGGACAGCGAGCATTTTGACCCCCAACGAGAAAGGAATGGGCATTTTCGGGCGGGGGGCGGTTTGGTTTCAAGGCCCTCGCAGCAGGAAGAGGCAGTTGTCATTTGAAAGGAAAGGCCCTTTGTATAGAGTTCGAACCCGCGACTTCTGGCGTGACAGACCAGCACTCTAACCGACTGAGCTATTTCCCCCTTTCGTCGCTACTTTGATTCAAAAGTAACCTACCGGCCTATTAGTTTACAAAGTCAACATCGGAGAGTATTCTTAACAGCTGTACTAATGCCGTTCGCCTTTGGTACTTCAGTAGGGCTTGCATACGAAGGGCTTGCGGGGTGAACGGCATTCTGTTGTACTACTAACACTAGCTGTACTAGAGTAGTTTAGTAGCGCCTTTTGAATCAAATAGGCTCACCCTTTCCGAAAGGCGAACAGCCTGCTTTGCAAGCAAATATATAGCCCCCGCCCCTTTGAGTCGTTGCGAGCCGGAAAGCGTACCGGCTGTTTGAGTCACGAAAGGAACAAGCAACGGATTGATTAAGCGCTAACGCGCTCAAGCCTATAGCGTTAGCCTCGCGCATCCGTTTTCTTGCTTGCTTAATCTTTTTATTATTATAATAATATATATATAAATAATATATATATAAACAAAGAAGAAAATCCTTTTTTTAGAAAATTCTTCATTCCTGGGAAGAGAAAGAAGCAGATAGAGCAAGGGCCGCTACAATTGCTTTAGCGCTAGGTCTCTCGAGCCTTGCCTTTTTCCATGTCTCCCGAAGAAGATTAAGAGCTGAAAGCGAATTCCCAATTATCTGACACTGGATCAGTAGAAAAACCTTTGTCATTACAATAGGAAATAGATGCGAAGCTGTTCATTTATCCAGTTGAGACTGCAACAATTTCTTTTGCGGGAACCGAAACAAGAGCTTGAACAGGAGCTGCTGTCGATATTGGCAACGTTTTTAGGGAGCTCTTTGGGAGCGAAATGACTGACGCGCTAGGAGTGGTCTTTAAGAGCCTGCTTTCGAGTCACCCGGTAAATTTACCAACCCTGTTCGACTTCATCGCTACGCCCCTTACCTCTTCATTGGGAGCAGGTTGACTACAGAGGGTTCCCCCCTAATTGAACTCAAGCTTCTTTTTATGCTATTTGGAGCGAAATTCACTAGAACTAGAAGGAGTGAATAGCTACAATTGCTTTAGTGAGTCTTAGGCCCCTAACCGGAAATACGCTATTTGGACTACAATGACTTTTGCACCAACTCTTCTGGAAGCAGGGGCCGAAACAATGCTTTAGCGGTAGGAGCGGAATCCCCTTTTGGTTTGGAAGGTTGATATAGCAGAAATTCAAGTTTTAGACCCCTCCCTATCAGTCCCAGAAACAGGCCTTCAAACGCGTTTTTATGGCCAATGCTGAGATTCTTTAGTTCGACGACCCAGGCTTTGTCTCGGAATGCTAAGATTGAGAACACTCCTAGCCCCACAGCTCTTTGACCTTCCCTCTGTTAAACAGCTCAGCGACTTGGGAAAGAGCTTGCCCACTGCACACTGATTGATCCGATAAAGCAAAGCAACCTGGCCCACAGCTCTTTGTGTTGGGGCTTGATTCCCAGCCGAGATAACCATTTCATACCTCCCCTGATCCTTGAAATTGCCAGTTGCCAAGGTTTGCTTGCTTGCCTTCTACAGCTTAATCCGCAGGCGAAGGAGCAGCAGAAAGAGCTTTTGCGGCAGCAGGTCTCAAGGGAGACTAGCTCTACAGAGCCTTACTGCTTGGGATACTGTGCCATAAATGGGAATAGGTCCATACGATCGAATAGGGTCTCTGCCAACCAGTGAGGAGGGCTTTACGCCTGTCCTTGAAGGTTTTCAGTGCCAGTAAGGAAAATGACCTTCACGTTTGCGTCGCCCTTTAGAGAAATAATTACCTTTAGGTTAGCTTTCTTTCTCTGCTCTCATTGCCCCTCTTCTTATTTGTAAAGTGCCATTCTTTCCTCAGCGCAGTCTGGGCCTTTCTGAGTTAGGGAGGTTTCTTTCTCTCTCTTCGAAAAGTGCTTCTCTGCATTGTCTCTCTCCTTATTCCTTTATAGCAGTAGGGAAGATATAATAGTTGATGCTACGCTTGGGATAGGTTCCTCTTTGCTTAGCTTGGTCTATTCTGGCTAAGCATTCACGGTGCCATCCTCGTCTCTAGCTCCAACTGCATTGTGTGACTAGGCTGCTTCGGGAGACAGTGAGGTTGTTCTGCTTGGGGAGTAGCCCGTCAAAGAGTCTTTCTATCTACTAAAGCATATAAAGGAAAAATCTAAGATTGAGGCGAGCTTATAGGTGTATTCGGAATCGTGGAGTGCATTAGCTGTGATATACTCTATTAACAGAACAGCCACTCTTCGTATTGGCTAACATGATGGAGCCCCTGATTAGAGACTTGGCGAGGTTGTGATTGGATAGAATCGTCTTTCCTTTTGCTATAAGCCTCGGTCTGTGGAAGCCTTAGCGACTTGTTCGCTTGATGGGTTCAGTCTTTAGTGGATTAGCGTCAAGCTTTTCTTTGTTCCGTTTCTGCATTCCTGCATGACCTAAATTTCAGGTATGCCCTTTGCCCTGAAGGAACTCGCGTCCTTCTCTCGTGACTTCAGGCGCTCAAGTTTGCGTCATTCATCCGGTGCTAACGGGTCACGTCGTCCACAGCCTCTTGCCCTACCCATGCTTTCCGCTTTCCTAGTATTACAGCCCTTCGTGTAGGAAGGTGTAGGAGCGAAGCCACTCTTGCCCCTTCTTCCACTAGTCTTAGAGCTAGGAACTGGGAAAGAGTAACCGAGAAAAGGCAAGAAAGAAGGAAGCTCTTAGCCCTCCTTTTGACTTTAGTTACGGGCTTACATGCTTCTTTCCTTCCGCCGCGAGTTCAACTCCCAGTCTCAGGTCAAATGCAGAAGAGAGACTTCGTACCTCGGGAAAGGAGTAAGCAACTTAAGACCGGAAGAGGTTGAGACCAGATAAGCGGCAAGAAGAGCATTTGAAATAGGAGCAGAGTCTGTCACGTGCAGCCTACTCTCTTCGCTCCCCTCCTCTTATCCTTCCTTTCTTTCATAAGGCAAGGCCTTTAGACTAGCCCTCTTCTGGAAAGAGATTCTATAGCACCGGAGTCGTGAAAAGAGCCCTTCTTTCTATTTTGTGCGTGTCAACTATTGATTCTATGCCATCAAAGCATGCTAACAGCAGAAATGCAAGTACATACAACTGCGGTAATGCCGCATCGTTGATAAAGAACCTTGCCATCCCCAGCTTTGTCCCCTGCTTAAAGTTCATTGGCATATTCCCCTTCCCCTTCTATTCCCAATTCAATAGGCTTCCTTTATTGATTCAAAAAGCTTCTTTCCCGCGACAATATTTGGACACTAAGGTTAGTTTCCATAGGGCGAAGCGGCGACCTCATTCATTCATTCTAACAACCAACTCATTGCCCTATTTTATCTAGTCTCTATAATTACCGAGACCCGTACATACAAAGATAGTTCTAGCTTATCTCCTTCTAAGGAAGTCTGAGCTCCTTCCCATGCTAAGAGCCTTTCTAAACTCTTGAACTTAAGAGAGGCTTCTTTTCAAGCTGAGTAGAAATATCGTATAAAGAAAATGACAAAAGAAATATC